>NC_133769.1:220322957-220384267 GCF_003597395.2 Chelonoidis abingdonii | reverse complement strand
GGCGCCACTCCAGGGGGCGACCTGCCGGCCCACCGAGTGTTGCTAGGGTAAAAGTTTCTCCGACGAACATGCACGTGGCGCGCGCACACCTAACTGGAATGGATATGAGCAAGCACTCGAAGAAGAACCAATGTTATTGATGCAAACCACAGGAACACACAAAAGCAGTGGAATGATACCAAGGGGTTGTGCAAAACTGACACTGCATAATTAAAAAAAAAAAAAAAAAGACCTTTTGGGTAAGCAATACCTGAACTGGCTTGGTCCATCTCAGTTTATAATCTGAATTATATGACACCACAAGGACTTGAACTCCTTGTACTTTGTGTTCTCCTTTGATGTATAGACAAAGCATGAGGTACCAAACATTCTGTAGCTAAAGTGCACCATGGACAAAAAGATGAAGGAATTCTAATGACTAATCCTCAGATGAAAAGAATCAATGAAAAATATCTAGCTGTGCTAAAATGGCTTCAAATTACCATTTATATAGTTGATGCATGCAATAGGTGTCTCTGAACGTTGGAAAGAAAAAAGGAAATAATTATGAAACAGCAGTCTCCTTGGCAAAATACCAATGAAGTGCACTTTTCAATCATAAGGAAAATGTAAGACAGTGGAAATAATGTCAATTAGAAGAAAATATATGCTATTGAAAATTCTCAGCGCTATTACTGGAAGACCATCAACCAGACTTACAAGCCCACAGAGGAAAGATTTTTTGGAATTAATTTGTGACTATAAAATGGGATTTTAAATATATTACCTATTTGTATGAAGGTTATATACATACATGCATATTATATTTTTGTGGGGGTAATATAACAATTAATATATACAATATACAAAATATATAATAAAAATAAATATAGTTATATTATTGCAATATCAGTAGGGGTTAGGATTCCATTGAAATTTGTACTTAAAGCAGGACTGAAATCCTACTTTTCATACTTGAATGATAATTTAGTCCCCATATTCACCACAATAACTATTTGGAGGACAAGTGAAATTTTAATGTAATTTTTTAGTAAAATATTTACTCATGTTGCAGAGAATATTTCCTTAAGTGTTCCCTCTTTCTGAAATTTGGCTCAATTTTTTTATCACATTTCTTTCGGTTTCTCTAGCAAAACAAAACTAGTCTCCACAAACTCTAAATCTTATACACAGATGCATTAAATTAACATCCTGGATATAAGACACTTCTGAAATGTACCAGTCAAACACACACAGAATTATTTCCCTTGTTCAAGAGAACAAGTTTGAGAGTCACTCAGATTAGATGACTGTTCTTAGATTTCTCAGCTATTTTTCCTTCTCCAGCCCTACCCTACCAACTGCTTTTGTTCTCCAGCCCTACCAATCTTCAACCCAGACTCGCTAGATCAATTCCTCACAGAAGACACAGGAAGGCGGGCTGCGCCGCAGGGATTATGGTGGGGGTATAGCACCTGGGGAGCCCTTCAATGCTGCCATAGCACAGAGACATTTGTCTTCACCACCTCAGGATTCCCCCACCAAATCCCTCTTTGAACCAAGCCTCTCACTTCTGCACCACAGCTCACCCTCATGTTTCCCTTTTGCACTGAAGTTGCTAAGCAGGGATGTTTAGGGAGTTCTGAGGGAGATGAACTACGTCATTGGTAAAAGCTGTTTCAGGATTGGTGTTACTAGTTCTCTTCTGAAGGTATCTTCAGCACCCAGTTTCCCCACTCTTACCAGGGGCGGGGAGATGAAAAGATTTATAGCTGAAGATGTTCCAGGAGTGGAACTAGCAGCACAACTCCTGAGGCACTTCTTTCTCTGATAAACCTACTCTGGAGATTCCAGACAGAAAGACAGACCTGAGCAGGTCTGTCACCACAAGACTACAGTTAGGAAGGACAAATAGTCTTATAATCTGGGGCCACACACCATTGACTTTATACTGCACATATGGAGATCACTAATTTGCACTAATTCAGACATCATAATTTTAACTTAAAACCCAATTTTTTCACATTGTCCCTGAGTACTGAGGTTTTTTAAAAATAATTTCCAGTTTTATATTTCTCAGTGCATTCCTATCATCTAAATATCCACGTATTAAGAATTTGACTCTACTCATTTCTTCACTATGTAAAACTGGACAGGCTATTGTTCACTATTAGTTATACACAGCATTTGTTCTGCCTACCATGGAGTTTAAGTGGCTACAGGTTAAAAATGCTGATGCATTTGGGTCTCTGAGTGCTGCAACAAATCCATGGCAAAAGTTCATACTATAATGTTCCAGTAGGCCGGGAGAGAGAGAGCTTTTTCAATCACCCAGAGTTGGAATATTCAGATGAACAGCCCTGTTATTAAACTAATTTTTGGGGGGAGGGAAAAAGTGTTTAAATAAATAAATAAATATACCTGGCAGAAATCTAGCAAAACCATACAAATACAAGTTTTTATTAGGCATTTATTTTAAATCCCATACCTCAAACAGCAAGGGTGATAAATTGTAAGGCCTGTCCCAATACATTTTCAATTAAATGACTAAATTAACGTAGAGACATTTAATTAAAGTTACACTAGTTTTTCCAAATGTTAATTAAGATGCTATCTAAAATTAAATCTCTCCAAAAACCCTTTTATATTCAGCTGCTCATCTGATGCAGATATAATTAAAATTCTGGAAGCTCACCTATATGCATCCAAATATTGCAAAAGAAAATAAAAGAAACTGCAGCAGTTTGAGAGACTGCTGTTTGAATGGCATTTTATACAAACCTTGGAGTAGGAGGACAGCACAAAAAACCCCACACAAACAAATGTAGGCTCTCTTACCTGCACAGACTTATTCATTCAGCACTGTGGGCCATGCAGCTTTTGAAGATTTTCTACTAGTAAGGATAAGTGATTGACAAGACTAGGAAACAGAGGGCTAAATCCTGCTTGCCTTTATATGAGCCTTACATTGAATTAAACATGACTTCTTTCATGAGTAAGGCAAGCAGGATTTGGCTCTAAATCCAGAAGCCGGATACTAGAACAGTTTAGTTGTGGGGGAGTTTTCTTCATCTTGACTGGAATCTCTTCCTGTCACCACAAAAGACCCTGTCCTCTTATTCTTTTGTGTCTTTGGTGGAATAGGCCCGAATTGGGCTCGACTGGTAGTGTGACATGTGCTGAGTTTTATCCCATGACAGAGGGACTAAAATCACCAGGCTCATTTTATTTAGCAGAACAAGTGAACATAATTGGGTGCCAGAAACTGGCTGATCCAGAGAGAGACATTTGGATTGCAGAGAACTTACTGAACTATTTATGGCCAAGGACCATTCTTCTTCTAACAGTTACTTCTTGAGGAAAATAAATCAATGTGGAATATTAACTGAAATACAGTGCCAGACTAATTTTTAAATGACAAAAAATGAATTTCTAAATGAAGACTAGTATAGCCACAAAATTTAGATCCAGACTTGAAACATCAAAAAGCATGAGTGAGTGTGTAACTGAGTGTGTAACTGAATGTGTGTGTGTGTGTTGAGAAATACGGTTTTGTTTTGTCTCTAATAGTATACTCATGTGCTTGCCAGATCACCAATATACAGAGATAGAAAACACTTTCCTTCCTTATGTCCCTGTGTTCCAGGAATTTTTGTTTACTCAAATAATTTGAACAAAGTAATAGAATACACCTCTACCTTGACATAACGCTGTCCTCGGGAGCCAAAAAATCTTACCATGTTATAGGTGGAACCACGTTATATCGAACTTGCTTTGATCCACCGGAGTGCACAGCCCTGCCTCCCGGAGCACTGCTTTACCACGTTATATCCGAATTTGTGCTATATCAGGTGGTGTTATATTGGGGTAGAGGTGTATATGGAGAATAAAATTGTCCTCTGGAGTTATTGTCAAAGAACCAAAAAGAAAGAGAAAGGGTATAACAATTTCTAGAACAGTAGCTATTTTACTTCTCTGTAGGTAGTAGTACATGGAAGCAAAAACAAATTAAACCATCCATAATTCTGCTTGAAAAAGACAGAGAAATTAATTCTGGTCTAATGGAGTTACAATTACTTTCACCTGCTTGAATTTAGCTCTCCCTGCCCACAAATAAATCCATATCTTTTGCTTTGTTTCCAGCACTCAAACCACAACAAAACTACAAGTTGGAAGGTAAAAACACACATATCTTACCACTTTTCTGTAGAATTCACACATCCATCCCAACAGCAGAAAAAATGAAATCTGGACAAATATCTAGATCCAAAGTTCATCTATAATAGTCCAAACTGAATCTGAACAACTTCAAATTTTAGCTAAAAGGGGATTCAAAATTTGGACTTCATCTATAAATTTCAGTTTTGTGGATTGGCTCATCACTATTTTAAACACATTTTCATATGTTAAAGAGCATGTACAAATGCAGAGTTGAATATTGTCATATAAGGTGTGGAATTATAATTATTTTTCTAATTTATTTGTAAATGTACGAAGTGGAAAAGCAAATAAAAAACCTCTGGTACATAGAGTGGGATACTGAAAATGGAACAAAAAAAGAATAGCCCTGTCTTTGTCACATGATAGAGGATAATCACAGAGGAGCAAACTTGCTTGCAAAATTCTGTGGAGCTCAGATTGCAGAAAATGAATGTCTTTCTCCTCTTGTGTGAAAAGGTCTAGAGGTCAAAGAGAAGTTATAGGGGAAATAATATGCCAAATGCATAGAGAATGGGAATCCGATGGACCCAACATGGTCAGCATGCAATGGGTGTGTTTCTACAACTTCCTACCTCCTCCATGGCTGGGTCAAGTACAATAGCATATGGCCATCATCTCTTTTGCTGCTTTACAACTACATTTTCAGCTATGAAGGATATGTGGCCTGGAATTCGTGGAAGAAAAGTTAATGTTGCAACATCCATTTTACTAGCTAAAGACTTACAGTAAATACATATAAGGTTTGAATGTGTCAAAGACCTTGATCGTCTTGAAAAGATTACAGTCCAAAGTTAAATTTGTGACAATAACTAAAATACAAACCTCAGAAGACCGTCTGTTTTTCAGAACTTCTGTGTCCTTGCTTACAGTCCACTTGTATCTTTCACTGAATCTGATCCTAAGGGATTGTCAGTGTGAAAAAAAGTTGTAATTCAACAGTATTGCCACCATTAAAAGCTTGTCTCTGATGGATGTGTCACTGCCCTCACCTCTGTTTTCTCCTGAGGAAGGGAGGATTGTTTGTGAGGTTTTCTTGTTTTTTGTTTTTTAATGCGTTTTTTCCTCTCTTTTAAATACTGGTATCATTGCAGAAGGAGAATGAGACAAGGAGAAACTGGTAGGATGAGAAAAGAAGGAAGCTTTGAGGAGGAACAGATAAGGAAGTAGCAAGGAGATTGGAAGGAGGGAAAGGTAAAAAGGAAAAAAGAGAACTGTTAACATGAGCAAGAAGGAATTCAGTGGCTGCCATTACAAGTATGCCAATTTTTCTTTAGATAAAGAGATATGGTTAACTAAGCATTTGTAATGTGCCCTAAAATTCCCACTATTACCAAAGGGCATACCTATGTACAGCTTATACTATTTAAATATTGAGTGTGACAGATATAGCAATTTCCTGCAATATCCTTGGGAGATCTAAGTTGATTAAGTTTAAGTATCTTTGGGGTCCACTGTATTAAATGAATGGTTTGTGTATATTGAGGGCGAGGATTGTATGTAACCTCTCTAGGAGGGAGATGTGATGTGAGACCTGGATGATCCAAGGATTATGTTGAACAACATGCCATACAAGAACGGACTTGTAGAACAGTAAGTGTGAAGTGGATTTCCTGGGAAATACCTAAGGAGAGGTTAATGTAAATTCCCTCGCTCAGGCTAGGTAAAAGGAGGAGAGGGGTTTTTGACTACTGAGTCTGACTACCTGTTCCCAGAGACTCAACATCAAAGGCAAAAGCTATATAAAGAAATGGATGAACTACTCAGCTGGCTGTTCTGGCTCTGAATTTGAGACAGTTATGAACTTACATCCACAAGGACAATCCATTTGTGAATTTTGATGGACTGGAGGCTGGAGTTCGGGTGACCTCTGCTAAGCATTTTAACATGCATGTGTATTCTTTCATTTTTTTACATGTTTTTCTCTGTAATGCTTTCATCTTATCTAACTTGTAACTGCAGTTACTTGTAGCTGGCAATTACTCCACTGATGAACTTTGGAGAAAAAGTAAAGCATGACAATGGTCTGTGTAGGCAGTCTGACTTGCTGGAATATGAATATAGGCAGGGAACTGTGCAGCCTGGAAAAACCCTGGTCAGGAGGGAGAGACACATGGGTCTGTGCGCAAGAGAGGTGACAGTTGAGGAGCTGGGATCCTACCATGGGTACCCCCAAGGGTTCACGGAGGGGAATATAGGTGCAGTTGCTGTGAGACACTGAAGTAATATTTATCTCAAGCAATTGCCAAAGGGTGACCTTTTGTATTTCTCCTTCTTTTCACTTCCAGAGGAGATTATATAATTTAAACATGAAATAACTATGTAAAAATCCCACATAGTTACATACAGTTTCAATACCATCTCTTATTAAACATTCTGCACCACCACCAAGATTAGGAGGAAGACAGAAAAAAAATAAGAACTTTTAAATATTGGTTTCCTTTGAATCACTGAAATTCTCTGGGATAAAATTATCTCCCCAGGGAGTATGAGAGGGCAGTGGAGGAGGCAATGCATATATATTTGCAATTCACTGAACAGTTGCAGACAAATCTTGTAAAATGCTGTGCAATAGGATTGCATTAGCTTGTGGGTCATTGGAGAAGCTTAGGCATCTAGGGTTTTTAACGGCTGTCGAATGCATGTTCACTTACATTTGTGTAGAGAATATAGTTTTTAAAATAGGTCAAATTCCTTTAAAAATATTGTACCCTAAAGTACAACTGTTGCTGGACAAAGGTATAGCTGAGAGGATAATTCATGCTTCAGGTGAATCTTTGTTCTTTATGGTCAATTTTTCTTCTGGGATATTAAAAACTGTAATATAAATCTAAACCATAAATAATTACATCAGATTCTGTGTGTGTGTGGAGGGCAAAACTGGGAGAGAAAAGAGCACCGTAATACTACCATTTCCTTTTACACACAAAGTACATCATTTCCAAAAGTTTCTCATTTACTTCTAATAAAAAAAGAAATGTCCCTAAGTAATTCAACTTCATCCTCTAGGTATGTGAATGACATTTTGTTCTGATGTGATTATAAGAAACAAAATCCCTCAGCGATGAGGTCTTAAAATATTTCTTTTTATGATGTTCCGAGCTTGACAAACCTTGGTAGAAAATAGAATACTCTTTAATTATGAATACATTAACTAAATTAGTAACATGAGATGGATATGCAATTAAAGGACTGTTAATTGAAACTGGAAACACAGCTGTATACAGCTTAAAGATGAGTCACACGAGTAATGATGCAGATGTTTATAGAATGTGATTATGTGTAGCAGGAGCACACTATTGCAGCTCCCCAGCCCATTCTCATATTGTGTCATTGAAATGGTTTTTAAACCTATGAACACCAGGAATCAGGATCTCAGGGACAGCAAATTAGGCTCCCTGGATATGTGAATTAGTGTTGTCTGAATGTCAGCAATTTAATTCTCCAGCTTTCAAAGAATGTAGACATGGAGCCAACAACAAACATCTGTTAGTTGCATGGTTGTCAAAAAAAAAAAAAAAATCATCTCCGGCAAACCAGACCCTGCCTCAATCTCAGAAAGACAGTAAAGTACAGCATCTGTAAACAGTAACATTACTGTGTGAATGTACGAAATGTGTAAATAACGCAGCCAAGGGGCAGCACACAGTCAGCTTTGTGTACATATGCGAATACACCCTCTGCTGGCTTATTCTTTAAAACTCCGCTCATTTTACGAAGAAGGAAACAAAGAGGATTTCTGACAAAGTTTTTATTTTTATTTTTATTTTTTTGTGTGGTGATTCTTGTGTTCCTTCATTTTTCACCTCCTTTCCAGCATACAAGGTGGCCCCACATAACATGTTTCTTTGGGTCCAGGGAAAGAGAAAGCACAAATGTTGTCTCTGGACATGTCAATACAGCTGTGCTAGGTGCCAGAGTAGCCAATACCTACTGCCCCAAATTAATGTACATAACTCTATCACATCAGTGTAAAGCCCGCTTTAGATCTTCAACTTTCATTTAGCACAAGCATAGCTTCATAAGAGTGTCTGTTTAAATATCAGTTAATAGTCTGTAAAATCGTTTACACATTAAGATTTTTCTGGCATAGATTTGGAGGTTATCAATCAAACATTATGTTCAGCACTGGTTGTATTTTCATACACACACACACACACACACACAATGTCACCTGTGGAGATTATTGACAGCAGTGTAGGTATGTGAGGGCACAGTGGCAGGAGCGAAGAAAAACTGTATTTGTCCCTGCCTTTCAGCAGCCATATTGTGCATGACTCTCTTATTGACTGAGCTGGTGATGAAAGAACAGGATTTACATTTAGACTTTTTAAATGAGGAAGACTGCACAATTTTGTGACTGACCAGTGTTAATCTGACAACAATTAACGTGGCGTACACAACTGAATAAAGGCATCAGGGAAGGACAAAAAAATATAAACCCTTTCGCTCTAAAAGGCAAACAGAGTAGAATTCAGGGCTACATCTCCACTATCCTACAAATCAGGATTCCGTAATCTTGACATCTTTTGCCTGGCTAAAATGCAGGCAAGGTTAAAAAGGTATTTAAAATGCTGTGGTTTAAGAAATCAAAGTGTTAGATTTCACAGGGGATAACAGTTACTTTATGAGATGATGGAGACTTTTCCACTTCTCCTTCAGAAAGTACATCTAATCAGCCAATGCACTGCTGAAACACTAACCTCAACCAGCATGCCAGGTAAGACGATGAGTTTGGTCACACCTTAAATATCAAATATGGTCACAGATTACAAGATTGGGACACTAGGGATGGGCAGAAAAGCCAGAAATGATACGTAACATCTGAGACTACACATCACATTCTTGACATCCTAAAAGAATAAAGAGTGAGAAGGGAGGAAGGCATAAGATTGATAACAGTGGATGCATTCTCATAAGAATGTAAGAATGGCCATACTGGGTCAGACCAAAGGTCAATCTGGCCCACTATCCTGTCTTCTGACAGTGGCCAATGTCAGGTGCTTCAGACGGAATGAACAGAAGCACCTGGCATTGGCCACTGTCTCTAGAAATGTCTGGTTTTGCTTCTTTTTCTGTAGCTAACAAGAAGGGTACCTATACTATCTAGGCTAGGTTTTACACAATTTAATGCAGAGCACTGATTTTGTTTTAATCTAACTTTTCTCTCTCTCTCTCTCCTTTGTTATACTATAATCTCTGTGCTTTTAGATTGGACATTTCATACAGACTGTCCTGAAGAAGTGAACCAGTCTTCAACATCTAAGAAGAAGACAGTGAACTATGTCTGTGTGTCTGGAACATACACAACTCCGGATTCTCCAAAATGCATGAACTAAGGAGTCTTTCCCCACAAGGTATACCTTGTGCCTGGCAACAATCTTACTGATGCAAAAGAAATGCCTAATGAATGTGAATGAAAACAAACTGTGAGCTATTTAGGGCAAAGATTGTAATTTAATATACGTTTGTACAGCACCTAGCACAGCGAGGCTCCAACTTAGAGGAAGCTCTAGGCACAACTGCACTAAAATTGTTAAGTAACAACAATAATAAGTAATCATTAAGAGGGCAGGATCAAATGGGATTTTTATTCATTCCCCTCAGTTAATACCACTAGAGGTTGTGTAACCTGAGCAGTGAATACAAAGTTGGAAAACACAGAATGTTTTTGAATAAATAGGCAGCATTTAAGTGAAAAGAAGCTACAACACAAGCTATTACCAAATGGAAGATGCCAGACACCTGATTTGTGACTGTCTATGTGATACTCTCCAATCAGCCTCTGAGATGTATTCTCAATCATAATTCTGCCTGAATTTAGCTCCTTCTTGCCCCATACTTTTGGGATCAACTAGCATTGTTAGTTAGGGGGCTAGCTGCACCTCTGTCCCCTTTCAAGTCTCTCTTATAGCCTGCTTCTCAGGTAACATCTCGCAGTCCTTCCACTTTTAAGGTACGTCTACATTGCTGCCAGAAGTGTGATTTACAGCTTGTGTAGACATGTCTGCACTCACTGTACTCTAGCTAGCTCACTAAAAATAGCAGTGAGGATGCAACAGTGGGGGCTTCAGCACAGGCTGCAAAAACAAGTGTCGACTGAGGGGGTCAGGTAGGCTTGCATAGCCTGTGCTGAAGGCTGCACTGAGGAGTCGTCACTGCTATTTTTAGCAAGCTAGCTAGTATATAGCTGTGGCAAGTACATCTACACAAGCTTCAAATCATGGCTTATGGTTACAGTGTAGACTTATCCTCAGACTGGAACCCAAGTACACTATCCCATGTATACCAACTGCCAGGGCCGGTGCAACCATTTAGGCGAACTAGGCGGTTGCCTAGGGTGCCGAGATTTGGGGGCACCAAAAAACACCCCCCAATTTTTTTAAATGGTTGAGCAGCCCTGCTGCTAAGACAGAGAGGGAGTCTGAGCTGCCAGCGGGAGCCGGCAGCCCAGGTCCCCTCCTGGGTTCAAGGCGCTTGCCCGCGGCAGCCGGCAGCCCCAGGGCGCCCCGGTCAGGGCGTTGCTGCGGCGCCGGCAGCCCAGGAAGCCCCTGGGTCAGGGCGCCGCCAGCGGCAGCCGGCAGCCAGGGCGCCCCCGGTAGGCGCAACTGGCCGCTGAGCCGGCAGCCTCAGGTGTCATAAAACAGATAGCGAAGGGTTAATGTTTCTTTACCTGTAAAGGATTAACAAAGGGAACCAACACCTGAACAGAGGACGCAATCAGAAAAACCACGATTTTTCAAAAGTCAGGAGGGAAGTTTTGGACTCTGGGTCTGTTTTGTTTGTCCCTTCAGCTATGAGAAGCTTCTTTCTATCGTCTATATCTTCTTTTCCAACTGCCAAGTAAGGTAGAAAAACAATATAGGCTTTTAGGTTGTTGTGGATGTATTACATGTGTGGTAACTTGCTGGAATGTTCAAATTGGATATTTTTTGGAAATCAAACTGTTTATTCATATTTTCTATATAACAGATAGCCCTGTATTTGTATTTGATGCAGGAGTTTATATCTATGTCCTTTTCTTTCTTTTTTTTTATATAAACGTTTTTCTTTGTAAGACCTTGTCGAGGTTTCCTCGTCGGGGTAAGGGTTTTTTAAGGAAAACAGGGAAGGGGAAAATCCTTCCTTTTGTGTAGATCACGGAGGTAAGCTCTGTAGCACCAGGGAGTTGTGGGCAGGGGGAAAGAGATAGGGATCATCTCTGTTTCCTTGTTTGGGTTGTCTCTTTGTGGAATAAAAGGAGACATGCTTCTTGGTATGTATGTAAAAGAGTTGCATCAATATCTCAGGTTAGCCCAGAGAGGAAAGTGTGGGTGGGACGAGAGGAGGAGGAAGGGAAGTGTTTATTTCCCTTTGTTGGAGTCTCAAGCATCTGAGTCCTTGGGGTTTCCCAGGAAGCGTTTTGGGGGGCTCAAGTGACACAGGCACTGATTCTGGTTGGTGGCAGCGAGATAAGATCCAAGCCTGTAATTAAGCTTGGAGTTCATGCTAAAGCACCCAGATTTTGGACGCTACAGGTAATTTGGAAGAAGGTCTTATGAATACCAGGGTACCGCCGTGGTAAGGCGCCGCCGCAGCACCGGCAGCCCAGGGCACCCCCTGAGTTGGTGCCGCTGCGGCGGCCGGCACCGAGGGCGCCCTGGGCGGGGCGCCGCCCGCGGAGCCGGCAACCGAGGGCGTCCCGGGTCAGGGCCGCCGCCGCGGCTAGCCGGCAGCCCAAGGGGTCCCCCTGAGTCAGTAAAACCTGGGCTGCCAGCTGCCGTGGAGGCGCTCTGAACCGGGTCAGGCCGTCACAGCAGCAGCGCAGCCCCAGGGTGTCCTCTGGGTCAGGGTGCCGCCGCGGCAGCCAGCAGCCCAGGGTGTCCCCTGGGTCAGGGCGCCGCCACAGCAGCCGGCAGCCCAGGAGCCCCCTGGGTCAGGGCACCGCTGGAGGGGGCGGCAGGCAGCTCCCGTGAAGCTGCCGCAGTGGTGCCTACAGACAGTCGGCTGCTTGCGCGGCTGCAGTGAACCGCCCACAGGCACACCGGACCCTCCGCAGGCACCACTGCAGCAGCTCCACTGGAGCCGTGGGACCAGCGCGCGGGGCGGCGAAATTGCCGTCAGCCTAGGGCGCTCAAAACCCTAGCGCCGGTCCTCCCAACTGCTTATTATCATGCAGGTCCAACTGACTTTGGACACAAGCATTTCTTCTGTCTGGGAACCTGTGATAGTGTTAAGTGACCATCCTGAAACATCTCCTTCCTGTTTGGTTTGTCCCAGATGGTCCCCTACTGGGAAGCACTTTCTCAAAAATATTCATACAAAAAATAATAGGCCAGTGGCAGGCCAAGATCCAATTTAGCCTGTATTAAAGACTACCTCTCTATTTATCCCACTGTTTTAGAAGTTACAACCTGTCCTGGTTTCCTAATGCAAGAGGACAGCTTTCACTTCTATTCAAGAGATGTATGAAAATTACTGTACTAGTTTTACAGTGTACACTGCATAAATACCAGAGGGGTAGCCGTGTTAGTCTGGATCTGCAAAAGCAGCAAAGAGTCCTGTGACGCCTTATAGACTAACAGATGTATTGGACCATAAGCTTTTGTGAGTGAATACCCACTTCGTTGGATGCATGTATTCACCCACGAAAGCTCATGCTCCAATACGTCTGTTAGTCTATAAGGTGCCACAGGACTTTTTGCTGCTTTTGCTGTATAAATACACTTTTCTGAATGTGACATGGCAAGAACTCATTTTAAAATGCTGTAACAATATTATTCTGCCCACATTTGATAAGCATTCTGAACTCTATTGTTAAAACTGTAAACTCTGAAATGGCAAGGATGTCTTGCTCAGGTTAAAAACTTATGGAAGCAGAATGCATAGCCTAGAGACAGGGGTGGATTTAGGGGTAGGTGACTCAGGCGATCACCTGGGGTGCCAGGCTTGGGGGGCACTGGGCTCCAGTGCTATTTTTGTTAGCAACAAAAGGGAAAATAGAATGTTTGAAGTTAAATGTTTCGGGTATTCCATATGCAGATTCAATTTTTACTAACCTCCTAGAATGTTTGGACCTTTGTAGAATCGTGTGGAATCTTCCAGACTTTCTGAAAACTACATTTTCCTCGAACTTCCTAGAAGGTTCAGCTATGCCCTCATGAGTTTATAAGGGGCGGGCATCAGCAGACAGCCAGTGAGATATAAGAACGAAATGAGAGCCCAGCTGCATATTGTGGATCTTGTTTTACTGTGTAATGGTGAAAGTGTACTTGTGTTTTACGACTTGAAGAGTGTAAGTAGCGACCAATAAAGGACGTGTTTAATGAAATGCCAGAGATATCTATTGAATCCCTATCTACGCAACAATATAAAAGAAATACTGTTACTTCTTTTGCCATGCTTAACATACGTTTTATGACTTTGTAAGACTGCAAAACATAGATTTTTGCTTTCCCTAATACTGTCTGTTTTCCCCTGTAGAAAATAAAAGATGCCCCCGAAGAAGCCCTTAGCTGCCAATTAGATGGCACTTGAGCTTTTTGCTTCCTATACTATGCTCCTGAAGGCTTCTTCAGGGGCATCACGACTGCTACTACTTTGATGAGAAGCTGCCTTGATTTTGTGATGGCCTACAGAGACAATGGATTGCTGCTAAAGAAATGGCGGAAAACTTAGAAGTTGAGCCTGTCTTCAAGGAAACCTGTATACATTAGAAGAAGAGACAGTTTGGTTACAAGGGCAGAGATGAGGTGATGGGAAGCTTGGAAGAAAAAAAAAATTCAAGAGGAAGGTTTTTTGCTTGCTCTTTTATGCTGCCCGAGTATCTATCAAAGAAAGGTTTGGACAAATGAAGCACCATGAAAAGACCTGGGTGTTTCTGCATGACTTTAGTAAGCTGGTGGTAGACAGAAACACACTCTTGAGCAATTGTTTGGACCTTCACGGATGTTGACACATGGGGAATGTTCAGATGTCAATGATAAAGACCTCTATGTCAAATTGGACAACATCCGTCACATTTTGCAACACGGGAAGTACTCTTCACTGCAAGTTCTCCAATTCATTCATGATGAAGAGCTGAAAGACACTTTTCCTAATTTGTGGATGGCTTTGAGGATTCTGTTCATGCCTATGGTCACAGTCACACGTGGGAAGAGCAGCTTTTTGAAGCTCAAGGCTCATTAAAATATATCCTTGATTGATGATGGCTGATGAAAAACTGACATTGCTTGCTATTTTATCATCTGAAAATGCCATTGGCCAGTCTTTGGATCTCTCTGACGCTGTGCTTCAGTATGCGAGAGCAAAGGAGAGACATGCAACCTTTTGAACTAAAGGACTAGGGTTACCATTCTAAAGGTTACCATTCTGTAACACTATTTAATACTGGTCCACCCAATGTTAGTGCACAGTTAAAATTCTTAATATTATTACATTTCAGTTATTCTTAAAATTAAAAAGTTTCTATAAGCTTAGAGGATACAATTTTTTTTATTTGTTTATAAATGGCATGAATAAATACAGATCCTAGCATGCAAATTTATCATCTTATATGACAGGTATAAATCACGCATGCAAATTGTGCATCCAAGTTGCGAAATAAGCTACAAATGCAATAAAAAATAAGGTATTCAAAAATGTAACAAATGGAGGGAGAGGGGAGTGGCACGCCAAAGAAACTCCTCACCTGGGGCGCCATTTGGTCTAGGCCCAACCCTGCCTCTGGACTAGAAAAAAGCATTCCTAAACCCCAAAGCAGATCAATTGTAACTTACAATGCCTGTACTGACATGACACAGAATTTAACATGCCTTCAGAAAGGCATAAAATTATCCAGCCCACAAAAAAGCTTGCCCCCCAACTTTAAGCTTTCAGCCTGAAATTTTGCATGAGAGTTCTCTGCTTCAGTTTTTTTTCTTCTTATATTAAGGTTCCACACAAAAAGGCTCACAAAAAAACCCAGTGTTTCTGAGAGGGATGGTGGAAAATACATTGTTTTGTTATTGTTACTTACAATCTCATAATTATGTCTTTGAGAAGCTCTAGCACCTTTGTGCTTTGGAGTAGAGACTTGAAATTTGTCAGGGAAGTGCCTTTTACTGCCTCCAAATAATTCATTCAGAGTTTTGACAAGTTATAAGTCTCTGAAAATCATTTTTTGCACCATTGATAAAGCATTTAGAAGACATCTGCTAAAGTCTGAGTATTCCATCTGGTCTGAGTACGCTCTATCTTTACAACTCTCAATGGGCATGCTGAGCCTCAGTGACATTTGTTTGCAGTAAAAGCATGCTCCACATTAGGAATGAGAACCAATAGCCAGATCTGATAAAGAGCTGGAATGGAAGGGGCAGAGCTGGGACTGGCTGTACAAAGAGATAGGGATAAAGACCCAGGGTAAAGGGGACAATGAGATTGCACAGAAAGCCCAGTTAGGGAGATTGAATTGGGGAGTCAGTGATGATGAAGAATGTAGGCAAGGCAGAGGTGACTGGAGACCAGAGTAGAGGGAGACTCAGATCAGACGAGAAGCTAGCTGTGGGAGAACTGGAATTGTCTGGACAGGATAGGACGGGAGAGGGGGCCAAAAAGTGGGACTGGGATGAAAAGTAGACTGGGACTGGGATGAGAAGCCTCAGAAATGAAGACTAGGACAAGTTAAGTAAGGAGAATGGGAGGAGGAGCTATGGTCAGGAAGAGACAATACTGGAACGGGGCCAGGTTGGGTGAGACAGGGAATAAAGGTATCAAACTTGTGGGGGGAACAGGCAGAAAAGTCAGAGCACATTCCCCTCCAGAGCCTGGAATGGAACCAAGACTCCTGAGTCTCACCAGTCCCCTACTGTCAGCAAACATCTCTGAAACTCACTGGCAAAGGGTTGCATTACCCTCCATTGCTGGTTCACACAGGTGTGATGACATATTATTTGTGACATTCTATACCTTGAGGGAGCATACTGTAACTCCCATATTCCTCATTTTCATATAATCATGATCTTATATATAAAGCATGCCTTGTAAGGTATCGGGGAAAGGTTATGATCTGCTGAAAGTCATTTCTCTATCCATGTGTGTGTATCATTAATGCATATGAAGTTATGCAAATTGTGTTGTAGGGTGGTCACTAAAACATGCTGTAAGTTGGGGAATCACCCAGACATTAGCTCCCCCAGAGACAACAGCAAAGAAGGTAGCCAACACCCGGGCAGGGTGTCAATCAACCCATCAACAGCCATTGTCCAGCAAGGGAGCTACAATGCGATGACTCACCTGCATGAGGTCACACCAGGGGAATTACTCAGCCTTGCTTAGGAAGACTCAGCAATGCCCCACAGACACGCCTGGACTTGTGTTCCCCAAGCACATGGACTGAGAGTATAAAATAGGCAGAGTGGACACATACTGGGCCCTTCTCCTGTCTCTACCTTTGCTGCAAGAAACCAGGACACTGAGAAGAAGACAAGACTCCAACACAGGAGATTGGCCCAGGTTTAAGGAACAAACCTGTATATTAAGGACTGCAAAATCCATTGGGGTGAGAAAAACTACTTTATCTAGTTGCTGCCCAGTCTAACAGGGTTGAGAGTTTTGACTGCATGCTTATATTTTCTTTTCTTTTGGTAACCACTCTGAATGTTTATGCTTTGACTTATAATCACTTAAAATCTATTTTTATAGTTAATAAATCTGTTTGTTTATTCTACCTGAAGCCGTGCATTTGGTTTGAAATGTGTCAGAGGCTCCCCTTGGGATAACAAGCCTGGTACATATCAATTTCTTTGTTAAATTGACAAACTTATATATGCTTGCAGCATCCAGCTTGGACACTGCAAGACAGAGGTTCCTAGGGTTGTGTCTGGGATCGGAGATATTGGCTAGTGTCATTCGCTTGCAAGGAGCTGGGAGCAGCTTACATGCCAGACGTTGTGCGTGAACAGCCCAGGAGTGGGGTTCTTACAGCAGAGCAGGCTCCCAGAGTCAAGGATTGGAGCGACCTAGCAGACCACTGGTCCAGATAACACCAGAGGGAAACATCACACTAATACTATCAGTTACTTCAATAGTTCAAGTGGCAGAGATTTGTGCGCTAGTTCTAAAGGTTTCAACCCTGATGATCATGTCAGTATGATGGCACATTGTGGAATTTTTGTTCAAGTTTGTTTTTTCAAAACCTAGGTAATTTCAGACAAAAATGACATTATTAAGGTTGCAAACAGAGTCAGCTGTGATTTTCCATCAATTATTTTCCGATGCAAAATGAAGTTTCAGTAAAATCAAAATTATCTGCAGGAAAATTTCAATTTTGCCAGGAAAGGTTGCCTTTCATCAGGAATATTTCAGTGAAAGCTCCCAGAGATCCTTGTGAGCCTGACAGCTGGTGATCTTGGAAGTTGGTCCCCCCACAAGCTCCCTGTTAACCTGGTCTTCCAGGCTACCCAGCTCTACAGCAGCCTATTTGGAGGACTGCCTGGGAGCCTTGTCTCCCAGGCTTCCACACCACCTCAGGCTGCTTGACTCCATGAACAGCTGGCTCCGCGGGCTCCCTCAGCAATCAGCTCCCTAACTGCCCCAAATCCCCATGCAGATGGCTCCCTGGCCTGCTCAACTCCCCTGGCTGCTTGACCCCCTGGGCAGCTGGCTGCATAGGCAGTCAGGCAGCCTGGGGAGAAAGCTCAGTTTCAGTGCTCCTGACTTAGCAACATTTTCACAGGTGGTCAATAATTGAGTGTTCCTCATTTTCTAGGTCACTACCTTGAGACATCTGGAGCCTGATTTTAAGAAGTCCTGAGCATACATAAATGCAAATGAAGTCAGTGGCAGCTCAGCATATCTGGCCCAAGCAATGTGGTCTGGTGGGGGAAACCCCCCTCCCCCACAAGCTTGGGAATCAAGAGGTCCTGAGTTCCTCAGTGTGTGGCCTTAGGCTAGTTGCTTTGCTGTTCTGTCTCTATTTTCACATCTGTAAAATGAGATCATATTTACTCACCTACCCCTTAATTCTGAGAGGATGAATTAATTTATGTCTGTACAGTGCTTTGAACATATAAAAAACAATCTAAAAATATTAAGTGAAATGAAAAATCAAGCCCTGTGTCTCAGTTTTGGTAATCAAAATTATTGGCACGTTTGCAGTTTATGGCTTTAATTTTTCAGTGCTTTAGTTCTTCATCTGTAAAATGGGGATTCAAATACATTCCTTTTCCACGGGGGAGTTGTAGAGATAAAGTCATTAATATTTCTGTAGTGCTCAGATATTATGAAAATGAGAACCACATTAAAGCTCATAGGCAATGAACAATTCCATGTTCAGTGCACAGTTTGGATGTTACGCAGTAAATAAGGTATGGGACTATACACTGAATGATGTAGGTAAAATATTGAACAGTTGCCTCATTCCCGGAGCACCATTTATCGTACACTCTGAATGAGACAGAGATCTTGTGGGTAAAATACTATGAAAGTAAAGACCATCAGAATGAATATGCACCAACGTGCAGAATTAAGATTGCATAGGCAACCTTAATGTTCTGATATTTCTATACTTTTCACTGCTTGATTTTATAATATTAACATTATATTAAAGTAAACTTTTCTTTAATATTTTAGGTGTGTGTGTGTTTATATACACCCTCAAAGGAGAATGTAACAAAAGACAAATTACTGCTCAGTACAGTTCTTCATAATGAGTCTTTAAGCAGGGAACATGCCAGCAAAGAAAGGAAGTAAATAAGAGTAACAGACTGCTGTAATGAATGGATCTTGCACTGCAAATAATCTCTAAGTACCTATACCTTTGAGAAACCAAAATTCGTCATACAGAGCATCATGTCACTAATATGGCTACCCAAAATTAATCTGATCAATATCTTTCTGTACTAGTGTGATGTTCTGATGATAATTACTGTTACATTATTCTATACTTCTTTCATTTACTCTCCCAAACATTCCACAAGAACAATGAGGAATTACTCCTGATTTACCCAGGAATCCTTTCAATTTGTGAAATGTAATTCACTGTCAAGGTAATTTAATCCCATATTGGGATAGGTATGTTCCCCCCCCCCCTTTGAATTGTTAAAAATTGGCCTTTAGTCAGTGTGTGTACTATAAATTGAAAAATACATGGACAAAGAAATGTTCAGTAAAATTGAGTTTCAAGCTAACAGAAATGAATAAGAACAAAAGGGTACATCTAGATCACTACAGAGGCCAAGTCGCATAATCAATTAAATAATTAACAGTCCATTCAAGAGCCATGGAAATTGTAGTTTTGGCAGAAGTTCCAATTCCATAGAATATACAGTAGCAGCACCTTTACTACTGAAACTAAACGAGAAATTTAAATTCCAAAGAGGATCAAAATTTCCCTCTGCGGGGAAGGTGAAACTTGTGTTTGCTAAAATAGCGAATAGCCTAGGCTGAAAAGGAGTTGGGTTTTGATGATTCCTTGATTACAGTGATCACAGCTGCACCAGAATTCTGACCCAAGATAGAAAAGTTACCTCCAATTCTTGGTCATATACAGACAGATTCACAAGCTGAAGGTATTATGAAAAACACATAACAATAATTTTACTGAAACAATAAACAATCAGAGAAGCAACTCTATGAAAAAAAGGAAAGATTTATTTCCTGATGAAAAACAAAATATCACTTTCTATATATAGATGTATGAGATGTAGTCTCCTTCCTATAGGGGAATAAAAATTTGCTTTATGCAATGTTGCATTGCCTCCACCTATCCTTAATAAACTTTCAATACATATGCTGCTTACACTGACACATATATTTTTCAGCAAAGTCATACACACAGATACCTAAAACAGATGCATTTAATCTCTCTTCATATGGAACTTGTTGCATACCCCTAACCATTTTTGTTCCCTTCTTTGTATATTTTCCATTTTAATATATATTTTTTGAGACGCAGCGATCAGAATTGCACACAATATTCAAGGTGTGGGCTATCATGGATTTATATAGTGGCATTATGATATATTCTGTCTTATCATCTATCCCTTTCCTAATGATTCCCAACATTTTGTTAGCTTTTTTGACTTCCGCTGTACATTGAGTAGATATTTTCAGGAAACTACCCACAGTGACACCAAAATCTCTTTCTTGAGTGGTAACAGCTAATTTAGACCCCATAATTTTGTATGTATAGTTGGAATTATGTTTTCCAATATGCATTACTTCGCATTGATCAACACTGAATTTCATCTGCTATTTTTTTGCCCAGGCACCCAGTTTTGTGAGATCCCTTTGTAACTCTTTGCAGTCTGCTTTGGACTTAACTATTGTCAGTAATTTTTTATCATCTGCAAACCGTTTACCCCTTTTTCCAGATCATTTATGAATATGTTGAATAACGCTGGTCCCAGTACAGACGTCTGGGAGACCCCAGTATTTACTCTCTTCTGACAACTGACCATTTATTCCTACCTTTTGTTTCCTGTCTTTTAACCAGTTATTGATCCATGAGAGGACCTTCCTTCTTAATGCAGAACTGCTTACTTTGATTAAGTGCCTTTGGCGAGGGACCTTGTCAAAGGCTTTCAGAAAGTCCATGTACACTATATCCAGTGGATCCCCCTTGTTCACAAGTTTGTTGACTCCCTCAAAGAATTCTAATAGATTTGTGAGGCATGATTTCCCTTTACAAACCATATTGACTCCTTCCCCAAAATTGTTTTCATCTGTCTCTTATAATTCTTTTCTTTGCTATAGTTTCAACCAATTTGCCTCCTGTAATTTCTCGGATGGCATTTGGAGCCTTTTTACAAATTGGCGTCACATTAGCTATCCTCCAGTCATGTGGTACAGAAGCTGATTTAAGTGATAGGTTACATACCACAGTTAGCAGTTCTGCAATTTCATAATTGAGTTCCTCAGAACCACTGGGTTAATTTGTTTCAATATCTCCTTCTACTGACATTTCAACTGGGGATAGTTCCTCAGATTTGTCACTGAAAAAGAATGGTTCAGGTGTGGAAACCTCACATCCTCTGCAGTGAAGGCCAATGAAAAGGATCAAACTGATTTTTTTTTCTTTCTCTTGGTGGCCAACCATGTTGGCTGGGTTATGCGCTCATGACATTGCAGCACTAACCAATCAGAAGGCAAGTGGCTCAATTATACATGGTTGGCCATAAGTAAGTGAAGGCCTCAGGTCACCTTCTTCAACTATTTGGTGTGAAATGCCAGCTCCATTGAAGTCAGTGGGGAATTTTGCCATTGATATCAATGAGGCCAGGATTTCTACCATGGCCTTTAAAATCTCTGTATGTCAGTTACTCAGTTTGCAAAATGGGATTTATAGTATTTACCTCACACAAAATATTGACAGGATCAGTCAGTTAATGTTTGTGAAGTACCTCGAAGATGCTATTTTAATATAATTTATTACAATGCTATTTATTAAATATATTTATTACAGGGCTCAATAAAGGACATATCAACAGAGTGTAAATATCACTCAAAACCTAAGGGTTAGACTGTGGCTTTAAGCCACTGCCCACTGTATGGTATGTGCAAAAGCCTACTGCACTTCCAACAGCTCCTGCATGTATGGTGCCTAAGAAAGTCTCTGTGACTGAGGACTGCTCTACACCAAAAGCTAAGGGTGATCTAACTATGTCTGTCAGGGGTGTGAAAAATTCAAACCCCTGAGAGATGCAGTTAAACTGACCTAAGCCCCAGTCTGGATGCTGCTAGGTTGATGGAAGAACTCTTCTGTCGACCTAGCTACTGCCTCTCGGAGGAGTGGATTTACTACAGCGATGGAAGAACCCTTTCTGTCACTGTATCAAGTGTATACACTCCAGCATTGTAACCCTTTAATAAAATGCAGCATATTCTCCCAGCTGACCAGTCAAACTCTTACTGTAACCTTCCGTGCACCCTCTGAGGGAGTCTAACATTGCTGTTGGAACAAGAGTTCTGTGTAACCTTGCACATTGGGAGCACAAGAGGTGAGAACATGTGTGGGAATTGGGCATAATGCTGCCATCACTCTCTCTCTTTGCACATAAATGCAGAATTAGGCACATATTAGCTCTAATTTGTTATCTGCTCTTCACTTGCCTATTCAGTTTCATATCTTGGCACTGAAACCACATGGTACTATTTTAAGGAATAGATAAATGTCTACAATTATTTTCATCCAATTAAAAACACCCTCAAAACTATTACAACTAATTTTAATTTTGTAAACCGAAATTTCGTGCTGAAACAACTTGATAATATCCCTTTAAAGTTACTTTTTGAGTTTGCATCACAATTTTCAGCATGTTCCTGCTGATATATAGTTGGGCTTATTACAAGTACTTCATTATGATCTTCACACTTAATAAGAGATGGGGAAATAATCTTGATGGAAATCAAAACTACCTATCAGGATCCTTGTAGTCTGGGTTGTGTTTCCCCCCATGATCTCCAGGTGATACTCTAAAATCTCTCTCTCTTTTTTTTAAACCAGAGGATTCACTTTTTACCCTGCATCAGACCAACTATCTTTTGAAGCCAAGGAGGGCTAGATAGAGCTCCCTCCAGATCCCATCAGCCGTGTTCCTAAACCATGGACTGAAGACAGACATGCAAAGTATTTCCTCTTGTACGGTGCTGAGCATGCTGCCTCTTCATTCTAATTGTCCATGTCTGTTGGACGCACACAGAATCTGAATTCTAGAGCTGATTGAGGAATTCATAACAAATAGTTTATTCAAATAATTTAGCCTCTTTTTTCTGCTCAGAGAATGTCTGTAAGCAAATTGCATTTTTTCACAAGTGTACTCATTATTCAGAAGTATGAAACTAATTATTTGCACATTGCTTTAACACCATGGATTGATGATGAACAGTACTCTGTGAGAATTCAATATTTGAGCAGTGTTAGTTAGCTCTGATTGATTAAATAACATGGTATAATACTGCAGAGCCAGGATTGGCTGAGCGTGTAAACACTTCCAGTGCAAATACTTGTGCGTGTACATTTGAAATTCAGTTTCCCTAAATACAAGTGCATTTAAAGCCCACTTTCTGCAAACATTTTTGCAAGTAGTACTCCATTGCACATGTGTTGACAGGAAGCAAATATAAGAGAGGTACAAAATATGGCAGAGGTGAATTAATGAAAAAAATTGTTAAAACGTCTAAAACTCCAGCTTCAACTTCCTGGACACCATGATCAGCTTCAACAATGGAACCGTACAGGCAACTATATACCAGAAACTCATGGATCACACTTACCTTCACAGATACAGGAACCTACCCTAGACATAACAAGAAATTTATTATCTACAGGGAGTCACTCAGATAGCACAGAATATGCTCCAAGGAGAAAGTTCAAGGTACACACCTGAACACACTAAAAACCAACTTCACCAAACAAGGACACTCCACTAGAGAAGCAGATTGCACCAAGAGAACCTGCTTCAGTATGGGGTTGGGGCAGGGGTGGGGGGAGATCCACTGACTGCATACTCCTAGTTGTCACCTACCACAACTCATAATTATAACCTCTACTTGATGGGGAGCACATCCTGAAAGAAATCTTTCCTGACACCCCCTTTTGGCCTTCGAACAACCCCCCTCACCAAATTCATCATAAGAAGCTTCCCACAGACCAGAACCCACTAACTCAAAGTAGCACCAGGGTCTGCCATAACAGAAGTTGCAAAACCTGCAGACATATCTCCACTGCTACAATGATTAATACCACTCCCCTCCCCCGACACAACACTATTTTCAACACTACTTTCAAGATCCATGGGTCCTGTACATGCCTAACACAAGATGTGGGGAGCCTCACCCAATGCAACAAATGCCCCACACAACTATGTGGGTGACACGAGGCAATCACTATGCTTTCAAAAGAACTCACAGAAAAAATGATGAAAGCCAAAAACACCCTATCACTTTAGATTAAAACTTTTCACAAAGCGATTGTTCCATATCTGACCTATCAGTCCGTGTCATGGTAGGAAATTGGCAGAACATTTTCAAAAGATGAGCCTTGGAGCTTATATTCATGACTCTGTTAGACAACAAAAATTGTGGACACACAGGTTTTATGTCTCATTACAACAATCTGTAAACCACTAACTCTCCTTTGACCTATGAATGCAGAGGTGTTAATTCACCTCTTCATTTTGAATGGTATTAAAACTGTGCTTTGATAGCATTTTTTTCACACCCCGTGCACTCAGTTTGTACTGGTATATATAACTACAAAATATATATGACTACAAAAGAAGCAGGACAAGTTTTTGCATGCAAGCCAGTAAAATGTACAAAGTAGACTCTATGTAAGATTTTAAAATAAATGAGTACTAGACTATTTGAGATTTTTTTCTCCGATCTTCTAAAAATCCCTGTGATAAAGCAGAAAAGTATCATTTCCCCTCTCAGTTAATTAAAAATTTCTAGGACTAGGTAATCTCAGACCTCCCCCTAAGATCAGCACTCAACATCATTTCAGATCTGGTAAGCTTTATGCATCTCACTTATATGTATTAAGGAAGGGATATACACCTGGTTATCAGGAAAGCAACTATTCACATAGTACTTTTACATGATGTCTTGTGGGAGATGGGAACTGGTGTTTCAGCAATATTTTACCTGATGGCAAGACAGTGAGAAAACACAGGGCAATATCAAACTGGGGAGAAAAAACAAGAGAAAGAAGAAAGGGGGGCTGAAGAAGAAAAAGAGATAAGGATGAGAAGAAGATAAAACAGGAAGGGGAGAAAGAGGAGAAAACTGACAGAGAGGAATATAGACAAAAGAGAAAGAGAGCAACAAAAAGCTAAAGAAATAAGCACTACTTATTGAAAAAATGAGTAAAAAGAAGCTAAAGAGAGAAACAGAAAATAAGAATAGCATAAAAGGAAGAACTAGGGAAATGAACAGAATGAAAACATGCACAGGAAAAAAATAATAAAAGGCAGAGATGGCCAAAGAGGTAGGGAAATAGCAAATGACTCGAAAGCAAGCAAGCAAGCAAGCAAGCAAGCAAGCTATGGAAAAATTCAATGAAACTGGCAATCAGTTGAAAACCAAAATCTCAGCAAAGATTAGGAAACTATCCCGTTAGTCAGAATGACTGTTGCGTTCATTGTTTGAGTTACATTTTCATGCTGCATTGGCAGAAGTTGCGATTTTTTCAGAACTACTCTCAGCTAACCACAGACCTTACTGGAGGTACTGATCATGGAAATAAAAGTCTAATCCTAACATAGATCAATGTGAGAAATACGCTAGAAAGTTATGTGATGCTGTGTGAAAAGGAAGTTAACCATTTATATCATTGTTGCTCCACTGTTGCATGACTGCACTAACTGTGAAATAAAATATATCATGTAAGGTATCAATGGAAAAGTTACAATTTGTCAAGTATGATTATTCTGGTTAAAACCATGCATCATCACTGTATCTGAAGTTCTGATTAGCAAGGTATTTGTATCTTAAATGTGTTTGTTCTTCGGGTGACACCCACAAGGTCTCGCCAACCCATTGTGAATGAACTAGTCAAGCTTGATGGACCATTAAGAAGAATTAACTCTCCAGATAGCTCTTCCTGAGGACGCCTCGGACAACAAGGAGCCAATGCAAAACATTTAAGGGCTTGTGATGTGGACATGTGACCTCAGACTCCATATTTGTCAGTAACTTTCCATACACAGGGGCTATGGACTTTGTCTGGGACAGTAAATTTCCAAGCACATGGCAGAGGATATAAAAGACACCTGAGAGATCTTCATTTTGCCTCATTCCTGCTCCAATTCTCTGGACTGTGGAGTCCTCGGTCCATTGTATTTTGGGAGTATTTTGAACAATGACCGAGGACTTTTCAATCTTTTGGAAGTTACCAGGGTGACTTTTGCAAACCAACAGTTTATTCTATCAATGCTACACACCTGATTTAAGGATTTCACAATCATTTGTATGTATACACTCTATTAACCATTCATAACTCTATTTTATCATTTTATTAATATATCTTTAGTTAGTTTACTAAGCACTGGTTGCCAGCATGATATTTGGGTAATATCTGAGATACATATTGACCCGGGGGTAAGTGTCTGATCCTTTGGGATTAGTAGAACCTCACATAGGGTGAATTGGGTTTTCAGTGACCTCTCACTATAGTAGACCAGTTTGTCTGGATGGGAGCCAAGGGCTGGAATGCCTAAAGGGGACTGTGTTTGGCTTCTAGTTAACAGGTGTGGTGCTACAGAAGCTCGTTTGCTGCTAGTTTGGTGAATCTAATTATAGAATAAGCCACCAGTTGTGGGAATTGTCTGCTCTGTTTCTTGCAGTCTGCCCTGAGGTGGCTTTCTCAGTCCATTCCAGGCACCCAGTCACAAGTGCCATTCAGGTATGAATACAGTGCAGACAATTACTGATCAATGATACAAGTTGCCTAAATATAAGCAGTTTATTCTCTCTCTCTACACCCAGCACCCTCTTATTTTAAGCAAAAAGAATATATTATTCAATTATGCCATTTCCCCTCACATCCTGTCACATCCTGATTCCTTTAAGATGGGCAATCTGCTTAGGTTCTTCCTTCAAGACAGGTTTATAGATATGCTGCAATGTTTTTACCTCTGTTCTTTAGTTATCAGAATGCCTTCCATGCACTATCATACTTATTTCCGTAAATATGAACGAAGTATAAAACACTATCTTACCACCACTGATTCATTTGTTCTGTCTGCTCCAATATCTTGCCCTGACACACTTTGCTACAGATAGATAGATAGACAGACAGATAGACAGACTCATATAAATATAATATATTCAAAGTGGATTAGTCTCCATCAAAATATTCTGAACATCAGATACAATAAGTTTGGATGTTCTTTTCCCTCCCCAACACCATGGCCAATTCTTTCATTTCAAATTCCTATCACTTGGACAAAACTATTTCTGAAACACATCTCCCTCAACCTATCCACTACAGCCGCTATGTTTAGTAATATTACACTGGAGAACATGGAGAGCACTTTATCCTTGGTTCTGTTTTTTCATCTTATGCTAGTCTGTTTTAATAATGTCTCCTGTGCTCCATAGTCAGGGTCTGGAAGGATGTGGAGCTGTTGCGTTTGGTTTAAGGTCCAATACTATTAACACTTTATCTGAATTAGCATGTTCATTGCTACTCTTGATGCAAACAAGCTTTTTTTCCTGTTAATAGTCACATAAGATGCAGCTGATGTAGCTTCGTGATATGTACATCACTATTTAGATGTGTTGGATTTTCCAAATGAATAATTTTTGCTTGTACACCTACACCACATGGCATTTAATTAGGAAGTGGTTTAGATTGCCCTTAACATGACCAACAAAGTATGTATCCAAGAGGTTTGGCTAAACCAGGCACTTCCCCAGCTGGACTGGAAACCAGGACTGGCTATCAGGCATACCAAGATTTACTGTTCTGTACATAGGCGCTGAGTTTCTAATCTACCAGGGAGTGCTCCCCTCTGGCTCCACCCAAGTCATGCCCCAACTCCACCCCTTTCCTCAGCCCTCACCCTGTTTCTTCTCTGCCCAGTTCTGCCCCCTCTCGCAAGCGTGCTGCACCCTCACTCCTCCCCACTCCCGCCAGCACCTCCTGATGTCACGAAGCAGCTGATCCATGGCAGGCAGGAGGTGCTGAGTGGGAGGGAGAGGCACTGATCGGTGGAGCCTGCCAGCGAGCAGGAGGTGCTGGGGGAGAGGGAGGTTTTGGTACGTGGGCTGCTGGTGGGTGCTCAGCACCCACCATTTTTTTCCCAGGGGTGCTCCAGTCCCAGAGCACCCATGGAATTGGTGACTATAGTTGTGTGATGAAGAAAATCTACAGGCCAATCTGGGAGGGAGATTGGCTAGTGGAAGGGCTCATAGGATTATTAGGAATGGAGCCTGCTGCTAAGAATGAGCCAGCAAGAGAAGCATATGGGAAGATAGAGTTGCAGGAGCAGCTGGCAAAGAACAAGAGACAAATTCTTGGAGAAGGAAAAGTTGAAGAGACCTATATCTGGGATCTCTTGTGGGACACAAAGCAGCAATCAGATAATGTGTCAGGTACCCTGCTTGAATGGTATGATGACACAGGTGCACTGGCTAGAGGAAATAGCATTAGCACGAACAGCACAGAGGACATACTGAGGTGATGCATGGGGGCGGGCATGTGCGGTCATGTGCCCCTGTCCCAATTTGCTGCTTGGCTTGTACTGAGCATGCTCAAGAACACTGCTGAAGCCGGCTGGCCTCACTCTGCCTCCCATCCCCCCCGTCACACATGCTATCGGCGGGCACTGGTCATCTTTGATCATGTGCATGAAAAGAGGGAAAGAGTTTATTCTTATCCATGGAAATCTGAAGTCTTATGATAAGACTCAACACTTTACATTATTCAATCCAATTCCAGGCTTATCTTGCACTTCCTACCTACCTACATATGTTTAAGGTGTCCCTGTTAAAGTCAATACACTAACTACAGTTTCTCACAGACTTTGGAATGCAACACATTGCAATACATCTGTGCATGCACACATACACGTCACCCGTTAATCTAAGTTGGGGGTCACTTGCATAAAGTAAAAGAAAATCTGTAATATATGCATATTAGATGGCTTTGCTGGAAAATAATGAAGAATAACTAAACTTAAGTGGATGTACAGCTCTGTAAAACCTGTTCTATAATCTTTTCAATTTTTGTTTTCATTTAAATTTGATATTCATTCTGATGTGATAAAATATTGTAATACTTTTTCAGCTTTAAAAGCAAACTCATAAAATCCACTTTTTTGATTACTTTAATAGGATTACTGAATTCTGCCAATGAGTAACGAATATAATGCTTTGTAATTTTATATTTGATTCCACAGGTGTGATTTTAATGGATGTACTGCACAGGATCACTAAGCTGCTTGTACAGGAAAGTATTTAAAATTAATGTCCTTGGAAGTTATTTAAACAGAAAAGAGAACGCACTGGAGTTGTGAAAATAAACTCTCTAAAGTCAGTCTTCCATATGCAGTACAAAAGAGCTGTAAAGACTGGATATGCCTAACCCACAATAAAATTGTCATATGAAATACATGGTAGCGTAAATTGCAACAAATGCACATCTTTTGGTGTTTATAATTGTTTTACAGTGATGAAATTTAAAAAAAAAATTCTGTTCCTGAAGAGAGAATTTTAAGCAACCAGCTAGAAGCATACGTTTAATTACACATGGGCTACATGCTAATTATCTACAATTAATAGGGTTAGCTCAATTTATCATGTTCTTGAGAAAGACAGATTTGAGTGGTCAGAAATATACGAGGAAAACCATTTACAATATCAACTTTTCTTTTCTTTCTTTCTTTTTTTTTTTTAAAAAGGTATGCACACTGTAATTTGCATAGCAACAATTTTCTCTATCACTCAGCATATTTTCATAGCTCTTCCACTGGGACAAAACACAAAACACAAGAAAAAACATGTTCCCATAAATGCAGAGGTTCAAAAATGATTAAGGCAATATTACCTGCAGAAGCTTCCACCTTGTGTTCAGGTCTTCCAGACAGTTGAGATTATATGGAGAAAGCTGTATATCAGAGGAGGTGAACTGGTGAGCAAGCTCATTGACATGATTCACATTTTCTTTAATGGGTGCAATTTCTGCTCGGTAAACCTGCGTGAATGAAACATAAAGGGTATGTTTATATAAACAATAATCTCCAAAGTTATGGTCTCCACTATTTGATAATTGACCATAAGGGAGATTCTGGCAATTTTTTAAAAATGAAAAATGTAGATTCAGGTCAAGAGAAAACATTTTGAAAGTTTGTGTTGATTCCACTGAATTTTTTCGGACTGAGAAAAAAACAAAACAAAACAAAAAACAAAAACCCTCAACTAAATGTTTAGTTTTGATTTTTTAAAATAAAATGTTTTGATTTTTTTTATTTGAAATCACTTTGTTTTGAATTTTACCTCCATTGCGTTTTTTAAAAGATGAAAAACTCTTTAAAATGGAACTGTTTCATTCAACTCCAAACTACTATCTGTTTTTCCCCCTTAATACATTTTGGTTTAGCCAGAGAACTGTAAAATCAGTAATTCACACAGCTCTAGTTCTGAGCCCCAAACAGAAAGGAAGGAACACATTGATCATGAATATCTACATTCTTTTTATATAGCCAGGCCTTTATTGTGCCTTTCAGGCACAACTTGCATTTGAGTAGTTGCATGTTAAGAAGAATCATCAAGGAAAATTTTGGCCAACTCAGCCAGATTTTCTCATAGGGCTCCCAAGGAAGCATTCACTTTAGCAGCTGTTTCCTGACCCTTTAAATACATGTGACATTTGTCCCCTATTGTGCTGGGTCAGTATGTTTCAGGCCTTGGCTACACTAGTGCTTTACAGCGCTGCAACTTTCTTGCTCAGGGGTGTGAAAAAAACACCTCCCTGAGCGCTGCAAGATACAGCGCTGCAAAGTGCCAGTGTAAACAGTGCCGCAGCACTGGGAGCGCGGCTCCCAGTGCTGCAAGCTAAACCTCATGAGGATGTGGAGTATGTGCAGCGCTGGGAGAGCTCTCTCCCAGCGCTGGCGCTGTGACCACACTCGCACTTCAAAGCGCTGCCACAGCAGCGCTTTGAAGTTTCAAGTGTAGCCATACCCTCAGCCTTAGACCTCTGGAGGCCATAGTGCCACCAGTGATACCAACACGGAGCAACTAGATACATAGGGGGGAAATCCTGGCCACATTGAAGTCAATGGCAAAACTCCCACTGACTTCAACAGAGCCATGATTTCATCCAATGTGCCTGGAGCATGTATATGAATGGAAGGGGATTAGGAGAAGAGGCTTCATCCTCTTCCATGTGGATGCAAGGCCAGCCACAATGTGGCCCTTAATATTTTGTAGTGAATTGTAAATTTCTTTTTAAAAAGATAAACCTTACATCACCTGAAAGAACTGTGCATAACAATATTATTATTTTAATAATTTCATTAAATGCTTTTAAAACTCATCTATCTCAGCGGTTCTAAAGCTGATCCGCTGCTTGTTCAGGGAAAGCCCCTTGCGGGCAAGGCCAGTTTGTTTACCTGCTGCGTCCGCAGGTTTGGCTGATCGCAGCTCCCACTGGCCGCAGATTGCCACTCCAGGCCAATGGGGGCTGAGGGAAGCGGCATGGGATATGATGGACACCCTTCCCGCAGCCCCCATTGGCCTAGAGCAGCGAACCGCGATCAGTGGGAGCCATGATCAGCCGAACCTGTGGACATGGCAGGTAAACAAACCGGCCCTGCCCGCAAGGGGCTTTCCCTGAACAAGCAGCGGACCAGCTTTGAGAACCACTGATCTATATCACTGCAAAACAAAGAAACCAAAAACCTTCCAACTGACTTTATTTCAAAACGGGCAATAACAATTTGAGGAAGTTCCTACAATGCATCTCAACACGTTCTCAAAGTGCTGCCACATTGATCTCACATACAAAACATCATGACAATCTGCTGTGGAGAGGTGTTTCTATGCAGATCTTTGACCTGTTACAGTGTTTCATATCTGTATTTACTAAGGAGACATTTAGGGAACTCTAACATGATATTGGTACATTTTGACACAGTGTGAGTCACTTCTAAGGTTACAAATTCTGTCATTTTCAGGTGCACTTTGGGTAATGTGCACAAGGACAAGATAATGTCCTTGGAATATTAGCCTTGCCTTCTGTCTCTGAGTATGTGCATTTTGCTATATAAACCATATGGTAAAACCTCAGAGTTACGAACTCCTCAGGAATGGAGGTTGTTCGTAACTCTGAAATGTTCGTAACTCTAAACAAAATGCAATTGTTGTTCTTTCAAAAGTTTATAACTGAACATTGACTTCAGACAGCTTTGAAACTTTACTATGTAGAAGAAAAATGCTGCCTTTAATTTAAATGAAACAAGTCCAGAAAAAAATTTCCTTACCTTGTCAAATCTTTTTTTAAACTTTCCCTTTATTTTTTTCAGTAGTTTTCATTTAACACAGTACTGTACTATATTTGCCTTTTTTTTTTTTTGGTAGGGACGGGGGGTGTCTCTGCTGCTGCCTGATTGCATACTTCAAGTTTCAAATGAGGTATGTGGTTGACTGGTCAGTTGATAATTCTGGAGTTCATAATTCTGAGGTTTTACTGTATATGATCTGTAACTTATTTTGGACAATTCAACTATTGAAATGACCTCCTAGAAATTTCTTTACCAGAATTAGCTGTGAACATTATTCCATGAATAACCAATATCTGACTGAAACTTGAGAGTGCTTACAGCTTAACACTACTCAGACTTTCTCAGACACTTGAAAGGTTAAATGCCACTAACTGACAATAGGGCATAGATCTCCTAAATATTGTCCATGACTCTCAATCAAAAGCTAGATTCTGACTCAATTAATTATAATACCTCACACGACTTCAATAAGATTCATATGCTTATGAGTTAGCAGGACTGAATTTAACAGATAAATTTAAGTGGTTAGTTAATGCCTCTCTCCCTCCCCCCAGCATACAGTGAAATGTTCTTTAATGGCCCACTGAAACAAACACGAAAAACATACTGATTTCAAACAATGTTTATTCTGAAATGCAAGCAGGGAGACTGATTTAAGTGCCCTGAAAGCAAAAATCACGCTAAATTAGATGCAAGGAATGTTATTCACCTCACCCTTTCACAAGTCTGACATCAGTGAAACTCCATTGAGCTCATTGGAGTTACTCCTGATTTATATTATTGTTAGTTGAGAGAATCTGGCTTATGGTGTGGAGATGAGGGCAGAATTTGGCACTTGCAGTCAGATCTTGCAAAGGCTTCCATATGTACTTAAGTTAAGCATGCGAGGAAAAAAAAATGAGGCCAGTAACGCTTTACGTAAAATACAGGCATATGTCTTTGCAGGATCAGGGTCTTAGTCAATATAGATATGCAGAGTGAATATTGGCATATTTATTATTTCATATTGTCATAAACAGATAGCTAAGGGTTAATGTCGCTTTCACCTGGAAAAGGTTAACAAACAGTGACCTGCAAAACCTGACCAGAGGACCAATCAGAGGACAAGATACTTTCAAATATCGGTTGAGGGAAGCTTGGGTGTGTCTTTTGTTCTGTCTGCTGTTCTCTCTGGTTTCTGAGAGTGACCACACGTACCTACAGGCTCTCTAATCTTCTATTCCAATTTTGTAAGTACAAAGGTAGAAAGGCGGTATAGTCTTTTTAATTGTTTTTCTTTATTTGCAAATGTGTCGTTGCTTGGAAAGTATTTTTAAATTGTATTTCTTGGAGGAAGCTTTTTCTCCAGTTTCTATAAGCTGAAAGACCCTGTTTTACTCTTGACATTACAGCGATTTCTTACTCTTCTTCTTTCTTTTGTAAAAACTTCTTGTAAAAGACTGATTAATTTTTCCCACTGGTTTAACGACAAGGAAGGGTCTGCACTCACCAGGGAATTTGTGGGAAAATGAACAAGGGGGAGGAAAAACCTGCTGTCTGTGTTATCCTCTCGGGGTCTCTCGCTCCGGGGAAAGGGGAGGAGTGGGGGAAAAGGTAAATGCCTCTTTTGCTTTAGTCATTGAGCTTGATCTCGTATTGCCTCTGGGTGAGGTGGAAAGCCTCTGTTTTAAGTTTCAAGGAGTTGAATCCCAGTGATCTTCTAGGGTAACCCAGGGAGGGAAAGCCTAGGAGAGGCACTAGTGAGGGAAAGAGTTTACTTTCCTTGTATTAAGATCCAGGGGCTCTGGGTCTTGGGGGTCCCCAGGGAAGGTTTGGGGAGACCAGAGTTTATCAGGCACTCAAAGTCCTGATTGGTGCCAGCGTATCAAATCTAAGCTGGTAATTAAGCTTAGAGGAATTCATGCTAGTACCTCATTTTTTGGACTCTAAGGTTCAGATTGGGGAAAGATACTATGAAACATGCAGTAAATTATATGTAACTATCTTACCTGTTTCATTTATTTACTGATAAAAATAGTCCACATATTTTATATGTGAAATATTCTTTAAATAAATACCCCATTCCCCCCCTCATCCAGAAAATAAATTCAGCGCTAGCAACTTGATATCTTGAGAAATATCAATTGAGTATGTGGAAGGGTGAAAAAAAAAGTTTGATAAAAAAAAAATTCATTTTCAGCATCCCTGGAGAAATATTATAATAAACTATGGAAATCAGGAAAAAAAAACCCCTCTGAAAAATACTTTTAGTATATCCTTTCAAAACTTCAGAGGTTCAAGACAATATACTATGAGCTAATGCCATGCTATGTTCATGCACTCAGGAAGATGTTTTATTTGCTTTATATGTATTGTGACAGACGCAAACCAGTGGGGTAAAGTAGTCTGGTAGAGGGCAAATATACTGGGCACTGCATGAGTAGTTTTCTGTTCCCTGAGTGACCAGAGCAGGGGCTGCACTAGAGTAATCAGGAAGCTGCTAGAACCAGTTAAGGCAGACAGGCTGATTAGAACACCTGCAGCCAATCAAGGCAGGCTAATCAGGGCACCTGGGTTTAAAAAGGAGCTCACTCTAGTCAGGTGGGGGGGAGCCAAAGAAGAGGAAGTGTGTGAGAGGAGTTGGGAGCAAAAGGCACAAGGAGCTGAGAATGAGAAGGTGTGCTGCTGGAGGACTAAGGAGTATAAGTATTATCAGACACCAGGAGGAAGGTCCTGTGGTGAGGATAAAGAAGGTGTTTGGAGGAGGCCATGGGGAAGTAGCCCAGGCATTTGTAGCTGTCATACAGCTGTTACAGGAGGCACTATAGACAGCTGCAATCCACAGGGCCCTGGGCTGGAACCTGGAGTAGAGGGTGGGCCTGGGTCCCCCCCAAACCTCCCAACTTCTGGTCAGACACAGGAGAAGACGACCCAGACTGTGGGGAAGATCACTGGGGTGAGCAAATCTGCCAATAAGCACAGGACCCACCAAGGTAGAGGAGGAACTTTGTCACAGTATTAATATCCCTACATCAAAACAGCTACAGATTTCATTTTCTACTTTTATCTGCAGAATTGAAATGGTTTTTTCATTGTTCACTGGACTGAACTTATAACTCCCTCCCCTCCCCTCCATGTCACTACTCTGCAAATAAAATTCAGCCAATTCATTGACCAAACAGAAAACAGAAATAGGGCGAATGGAAGTATGGGCACGTAATTCAGATAAGCACTTCTTTTTCCAGTTTGTTAATACTGATTTAATACACAACTTGGAAAAAAGAAGATTCTATTCTCCTGCCAACATGTTCCAGACATCCCTTGGTAAGTGACTAAAAGTCATGGTTTGAAAACTAGCAGTAGTATAAGCCATTTTGTTCTTAAATCCTTGTAGACATATTTGGGCCTTCCAAATTACATTGATTATAGTGAAAAATTCCACCTCTGGTCCAAACCTCTGGTCAGCCAATTTAATTGTGTCCCCTATTCCATTCAGTTATATGGGGTTCTAATGTTGGTTACTGGGAATAAGTTACAAACTTCAGTTAGGACAGGAAAATAGAACTGACCATTTTAATTGTTCAGGACTGAATTAAATGGGAAATCTAGATTATTGATTCTCAATTTGTAAGCTTTATTCTTTTTTGTGTCATACTCTGAGGTGAACTCAGCTCTTATCACATCTATTGTAGTCAATTCAGCATTTCTCACGACAAAAAACATACCTAACCAATCTATCATCATAGAAAAGCCCAATAATCATTTTAATGGATGTCCTATGTATGTAGAAATTTATATTGACAAAGCATATGAGAATTCTCATAGGTGACCTTTTTGCAAAAAGCAAGACTTAGTAAATTAAGTCTAATTTACTTAATAAATAAGTAGATAATAGTCCACAAAGTTTGCACATGTACAAACTAAGGACAAACCTTTGAACTCTGTAGTCTTTGTAATCTTTTTTCCAGTTAATCTTATGTATATGGTCATGCAGCATTAAAAAATATTCATTGAAAAACATCAGCACCCTAAATTGCCTTTAGATTCCCTGGGGCATAAGGACTTGATCCTGCACTATTGAAGACAATGGTATTTTTGCCATTATATTTAACAGAAGAAGGATCAGACCTTAACTGAAGACAGTAGTTCAGGGAAACCACTTAAGCATATTCTTAACTTTAATCATGTGCTTAAATCCCAACTTGACTTGAGAACGTGTTTTAGTGCTTTGCTAACCTGGGGCATAACTGAATAAGTTCAGATATTTAGATACTGGTCTTTATTTCTATATGTGCAAAATTGCACTTGTAATTATCTGCCTCTAAAATTGGCTCAAATATTGGGCCCAATGGAAAGTGACAGATGGTTACATTGCGTTTTTCTAGATTAAGAAGAGGCTGAGGAAATGTTGTGATTAACCTAGTATGTGTTATTGACCTAATCATGACCTCTTATTCTTATCTAGACAAACCAGTTGATAAGATGAAATAAGTGCAAAAAGGGTTTTTTTCTACATGTTGAAAGGGCTGAAGTGTGAATGTGTAGGAGGAAAAGCAACCAAGGCATAAGGAGGATGTAGAATGGCCTAAGATAAGGCGCATCTACACCCTTCCTCCCTGCATACAATTTATTTTATATTTCACCCTTCTAATAGTTGCTTTTCCTGCTACAACCTCATTCGTCTGCATGTGAATTACACTGAGTTATGCTTGCTTATGCTGATTTTCCAATATGTCCCTCTAAGTTCAATTATTAATGTTGTACTTTTATTAAAATTTCTATTAACTTGTTACACACACAACTCAAAACAAAAACCAAAAACAAACTTATTCAATGATTTATCGATATATAATTAATCCAAATAATTTTACAAATAAAAAACCAAGAGAAAAAGAAAAGTTTGTCCAAATTAAGATCTGAACTCCATAGGACATGTATTATTTTAAAAATTAGCTATTTAAAAGACCAAGTTAAACAAGATACATTATTAGTGATAACTTGTCTACTTCTCCTAGAGTACATAAACCCACAACTATGGGCTTGACTATGCTACAGACTCTACAGACTGAAGCTGTAACATTGTAGCACCGCAGTGTAGAGACTTTCTATATTGAAAGGAGGATTTATTTTTTGCCTCTGTAGTTAATCCACCCCATCGAGAAGCAGAAGCTAAGTCCATATAAAAATTCTTCCACTGACCCAACGGTGTCTATGCTGGGACACAGATCAGCCTAAGTACATCTTAGAGGGGTAGCTAGGTTAACCTAAATTTTAAGCATAGACCAGGTCTGAGATGTTTTAGCTGTGGAATGAGAGGAAGTTAGCTCTAATTCTCTTTTGTTTAAAAGAATTATTTTAATGATTTGTCTTTTTTGTATTGGAACTACTTATATAACTATCACATTTACATCTATAGGCTGATGAATACATCCTCTCTCCAAATTTGGTTTCCTTTACTAATAAAATGTTTATAATCAGCTACAACATACTTCAAAGAGAAGCCCAATAAAAAAATTAACTTGACATAGATTTAACGGACCTTCAGCTTGGAAGCCTCAGTATGATGGAAGTTGATATAATTGTGATTGCACTTTGACTTATCAATTCCCTTCAGTTTTCTCATGCCTTCATATTTCTTTCATTTACTATTTCCCTTCTAATAAAAAAAAAAAGGCAGGGTACATATTGTTACAATTCTTTAAATCTTTCTTTTGTAAAAAGTTCCTTGTTCAAAAACAAAACAAAATACCAGACTAAGGGCCCTCTGTCATATATACACATACTTAGCAGTATTACACAAATAGTCCCAACAAAATCAGTGAAACTACTCAAGATGTAAATTACTGCTCAATGTGAGCAAGTTATTGTCATTATGAATGGAGAGCTGGCTGTATTTTAAAGGAGCCTTATTGAACAAACCAACCCGATGTGCAGAAGGAACAGCAAATATGGCAGGTGACCAGCTTGGTTTAACAGAGAAATCTTCTATGAGCTTAAACACAAAAAGGAAGCTTAAAAGATGTGGAAACTTGGACAGATGACTAGGGAGGAGTATAAAAATATTCCTTGAGAATGCAAGGGTGTAATCAGGAAGGCCAAAGCACAACTGGAGTTGCATCTAGCAAGGGATGTGAAGGGTAACAAGAACAGTTTCTACAGGTGTGTTAGCAACAAGAAGGTGGTCACGGAAAGCGTGGGACCCTTACTGAATGAAGGAGGCAACCTAGTGACAGGTGATGTGGAAAAAGCTGAAATATTCAATGCTTTTTTTGCCTCAGTCTCCAGACAAGATCAGCTCCAAGACTGCTGAACTGGGCAGCACAGTATGGGGAGGAGGTGAACAGCCTTCAGTGCTGAAAGAACAGATTAAGGACTATTTAGAAAAGCTGGACATGCACAAGTCCATGGGGCCGAATGCAAAGCATCCCAGATGCTGAGGGAGTTGGCTGATGTGATGGCTGAATCATAGAATATCAGAGTTGGAAGGGACCTCAAGAGGTCATCTAGTCCAGCCCCCTGCTCAAAGCAGGACCAATCCCCAACTAAATCATCCCCCCCAGGACTTTGTCAAGCCTGACCTTAAAAACCTCTAAGGAAGGAGATTCCACCACCTCCCTAGGCAACCCATTCCAGTGCTTCACCACCCTCCTAGAGAAAAAGTTTTTCTAATATCCAACCTAAACCTCCCCCACTGCAACATGAGACTATTACTCCTTGTTCCGTCATCTGCTACCACTGAGAACTGTCTAGATCCACCCTCTTTGGAACCCCCCCCTAGGTAGTTGAAAGCAGCAATCAAATCCCCCCTCATTCTTCTCTTCTGCAAACTAAACAATCCCAATTCCCTCAACCTCTCCTCATAAGCTCGAGGCTCAGCCCCTTAATCATTTTTGTTGCCATCTGCTGGACTCTTTCCAATTTTTCCACATCCTTCTTGTAGTGTGGGACTCAAAACTGGACAGTACTCCAGATGAGGCCTCATCAATGTCGAATAGGGGGGAATGATCACTTCCCTTGATCTGCTGGCAACGTCCCTACTTATACAGCCCAAAATGCTGTTAGCCTTCTTGGCAATAAGGGCACGCTGTCGACTCATATCCAGCTTCTTGTTCACTGCAACCCCAAGGTCCTTTTCTGCAGAACTGCCGCTTAGCCAGTCAGTCTCCAGCCTGTAGCAGTGCATGGGATTCTTCTGTCTTAAGTGCAGGACTCTGCACTTGTCCTTGTTGAAACTCATCAGATTTCTTTTGGCCCAATCCTCTAATTTGTCTAGGTCCCTTTTTATGCTATCCCTACCTCCAGCGTGTCTGCCACTCCTCCCAGTTTAGTGTCATTTGCAAACTTGCGGAGGGTGTGGGGTCAATGCCATCCTCCAGATCATTAATGAAGACACTGAACAAAACAGGACCCAGGACCGACCCCTGGGGCACTCCACTTGATACGGCTGCCAACTAGACAAGGAGCCATTGATTACTACCCGTTGAGCCTGACAATCTAGCCAGCTTTCTATCCACCTTGTAGTCCATTCATCCAGCACATACTTTAACATGCCCACAAGAATACTGTGGGAGACCATATCAAAAGCTTTGCTAAAGTCAAGGAATAACACATCCACTGCTTTTTGCTTATCCACAGAGCCAGTTACCTCGTCATAGAAGACAATCAGGCTAGCCAGGCATGGTGTGCCCTTAGTGAATCCATGCTGACTATTCCTGATCACTTTCATCTTCTCTAAGTGCCTCAGAATTGATTCCTTGAGGACCTACTCCATGATTTTTTCAGGGACTGAGGTAAGGCTGACTGGCCTGTAGTTTCCTGGATCGTCCTTCTTCCCTTTTTTAAAGATGGGCACTACATTAGCCTTTTTCCAGTCATCCAGGACCTGCCCTGATTGCCATGAGTTTTCAAAGATAATGGCCAATGGCTCTGCAATCACATCTGCCAACTCCTTTAGTACCCTCGGATGCAGTGCATCTGGCCCCATGGACTTGGGCTCATTCAGCTTTTCTAAATGGTCCTAAACCACATCTTTCTCCACAGAGGGCTGGTCACATCTTCCCCATGCTGAGCTGCCCAGCGCTGTAGTCTGGGAGCTGACCTTGTTTGTGAAGACGGAGGAAAAAAAGCATTGAGTACATTAGCTTTTTCCACATCCTCTGTCACTAGGTTACCTCCCTCATTCAGTAAGTGGCCCACACTTTCCTTGTCTTTCTTTTTGTTGCTAACATATCTGAAAACCCTTCTTGTTACTCTTAACATCTCTTGCTAGTTGCAACTCCAAGTGTGATTTGGCCTTCCTGATTTCACTCCTGCGTGCCTGAGCAACATTTTTATACTCCTCCCTGGTCATTTGTTCAAGCTTCCACTTCTTGTAAACTTCTTTTTTGTGTTTAAGATCAGCAAGGATTTCACTGTTAAGCCACGCTGGTTGCCTGCCATATTTAGTATTCTTTCTACACATCGGGATGGTTTGTTCCTGCAACCTCAATAAAGATTCTTTAAAATACAGACAGTTCTCCTGGACTCTCTTCCCCCTCATTATTTTCCCAGGGGATCCTACCCACCAGTTCCCTGAGGGAGTCAAAGTCTGCTTTTCTGAAGTCCAGGGTCTGTATTCTGCTGCTCTCTTTTCTTCCCTGTGTCAGGATCCTGCACTTGTCCATCTCATGGTCACTGCCTCCCAGGTTCCCATCCACTTTTGCTTCCCCTACTAATTCTTCCCTGTTTGTAAGCTGCAGGTCAAGAAGAGCTCTGCCCCTAGTTGGTTCCTCCAGCATTTGCACCAGGAAATTGTCCCTTACACTTTCCAAAAACTTCCTGGATTGTCTGTGCACCGCTGTATTACTGTCCCAGCAGATATTAGTGATTCAAGTCTCCCATGAGAACCAGGGCCTGTGATCTAGTAACTTCTGTTAGTTGCTGGAAGAAAGCCTCGTCCACTTCATCCCCTGGTTTGGTGGTCTAAAGCAGACTCCCACCATGATATCACCCTTGTTGCTCACACTTTTAAACTTAATCCAGAGACTTTTAGGTTTTTCAGCAGTTTCATACCGGTGCTCTGAGGAGTCATACTGCTCTCTTATATACAATGCAACTCCCCCTCCTTTTCTGCCCTGCCTGTCTTCCTGAACAGTTTATATCCATCCATGACAGTACTCCAGTCATGTGAGTTATCTCACCAAGTCTCTGTTATTCCAATCACAACATAATTCCTTGACTGTGCTCAGACTTACAGTTCTCCCTGCTTGTTTCCCAGGCTTCTTGCATTTGTGTATAGGCACTTAAGATAACTCGCTGATCATGCTGCTTTCTCAGTATGAGGCAGGAGTCCTCCCCTCTTGTGCTTTCCTGCTTGTGCTTGCTCCCGGTATCCCACTTACCTCAGGCCTTTAGTCTCCTTCCCTTGGTGAACCTAGTTTAAAGCCGTCCTCACTAGGTTAGCTGGCCTGCTTGCGAAGATGCTCTTCTCTCTCTTTGTTAGGTGGAGCCCGTCTCTGCCTAGCACTCCTCCTTCTTGGAACATCATCCCAGGGTCAAAGAATCCAAAGCCTTCTCTCCAACACCACTTGCATAGCCATTCATTGACTTCCACAATTTGACGATTTACCTTGGCCTTTTTCTTCCACAGAGTCATTGGCCATTACCTTTGAAAACTTGTGGTGATCCAGGGAGGTCCTGGGTGATTGGAAAAAGGCAAATATAGTGCCCATCTACAAAAAAGGCAAGGAGGAGAATCCGGAGGACTACAGAACAGTCAATCTCATCTTAGTAAGTGGAAAGTCATGGAGCTGGTTCTCAAGGAATCCATTTTGAAGCACTTGGAGGAGAGGAAGGTGATCAAGAACAGTCAACATGAATTCACCAAGGGCAAGCCATGTCTGACTAACCTGATTACCTTCTATGATGAGATAACTGGCTCTGTGGATATGGGAAAAGCAGTGGATGTGTTATTCCTTGACTTAAGCGAAGTTTTTGATATGGTCTCCCACAGTATTCTTGTCAGCAAGTTAAGAAGTATGGATTGGATGAATGGACTACAAGGTGGATAGAAAGCTGGCTAGATTGTCAGGCTCAATGGATATTGATCAATGGCTCAATATCTAGTTGGCAGCAGGTATCAAGTGGAGTGCCCCAGGGGTTGGTCCTGGGGCCGGTTTTGTTCAAAATCTTCATGAATTATCTGGATGATGAGATGGATTGCACCCTCAGCATGTTCGCGGATGACACTAAGCTGGTGGAGGTAGATATGCTGGGGGGCAGGGATAAGGTCCAGAGTGACCTAGACAAATTAGAGGATCAGGCAAAAAGAAATCTGAGTTTCAACAAGGACAAATGCAGAGTCCTGCACTTAGGACGGAAGAATCTCATGCACTGCTACAGACTGGGTACTGACTGGCTAAGCGGCAGTTCTGCAGTAAAGGACCTGGGGATTACAGTGGACGAGAATGAGTCAACCATGTGCCCTAGTTGCCAAGAAGGCTAACAGCATACTGGGATGCATTAGTAGGGGCATTGCCAGCAGATCGAGGGAAGTGATCATTCCCCTTTATTCGGCACTGGTGAGGCCACATCTGGAGCATTGTGTCCAGTTTTGGCCCCTCACTACAGAAAAGATGTGGACAAATTGGAGAAAGTCCAGCAGAGGGCAACAAAAATTATCAGGGGGCTGGAGCACATGACTTATGAGGAACGGCTAAGTGAACTGGGCTTATTTAGATTACAGAAAAGAAGAGTGAGGAAGGCATTTGATAGCAGCCTTCAACAATCTGAAGGTGGAGTTACAAAGAGGATGGAGCTTGGTTGTTCTCAGTGGCGGCCGATGACAGAACAAGGAGCAATGGTTTCAAGTTGCAGTGCAGGAAGTCTAGGCTGGATATTAGAAAACATTATTTCACTAGGAGGGTGGTGAAGTACTGGAATGGGTTACCAAGGGATGTGGTAGAATCTCTTCCAACCCTAATCTTTTATGATTCTTCTATGACAATAACCTTATGCAACTACAATTTAAACTATATCTGATGCTCCAGAGTATAGATTTGGAAAAGGTGGATTTGAAGTGATCTGTACAGTTCTGTTTTGAAAACTCCTTGAGAAGTCAGCAAGCATGTCTGGGCCGGGGGAGAGGGAGTAGGGAGGGGGAGGTGGGTCTCAAAGCTTGGGTTCCAACCAGAGCCAAAATCTCTACACTGCAATATGTAGCCCTGAAGCTTGAGCTCCCAGGAACCCGAGTCAGCTGATACTTGGTTCCATGGTTTTCCCCCTACAGTATAGATGCATTAAAAGACACACAGGTGATGCTGCCTAACCAAATATTGGAACCAAGTACTAGAAATCTATGATATCTTGCAAGGTCTAGCTAGCACAAAATGTAATTTACATGTTAAACACAATGAGCCATAAGTTCCTTCTACCGAAAACAAAACAGAAGAGGAAAACTTAGTTAAAAATCTGCAGTTTAAAAGGTCAGTTTTGTAACAGCATCACACTATCAATGCAGGATAAGTGTTGCTAGTGTGTATATCATCCAAATGAGATGACAAGAATCTGTAAGTGAAGCTACCAAAACCTTGCAGATTTCTGGCCATACAATGCCATTATCAACACACAGCTCTGGACTTTCTGCCAAGCAGAGGAAGCATACAGTAGCTGGTTTCTTTGACGTGAGACTATTGGTTCCCCACCAGTAGTTACTTCTGTGTAACCTCTCTGACAGGATGACTAACATAGGTTAATGCTAATATGGCTAATGCCTGTTCAGCATTAAAAATGCTGAAAAAATCAGCCAGCTCTGACATTTTTCAAAGGCAACATAGCCTGTTTCCTGAATCACAGCTCTTTATAAATGATCACACAATTGTTAAGCAATTAGATATGAGACTGCAACCAATGCTTCTGGTTGTCTCTCTGGCTCCCTGAAATAGGAGGTGCCAGCAGCTAAATGGCACTTCTGGCTACAGTTAACAAAACAACTTATCTATTCTGTATGTCATACAATGAAAGCTCAATACTGATTGCACATGTGTGGGTATGAATCTTTCAAAGTCAAAAACACTTCATGAAGTTTATAAAAGATTATAGATTTGTATTTGTATAGTGCCTTTAATCCAAAGGATCCCAAAGCACTTTAGAAACTCAACACCTATATACACAAACTGTATAAAGAAATCATCCACTGCAGTCATCTTAGGGGATGAAATACAACAGTGGCTTAACATTGCACAACATTTCTATGTGATACCTTTGGACAGGAAGGTAAAAACTGTAAATACAGGGAGAATTATAGTAGTTTGAGTACAACATGGGTGATTTGAAATACAGATGGGATACTAAGATTAGCACCACTATTCTGGGCTAGAATACCACTAATGGCTGCAAACAGCTAGGACTATGATTTTACATTTCTTCTGAAGGATGGTGCTTCAAGCAACACAGCACTCATCACTGATCAACAACATGCATCGTTCTGCAGTACTGAGAGTGCAACTTACTAAAACACCAACACTGTACTTCCTACAGATCACTAAGAAGAGATCCAATTATTTGTTTTTCCTTGGAAATTTCCCATCCAAGTACTGACCTAGTCAAACTCTGCTTCAGTCTTAGGTATGTTTACATATCTTTTGTGTTGTCATTATTATGTTTCTAGACCTGGCTACAATGTACTAGGTATGTTCCTGCTGTTTGGAAAGGATGATCACTGCCCTGAGGAGTTCACAGTCTAAAAACTGATAAACACACAAGCAGATGGAGCTGTAGGGAAGAAGAGAGTAAGACATATAGTTATATTAAACACACTCACACATAATTAAAATAGGACAAGTAAATTACATCCAAATTACTCCTCAAACTTGCCATTGCCTATCACCATATCAGACATCTGAATCAAGCCCTGAGTTTTGCATACATTTGTAACAAGGTAATGCTGTGGGCTGGAGTACAGACAATGAATCTCACCTTTATGATGGTACTACACATTGTCAGTGTATCTGCAACATGTTATATGTCACTTTGCAAATCCCATGCTTTTCTCGCAGATTAAATTGCTTTTGCTTTGACTATCCCCTTGAAAACAAGTGAGCGGCTTGCCAAATATTTTTCCATAAAAACAAACCTTTCAATAAAAATCCCACAATTTGTTGAAAAATGAACATAGTTTTTGAAAATGTCTCTTTCCCCCATTGCCACTATATTTCAATGTGCTGTGTTCTGTTTCATTTTAACTAGCGCTCCCTAAAATATGGAAGAACACTGCACTCTTCTCTGGAACATTGCCCAACGTTCAGCAGGCAGTCAAATATAAAGACCTAGATCCACCAAAGGGAGTTGGCATTTATTGACTGCATGAAAAGGATATTTTTGTCCATGTTTTATGAATGAGTTTTTTGAAATTTGAAAAGAAATTCATGAGTCACTTGGGTGGGAGTGGAAATAAATAGTAAATGAGCTTGTTTCAATAAGAATAGACTCTTTACATACTTGCCATCTTTGGGGAGATTCCAGCATGAAGCCCTTGACTGGAAATGCAGGAAGTAATAGTAACTATACAATTCATATTTTCAATTTCTTAACCCCTCTTTCCCCCAGCCACATGTGTATCAATACGATAACAAGTCAAATACAGCATTCATGAATCCAACTCAAATTATACAGTCAAGTCCCATTGTAACTTTTGATCCACTAGTGTTAGTGGAATTGTGTGGCTAAATTCCCATGCCACTTTGAAAATATATGCTGAAGAGAAAGCTATGGCATCTTCTCCAAGGAATGCTTGTTCCTCACATGCAGAGCTATATTAAAATAAAATGTTACCCTTGATACATATTGAAAGGATCATTTTTTCTGCTATCTTGTATTGTCAATGCTATGTCAAAATTGTTTGTCTCTTATTATTTTAGGCACCAATTCAGGAAAGCATACTTCTTCAGTCAACACTCATAATGTGCTTATGTGCTGCCCTGAATAGGGATGCTTAAGTGCTTTCTCAAAGTAGGGACCCAAATATTCAATTCTGTGGTTGGCGTGCAAGTATCATGCCTAATGCTCTGTATATTTGAACACAAAAAATGGTAGTGATGGGTATTTGTTAAGCTCTCACACATCCCTCAGCAAGACTGGGCTCATTGATAACCATCTTTTCCTGGAAAATGATATTAAAAAAATAACAAATGCAAATCTAATCATCACTGGTTATTATTCATTACTGAAATGTTAATACATTATTGCTGATTCATAACTTGAGTGGAAATGCAATCTTAGAAGAAAAGTTTGGATTCTTTAGTTAAAAGAAATTCAGCTTTCCCATTATTAATTTTAACTTCAGTTGCTAAAGACATACATAATTATCTGCTACTTTTCTGGCAAGTTTTTGGATCAGATTAATCTCTAGTGTAACTCCACTGAAGTCAGGAATTAATTTGGCCCCTACTATATTCTTATATTATGTCTTTGCTTAAATTCTCAAATGCAGTAGAACCCTGCAAGGTCACATGGCAGCAGTCATGATTTAGGTAGATCACAGGGTTACTTCTACACTGCAAAAAAAGACCTGAGTCAAGGCTAAAGCTTGCCTGGTTCAGATGACCAGGGCTCATGGGATATGGGCTGCATGGCTAAAAATTGCAGTGTAGACACTCAGGCTCAGGCTGGAGTCTTGGCTCTGAAACCCTGAGAGGGGGAAGGTCTCAGAGCCCAGGCTCCATCCTGAACTCGAACATCTGCACAGCAATTTGTAGCTCCCAGTCTGAGCCCTGTGAGCTGGAGTCAACTAATCTGGGCTGTTTATTGCAGTGCAGATGTATCCACAGTGCCCCTTTCTGCTGAGTGTATTTTCTATATGATCCTGAACCCACTGGAGCCAATGGCAAAGCTCCTACTGAGTTAAAAAAATGGAGGATCAGATTCTATTAATATTCTCATATACCTGCTTAAGACAACACACAACGCTTAAATATGTAGGTAGATATGCAGCAATAGCCGCTGCCCTCTCCCCAGCCTCATACTGGAGATTGTGCATTAACAGAAAAGGACTATTACTCCTAGCGTATCTCAAATTTTCCCCATCAGCTCTGCGAAATGGGCCCCTCTCTCTCTCTCTCTCTCTCTGGATTCAGGTACGGCTGAGTGAAATTGCCAATCATTTAAACATTTTAAAATACCTGAATCTAATTACTTTGTGGATTAATCTATTTTTCCTCATTTTTATACTGCACCAACTATTCCAACTATTATGTTTTCTTCTTTAAAACTTTGTAATTGGACCCTAAAAAACACTAGAGAATTAATCACATAACAAAGCTTTGTATTTATAGCAACAGGTTATACAAATGTTTGGAGATACTCTCCTTTCCAGGGGAGCTCATTTCTACAACTCAGACCCCAGACAATCCTAATCTCTTCCCAATGATCTCCGTCAAAACAAAAGAAAAAACTACTATAACCCACCCCTTAAACCTACATGAAACATTTGCAGACCACTACAAACCTTCTCTACCTTTCGAGCAATGGTATTAACCATTCTGACCATTCATAACTAAATACCATGCTATGATTTGAAATGATTTACGCTCACCAATAAACCTTTCAAAAGGCACCAACTTTAGGCCCCTGTGATAACTATAGGCCAGTTTGTACAACTCTTACTTTTACTGATGAACACGTACTCACACGAGAAGTCTTATATACTCATTTATGTAAGTGCTGAGCAATGTGAGGAAAGGTCGCACAATCTAGTCTTACAATCTTTCCAGTCAGAGAAATCTGAATTGCTGCTGATAAAATATGTAGTGAAAATGAAGATAAGAGAATCAAATTGCAATTAAAAAGAGAGAAGAAGATTAATGGTTAATCATAAATTAGCAAGCGGTTGCTACTTTGGCTTTATGGAAACGTTGAGAGATTAATCACTTATTTTTGTGGGTGGGTAATGTAGCTTTACATTACTGATGGATTTGTAGACACATTATAATTTCATAATCCTTGTTTCATAATTATACCATGATGAGTAATGTTATTTGCACTTCCACCTTAACCATACATGTGTGAACACAATGCTTACATTTATAAGGTCACTTTGCTTTCTTTTACTGTAATAATTCAGGGCCTGATCCTGAAATTTCTATACAGGAGCTAACTGTTGCTATTACTCACATGAATTGCCAGTACACATACATACTCACCTGGGACTGCTTTCAAGGATTATTCATGGGAATAAGGGTTCAGGAGAGCACTTCAAGAAATGAGGCCAGATTCTCTGGCCTGCAAAGACCATTTGTCCAGTGCAAAGTGGCCTTAACCTAGCAAGAGATTCCCAATGGAGGATTCCCCTCATGTAGGGGAAATCTTTGTCAGACAGCTCACTTTATCAGCCACCCTCCCCAACCTTGGTGAAAGAGGGAGAAGGAGGCAGGGATCTTATGCCAGCAACACAAGGAACTAAGGCTATGTCTACACTTAAAATGATACACTTTAGTGGCGTCACTCACTACAATAATAGGAGGGGTTCTCCTGGGGCTGTAGTTAATCCCCCTCCCCAAGAGGGGGTAGCTAGGTCAATGGAAAAATTCTTCCACTCACTTAGCACTATATGCACCAGGGGTTAGGTTGACATAGCTATGTTTCTCAGAGATGTGAATTTTTCACACCTCTGAGAGATGCAGCTATGCAAGTGTAAATTTTCAGTGTGGACCAGCCCTGAGATGCAGCAGGACCCCTTCTGTGCAATAAATTATGTGAAGGTTGGGCATCCCAGAATCAGGGGGCTGAAACTGATTCCCTGCACATGTCCTTCTCCACTATGGCTGAGATACACTCAGACCCAGTGGAGAATCAGGGCCATGGTATTCAAGCAGGATAATATCCACTGCTCTGAAGTTGAAGTCAGTCTCTCTCTCTCTCTCTCATAGCCTTGCCTCTTTTCAGCCAGAGCAGCTAGTCAAATTTCAGGGCAGTGGGGACATTCCAGTTGGGAGTAGAAAGCAGTAATAATCTGGTATTTTCTGTAACGCAATCTTGATTACTTACAAGGAATTTAAAAAGTCGGGTGTCTCTGACTACATAAGGAACCAAAACAAAAGGAAAAATTTCTTAGCTTATAGACCCCAAACAGTGATGAGCTGCCAAAATATTAACAACCTGTTCCCTCCTCCTCACCCCACGAGGGGATCATGCCCCCCCCACTCCCCTGGGATTCCTGACCTGTCCAACACCCCACGTTCCTTGACAGCTCCCCCCCGGGACCCCTGCCCAATCCACCCCTCTTCCCTGTCCCCCTGACTGCCCCCTGCCGCCCCATCCAACCCCTCCTCTCATTCCTGATGGCCCCCCCAGGACCCCCTATCCCATCCAGCCACCCCTTCTCTCTGTTCCTGACTGCCCCTGGAACCCCTGCCCCCGACTGCCTCCCACCTCCCCATCCAACCCTTGCTCCTTCCTGACTGCTCCCCCAAGACCCTTGCCCCCATTCAATCCCCCTGTTCCCTGCCCTCTGACTGCCCCGACACTAATGCACCCCCCCAACTTCCCTGCCCTCTATCCAATGTCCCTTCCCTGTTTCCTGGTCCCTGTCCCCTTACTGTGCTGCCTGGAGGTGGGGTCTGGGCTGCGCCGCCCGGCCGAGGTCGGGACTGGGCCGGAGCCATGCCGCTTGGCCGGCCGCCCCGCCGAGGTCGAGGCTGGGCCAGAGCTGTGCCGCCCAGGGACGGGGTCGAGGCCAGGGGCCAGGAAGAGCCGTGCGGCGCCTGGAGCCCTCCTCACGCCCCCGCCCCGCTTCCTCAGCTCACCTGCGGGAAGCTGCTGCTTCCTTCTCAGCCCTCCCAGGCTTCCCGCATGAACAGCTGATTTGTGGGAAGCCGGAGAAGGGGAGGAGAAGCCGGGGGAGCGTTCAGGGGAGGAGGCAGAGGCAGAGTGAGGTGAGCTGGGACCGGGCAAAGGACAAGGAGCTGCTAGAGCTTTTGTTAAATTTCAAAGCCCTTTTCGAGCCAGTTGTCCCTTGCGGGACAACCAGTTCTAAGAGGGCTTCTAAATTTAACAACCGGTTCCCGCAAATCGGTGGAAACCAGCTCCAGCTCACCACTGACCCCAAACCTCCTTAGGCAACACAAACCCCAAATGCGCTCTCTCTTGCTTTTTCCAGGGTCACACTGTACTTTCTCATCTCTCCCTCTTTCTCTGTTCTTAGTTTCTGAGTGTTCTGTCTCTCTTCCCTCTCACCACCTACCCAAAACTATACTCAGCTAAAAAGTTCCTGAGCAGGTTCATACACACCTTTTGTCTTAGCTGAAGGTTTATCCTTATAATAACGTTAATTGAAGGGTGAGTTCACACCTATCAATCTCAACAGAGTTTTATCTCAACCTACAACAAAGTTCCACCTAGCCCATAACAATATTTGAAAATGGAATATGGGGAATGAAGTGCATTGTTGTATTCTATCTCTGACATAATTTTACAACTCTCAATTTTTTCATTAAAACCGAGTCTGTTATTTCTGATAGGTTTAGTACCTAACAATTCAAGTCTCAGAATATCTCGATTCATGGAGAAACCTAGGATTGTCAGCTTTCTGTGCAATATGCTACTCTTAGCTTCTCTTAAACTGGGCAGTATATTTATTTGATTCTAGTGCTATTGGGGACAGGCACTGTTGAAACAAAATGGATTTTAGATGATTTAATTTTCCATCCTATATGCTGTTATAAACTCAGAAATGGTAAAGCAGAAATGCACCAGAGATGAATATAAATCCCCTTCTGTGAGCTGAGATAAAAATAGTTCAGATGGAAAATAGCTGAGAAGAAAGATGGCAAGATGTCTTTTAGTAGTTCCTTCTCCTTTCAGATGTCTGTAGTTACTGAAATATTTTTAAGTCTTTTCAAATGCTCTTTTCTTTCTCGAGATTTGAAAAATTACACTATTTACCTAAATGTGTGTTTCTGGAATGCAAACTGTTCAATAATATAAATGAAATGAGTATATTAATTCCACATTCATTTTCAGCTTCTTCTCTCATCCTCCAAAACAGAAGAAAAGACAAAATTTGGAATGGTGTGAAATTTAGAATGAAAAAAGGGATTTTGCTGGTTACAGTGACAGGTGTTAGAAGCAGCAAATTAATAGGAGTGTATAGCTTGAAACACATTTCACTTTGAGAGCACTACAGCTGTTATAAATCTCTTGGCATTTTTGATCAAGACTTGATATGCAATTCTGCATTCCCCCCCTCCCTGCATACATACAGTCTATGCTACTGCCAAGTAATTATTCTAACATATTCGGGTACATCCATGCAGAAAAAAATCCAACCAGATTCAGCTCATATCTCATCCTATTATGACAACTATAGTCATGAAATGACCAAGCTTAGAGCTGTTCAAGAGCTAGTGAATAGCTTTTCACTGATTTATCCAGATAAATTAAAATTCCATCACTGTTTGTTTGATCAAGAAACCAGCCAAAATGAGGAAAAGATCAAGAGACTAGGAATTTCAAGTAATTTACCAACCAGTTGAAAAAGTAGTTAGTAAGTTTACATATATTTATGCCAGGCACTCAGAAGAAATACTGGAGTCTTTGCAAAGGAAACTTCTCTAAATAAGCGCTTGACTTGACATAATTAAAATGTCTAGGAAGTTTTCCATTGACTGGAATAAGAGCAGGATCAAGCTCTAAGCCTAAATCAGACCTATCTGTTTTATTTTATTAATAACAAAGTGCTTCTTTTCAACAACTAATTGATGTGGTTGGTACATGCATTAAGCATATAACAATGCATATTTAATATATGCAAACATAAAAGTAACAAGTAATTTGTGTTTCTTTCCATAAACACTTTCAGGCAATAAAGACTCAGAGGAGTTCTTATTACCCTGAGAAAATAGCTACTGCAAAGTAAATCCCTGATATATTGTAATGCAGTAGTACAGAGTTCTAAAGGCAGTCTACCTTCATGTAGTATTTCACAAATAAAAAATGTAATTTAAAAAACAGCAAGGTTGCAACAGCTGTATCACAATATTACAAAACACCTTAAGTTTCTAGGAATCAACAAACAGACATTGTATTCTGATTGCTAGAAGGAAAACTCAGAATTCTTTTCATGGCCACAGAAAAGCCAGGTCAGATTCCATTAAGACCTAACACATATGCTGAGGCTCAATCAACAGCAAGGCAATTTAGACAACAACCTTGTACCCCTCTTCTTAACCTTTATAATAAAAAATATGCAGAGATGAGGAACCTTAAAAGAAATATTTTATTCCATCTCCAACCTAAAATATTAGGTTCAATACTTATTCAGTATATACCAGTACTCCTCTTCACTTTAATGCATACTAGTTTCATAATATTTATCATCATAATTGGCAGTTTTTGCAAGGAGGCTACGAATTTAGAATTTCACTCAGTGATTTACAATAACTTATGTCTGACATTAAGCATATACAGCATTTAGAAAGACAAACAATCTTGTTTTAAATACTTCATATAATGGAAACTCTACCTTTGGTAATGTTTCAAGGGTAAATAAATTACTTTCAGTGTTAAAAGCATGCACTCTATTCCAGTTTGAACTTATCTATCTTCAACTTTCAGCCATTTGCCCTTGTTATGCCTATGTTAGATTAAAGAGCTCTCTGGTATAAGACAGCTTCTCCCTGTGTATATTCTTACAGACTTTGATCAAGTTACCTCTTAAATTTCTCTTCAATAAACTAAATATATTGAGGTCTCTAAGTGTCTTTGTATAAGATACATTTTCCCATCCCTGTACCTTAATTGCAGCTCTTCCCTGAATCGTTGCTAGTTTGTCACTATCCTATTTGAAGTGCAGACATCAGAATTGGAAATCGTGTTGCAGTAATGGTCTCACTAGTACTATATAGTGATAATACCACCTCTCTATCCCTCTGAGTTTCCTGTTTACACATCCAGTGACTCATTAACCCTTTCAGCTATAGCATTGCCCTGGGAATTTTATTAAGTATGAAGCCTCAACTATCCTCTTACACCAGGTTAGTATTGAAACATACTGTCAGGGTGGGGTGGGAAAGCTTGCCCTGCTGCTTCTATAGCATAACATATTATCCATATAATAGGTTTTGATTCCAAGAGGAGCTGAACAACTGTATAATCCTATCAAAAACAAAGAGTTCTGGGCTCTCAGTATCTCGAATAATCGAAGGCAACCAGAAGAAATGAAATTCTGAATAAAAAATAATAAAAAATAATGTGAAAGGAAGTGTCAGCTGGAAGACTTCAGCCTTCTGACTCAGTTTCCCTATTTGTGAAATGGCAATTAGAATGCATTCACCTCAACCTTACGGGGAACTGTGAGGATTAATTAGCTCTTGATTACACAGTGTTTTGAACATGTCAAGGACTATAAAAGCACTACTAAACAGTAGCATAATAATACTGAACTGCATTTTAGGTTAATCTGAAACTAAACATGTAATCAAACTCTATTAAATTTAAATCCATATATATTAAAATGAGAGAAGATATAGCACAATGTGTTATTGGCTCAACTATCCCAAACAACCTAATGTTCATTCTACTCCCTACTTTCATGCAGTCCCTGTGTGCCAGCATATGAGCTTGATAAATTGATTTTATTTCGCTCATTGACTTGTCTAAGAAGTAGTAAAATCACTATTATGGAATCTGCATACTTGATAGGTACAACATCTTAATGGTCCCTCAGAGTCCACAATAATTACAAGAATAGGAGTCAGAATTGTAAAAAAGAATGCATTTTAAAAACAATGTTTTGACAAGCTGTTCTCTTTGTGGAAAGAAAATTGCTTCACCACAGAAAACTATAAGCATTATCCCTCTCTTCTATGGTTATATTTTCACTTCTGGTATGTCCTTTTAATACACTTCAAAATGTCTCAGCAGCAGTCGCACTTAGGTAACTGTATTTAATCAATAGATCCCGAAGTTTTACACTGTTCTACCTAATTCAGCTTCCAAAGTGTCTGCACATGCATATACTCTAACTGCATTACCCCTATGGATCAACCAATGTAACACAGAATCTCTTGTCATAATTACTGTGTGATTATATATATTCTCTGTCTGTGGCTTAGAAAAGGAAAAATTCCAATAAAACAGTCCCATATTAAAATAAAAATAGTGCTAATATAACCCACCACATAACATTTCCTCAGTATATTTTTGGGGAGTTAATATTTACCTTTTTAGGATGTTAGGGGATAAATAGACATTTTAAAATGATTCATATGATTTTAATAGCATGACTCATTTAATGTCAGTTAACCTCTAGTACCCATGAACGTCTCCTGTATGATCATTACAGTAGTACCTATATGGCCTGTACTCATATACCAAACATCTGAATTCTATAGAATATTTACGTGTACAGCAGAAGCCACATTAAAAGTCAGAGCTCCTGAGTGTACACCAGATATTATACTTAGACACTTTAATACCAATGTTTAACATTTACTTCTAAAAGCTCAAATTCCACTATTAATCCAGGTAAACCAATAAAAAGCAAGCTTCTTTAAACTCATCTCGTCCTGGCCTCAGTGCTGAACTTTAGAGAGATAAAAACACACACAGAATCTTTATATGGTATGAGTTAGTTCCCTTGGCATGCAAACAGCAACTGACATCAGAGATTACCAAGATTTTTAAGGGACAAATTCTGCTGTCAGATGTGCATATGGAGCTCCCTTGAAATCAGCAGGATGTGTCTGTCCAAAGGAAGAAATTGGCTCTAAATTACATCTGATGATCTAATAATAGCATGTTCAACAAATGCAGGGTTGAAGCTAACAAAGCCTTGGTGTTTCACTGGTCATCTTTTTTTTTCTTCTTCTAACCCCTTTTGGATTTTATATTCCTAGCTTCTTACTGCAAGGGAGTGGTTAATATCATTATTTAGTCTACAGGCCCTCAAACAGAATTAAATTAATGTAACTTGGAATAGCTGTTTTGGCTAGTATCAGAGCTGAAGGGCAAAAAGTTCCTTATTGAGTCAATTACCATATTTATGCAGAATAATTCACTATTTAATAGGTAAGTGTTATTTACAATTTTGTTTGTTTATTCATTGTCTTGCCAGGCATTTCTTTAACATTAGAACTGCTGATCCAGGAAAGTCCAAAGCATGTTATCATATAGGAGGGAATGAAATAGAGTGGAAAAGTCACTAGAAATAACAGTGAAATGAATCACACATTACACTAGTTATTGTAAGTCTAATTATTGCCAGGGTGCTAAGAGCTTTTGTATGGGCATTTGGTATTTTAAATGTTAAATCTAAATAAATACACCTCTACCCCGATATAACGCTGTCCTTGGGAGCCAAAAAATCTTACCGTGTTATAGGTGAAACCGTGTTATATCGAACTTGCTTTGATCCGCTGGAGTGCGCAGCCCTGCCCCCTTCCCCCTCCCCGAGCGCTGCTTTACCGCATTATATCCGAATTCATGTTATATTGGGTTGCGTTATATCGGGGTAGAGGTGTATATAAATAATGCATGTGCCAAAAATCCACATATGCCCATAAGTGGGACTCATGCCATGTACCAGGCCATATGTGGTTTACAGGGGTGAACTTCACATTATCTGAACAGGCAAATATTAATGTCACTAATTAATACTCTGGGGCAAAAATTATGTTAAAAGTGATAAAATGTAATATTTTATTTTAAATATTAAACTACTACCATGCGATCACCTGTAACCGTTATTTCTTTAATATTAAGCTGCTTATTCTCATTCTCCTCTCAGCTGAGCATCAGTCAAACTAGTACCTCTCTGTAACACTTGAAGACTTGCCTCCTAAGAACCTTTATACAGAGCTGCCACTTACTGTGCTCACATCAAATTGAAGCCCAGTAATGGTGTTAATGGCAGATATATAAATGTGAAAAATGCAATCGCTCGCTAGGTTCTTTTTTACAAAAATGTTCCTAGACTGCTGGTGGTTGCCACAACAGATCTGTAGAGCAACATACTCTTTGGTGATTCTCCACACAGTACAGTGGGCGCCAGCTGAATCTCGGCGGCATTTTGGCAGTGACGCCTCTCGATGATGTTGCTTGCCATCGACAAGCGACATCATCAAGAGGCGTCGCCACTGAAATGCCGCTGAAATTCGGTGGCATTTCGGCAGGTGCTCTCCTAGGGGCCTGGACATGGGTGCATTAAGATGCCCCCGCGGGCGCCATGGCGCCCGCAGGCACCGCGTTGAGGACCCCAATATAGAACAAATTAAAGAAAGTTGATTTCTGGTTGTCATTTGTTAGAGGGATAACATTAACATTCATTTACAAAAATTGTGTCTTTGCAACTGATATAAATTAATGAATTTTTTAATTTTATGGACTAGTCTGATTAGTTTTGTTTAATTTCTCTTCCTGCCCAGTCACTTCTTTGTATTCCTAGGAAAATAAGGGAACCAAAGAGCTATTATGCCACTGATTTTTTTTAATTGAAATCAATTAGGGTTTCTGCTTAAAATGGATTACATAATATGGTGAAAAAAATTACATAATTTAGCTTCCATTGACTAATCATATTAACCACAAGGACAGCACACCCACTGCATACTAGATGAGAAATGTGTAGCTTTGATGTTACAATAAAAATAAAACAATAATAATTTACATTATAGATATAACATTGCCTTAGTTACACTGCAGCTTATTGCCACAAAATGCTCTCCAGTCATTGTGATTATTTATGTAACAGCCTACAGCAGCTTAGACTCCTAAGATTAAATTTACAACAGTTCTAAGTGTTAAATAACTGCTCCTCTAGTGATGTTTCTTTTCATTTGAGAAATGAATTTCTTTCATGAGCTATTTGGATGAGACCAAACAAGGCAAAACTGAGCTTTTATCTCACAGAAACTGAGAACTATACAGATACTAAAGAGATGTTATTGTAAGCAGGTATGAATGTATTATGAAGCATCCCCAAGGATTTTAAATAAATTTTATATTTATAAAAAAATAAACTTAAAAAAACCCCCACCTACCTCCAACAGTGACAACAGAGCAGTTTATTGAATATTTTGTGGAGTAAAATGACATCTCTTTATAGCAATGGGATGTCAAGCCGTTCAGCTAATTAAGTGATATGATTAGCTGAATATTCTTGGATGTTTTAGGAGACATGGTAACTGCACAGCCAGCTTAATTCAATAACAAATCTAACATATTTCAGCTAATGCTTTCATCAGACTCAATCACAGCAAACACTCCAAAGCTCCAAATACACAAAGAGACATAATTAAAATAGCAAGTTCAATAATAAATAAAGACATCTTCAGAGTCTCAAATTGTTCCAATGGATTTAGATATCCTAATGAGACTTCTGTCTTTAAACAAAGTTCATGTGTGTTCTATTTGGCGACACTGCTATTTTAGATAATTATTACCATACATTGCTGATAAAGCAAGAGCTGAAGAATATTAGTTATTGAAAAATGTCTCCTGATTTTATTGAACAGTGAAGAGATCATAATACATATTTATATTTAAAAATAAAGCCCTGTAAAATGTCATCAGTTCATTTCCTCTAAATATTTGTTACTGGGAGAGGTCTGATCAAGTCCAAATGTATTCCATTCCTGCAAAAGTTGTTCTTAAGAGCATTACTAATTGTTTCACCAATTGTTTTTAGTTAGGTTTTGGAAAGCTGACAAACGAATTAGCAGAAAATGGCAATTCTACATGAATTAGTTTTTAAGACTCACTAAGAGACCAGTGCAGAACTTAATAAGATATATATTAAGGGAAGAAGGACAACTTAATTCAGATTGATTATAGATTTTGGTACAGACAGCTGGAGTTCAAATGAAACTGAAAAAGAACTTCTATACACTTCAAAGAATGCTAAGCAGATGTCTGAAATAATTATTGTAAGTTGCTTCTACACAATCCAAAAGCATTATAGCAATGAAATAGTAAACCAGTGTTCTATTTAAATTAGGAAAGGCTAGTACTTTATTAATATTCTAAAAAGGAAACGAACATAATTGAAATGTGATCTTTAGAATTGCATGCAATTTAAGTTTGTTGCTTAGTATGACAACTTTTAATTAAGGATTTCAATATTTTCATTATCATTATTTTAATATTACTACATTAGGATATGCTGTCTAGCTCATTATTTTCCTATTTAATCTCTAATCAAATCATGATTTCTGCTGATTTCATATTCTATGTATAACTGTATGTATTATATTTCCTTCTTTAAAATCTAGCAATAATAGCAGGGGAAATATCTGAAGCGAGATGGTTGACTGAGAAATAATGATTGCAAATTCCTAAAATACTCCAGTACCCCAGCACTATCTCTGGAGCTCCTGAGACCCATCAATGTAGGGAGCGTCTACAGTACTGAAGTACTGGAGTGTTTCAAGTGTAGATAAGCCCTTGCAGAATCCTTTGGTATCCTGGCTTGCATGCTAAAAAATGTAGCAACTTACTAAAAATTTTCCCTCCAAATTCTACTAGTCAAAAACCACCAACCTTTTATGCTGCCACAAATTAAAAAAAGATATAAATAAAAATCCCCAAGTTGTTTACTGTTGTAGACCTGCAAACTCCCAAAAAAGAAGGGGCATTGCTCTGGAATAACAAGAGAGGAATCTAGGTGATACCAAACAACAGTGGATACTATCATGGAAAATCAAAGTAAGTTAACTCAGAACCTGAGAGTATGTTTATGCTGCTCTGAGCAGCAGTAACTTGTTATTGGCCAAAGTTCACACCTCAATGTGGGAACATGTAAATGTTTCTCTGGATGTCTAAGCATACAGGGCCCATCAGCAAATAAAAAAAGTAGATGGAACTCTCAAATGGCAGAAAACTTGAAAGGTTTTATGTAAATTTCCATATTCCATGACCCCTTTGCACCAATTCATCCATATTTGTAGTATGATATTTATTGTATTTTGCCTGACAGAAGGGCCCAGATTCACTCCACGTTTCCCTAGTTTACACTGACAGAACCCTCACTCCAAGCACCTGGTGGCATAGAAATGGACAAGACTATGGTAGCAGCATTACAATCTACCCCAATCCCCAGTTCAGCAGGGGACTGGACTGGCCATTGCAACTCCAAAATTGGGTAAGTCTGGTTGGTTAGGAGAGGTGCTGAGTAAGCACCTCTCCCAAATAGCAACTTGTAGAATGGCTCCTATGGTGCCCTGATCAGATTTTAATATTGGCTTCCTCCTGTGGAACACTACTCCTGCCATCCTCCTTTGACTAGAGAGATTCATGTGTCCTAATATCCAAAGTTTTCTGATCACACTAATGTGTGGTTCTAGTTATGCCCATAGACAATTCTTACCTCCCTCCTCTCAAAAATTATTTCTCCCCTCATGATAAAATGCATGATTATGTATTAACTTAGAGCTTGTCTACACTACAGGCTGGACTGAGAGGCAGTGATGGATCCAGTGAGGATCGATTTATTATGCCTGGTATAGATGTGATAAATTGACCGCCAATTGCTCTAGCATCAACTCTGGTACTCCACCTCAACGAGAAACACAAGGGGAATTGACAGGAGAGCGTCTCCCATCGACACACCGCAGTGAAGACATTGTGGTAAGTAGATCAACGTACGTTGACTTCAACTATGCTATTCATGTAGCTGAAGTTGGGGAACTTAGATCGATTCCCCACAGTAGTGTAGACCAGCCCTGTGATAACTCAGTTTGGGGGTAAATACTTCCAGCACCTTTACAGTATGAGACACAGAGTATGGCCCTGAGTTCCCAGAACCCACATTGTAGGCACCTCTCAGCACAAACCACTGCATAACAGAACCATACAGTGACTACTTTACTGAAACAATCCCATCTTTGCCTTTTACAGTAACGACTGCACCACTGCAGCACAGCTGCCTCTCAGCAGCAGTTGTACCAGAATAACTAATTGTCAAATACACCAGACTTTTATAAGTAGTGTATTCTCTTCCAGCTTCCCTTAGTTCAGAACAGAATCACTGTCAGAACAGGTCACTGATGTTTAATTCCCATAGCCTCTAAATATATATATTACAAACTACTAAATTACATGCAATAATTCAGTGACACTTTAAGCTCACTGCAGTACACAATATAGCTTTTTATTTATCAAAGTCTATTTTTTTTTTCTCTGACGATAAAAATAGCACAGCTAAGATTTAGTAAATTCTTTTAAGGAAAGTCTTGCTTTTACCTCAGTTAGAGAAGGGATGCCCAAGGGATAAGGAGATCAAATGGATACAGAAAGTCATTTAGGAGCAGCTGATAAGAAGTTCAATACACTTCTCACCTGAAGAGATCCGAGTTCAAATTCTGCTCAGTTCACAAATAAGAAGGAAGACAATCTCTAGTGAACATGTCACAGAAGTTAGCCACAATTGTCAGTCACTGCTTCAGAAAGACTGGACTAAGCAATATGTGATGCAGGCTTGGCTGCCAAGTTGAGAAACCACTTACATGATGGGCATGTCTCTCTCTCTCACTAGTGCTCTTTGCTTCACAATTTCATAATCACAATTTTAATCATTTTTAAAATAAAAGAGTGCAGTTTATTTCAGAAAACAAGAAAACCTGGATCGGTGCCAAAAGATGGGAGAAGGTAAAAACAGACATACAAATGGTTGCCTTAATGGCTCTTAATTGGCTAGAGGCTAATATTCCAGCAACATTTTATTTATTTGGTTTCATCTAATGCCTGCTTGTATATAGTTTATTGTATACAGTTTAATACAACACAAGTTGTACAAATAGCAGAGACAAAAGTCTTTAAAAGTAAACCTAAACTTTCCAAGGAGTTTCTTTACATTAAGACTCTTAAAAACAATATTTTATATCCAATATGCAAGTTTCCTGCTATAAAGATACTTAATTGAAATGTTTAAAAGTGAAGATGCAGCAGCTAAAACCAGTTTAAGAGGTCTTCATAGTTTTCAAAGTAAGTTCACCTACAGATAGGAAAGCACAGGATTTATCTGACTAAATAGGAAGTTCTGACCATTGTTTCACAGTTAGCTATCCTCAAGTTGCTCTCTCTATGAGCTGATAGAGGAGAACACAAAGCACTCCTCAGAATAGAGTTACTTGAAAACAGGACTGTAGCGAGGCGGTGTGGCTCCCCTCCTCCACAGGGAGGGTTGAGCCCCGTCCATCT
>NC_133769.1:220255756-220322163 GCF_003597395.2 Chelonoidis abingdonii | reverse complement strand
AAGGCCAGAGCCGATTGTACTGTGTTTGGTGCCCCGCCCGATCCAAGGGCTGGGCCCCCACTGACTTTGTTGCTGCTCTGCCCTGCCCCATAGGGCCAGAGCCGATTGTACTGTGTTTGGTGCCCCGCCCGACTCCAGGGCGGGGCCACTATTGACATTTTGCTGTGTCCCAGTCCGCTCCACAGGGACCGAACGCCCGGACAGTGGACCGCGGACCCGAGGGACAGGACCCAGCTAGGACAGGACGAGGCCGGTGTGGCTCCCCTCCTCCACAGGGAGGGTTGAGCCCCGGCTTCCCTCGTCACAAGGACTAAATCACCTATCCTTCAGTTGGGTGGGCATTCCTGAGTTGATGACACTGGAGACAGATACTTTCATTTGGAACTGAAGTTGCCTTTGGCACCATTCTCTGTTCTTGCCTGAAAACTTTCAGATAAGAGATCTATCTCCCCAGGGTTTCTTAAGAGTGTCCTGATAACTTGCGTACAGCATTCAGCTGAATTGCTGGTGGTTGACCTGAAGGCATATCCCTGGTGTAAGTATCAACAGTGCAGCACATTCACAATAGCCTGTTGTTTTGGGTGTAATGTTCACACTAATGCAGTTAACAACAGTGCAGCTGCACTGCTTTCTGCATACCCATTCCACAAATACTGGTATACAATGGCTTCCAATTTTCAAAAGGCTTTCTGAAAGCCTATGAAGGATTATGGGAGAAACTGTTAAACTCCCATAATTCCTTGGGGGAAATCTCATAAATCCCCTGGATCTGGCACTATTTCCTAGTTCTTTTCTCTAAATGGAAGCCTGTTTCTGCAGTAAAAGGTCTCAGAGGGAACTTTGAAAAGCAGTCACAAGGCAGCACTGGCATGACAATGGAGCATTTGTGAAAAGCCAGAGAGCAAGCTGAGTAGTTCATTAATGTTCAAAGACAGCAGTATGCTGTATTTTCTGATGATGTTCAGCACATGGAGGTGTTTTTATGTCTGAACGATGAACACACTCTCTTCTTCTCAGGACATGAGATGAATAGCAGTGGCTGCATTAGCCTAAGCATGAGGAAGGAGGCTTTTCTCTTGCTCTGCAGAAAGCTAGCCCCCAAACCTCACCGTGAGATTGAGAGTTCTCATTTCCATGAAAAAGATTTCCATGGAAATCAACATGGGAAAGCCGGCTTCCCCAGAGAGTTATTGCTCAGTTGGTTACCAGCTGACATTTGGAAATCCCGCAGTGAGTGCTGTTCTGGTGGAGGTTTGAAAAGAAATGTACGTGATCAAGGTGGCCACCTTGCCAGATATCACTTGTGATTCTTAGTCAGAAATGCACAGACTAAGAGGTTCTTTCCCATACAATGAATTACTGGCAGGGAATACTGCAGTCCTCGTGAATAGAGCTGTGCAAGTAACTGATTTTTTAGTTTGTTTGCAGTTATGAAAAATAAGAAAAATTGGTTTGGGTCAAATGGAAATCAACATTTTTTAGAATTAGCAGCGAATCAAAAAAAGTTGGAAAAATTTCATTTGGGGTTGAACAAAAAGTTGAGTTTATTTGGGTAAGGACATTAAGAGCAAGCTTCCCAGAGGAGAAAATGCTGATGCCACCTCTTCTAACATTTAGCACAATGGCTGGGACACTCACTAGAAGCATGGGAGACCCAGGTTCAGTTCCCTGCTTGGGGATTGGGATATGAACCCAGGTCTCCCCCATACCAGGTGAGTGCCCTAAGCACCAGGCTATAGGGTACTCTGGGAGGTTACTCCCAGTCTCTCCTGTTGAAGCTGTTCCATTTTGTATAAATAATTAAATAGTCACTGCAAAAGGTACTGGAACTTGGGTGTCCCCCTCCTCCCAGGTGAGTGCCCTAAGGGCGAGGCTACAGACCCATTCCCAGCCAGTCTCTCTCTGGCCCAGTGACTATTCAAGTTTTTTTTATACAAAGCGGAACAGCTTCAACTGGAGAGACAAAGAGACCCACCCCGGAATTTGGGAACCCCATTGCTGCCAATCCATCCATTACATCCTGCACTTTGCCAAGAGTCACAGTCTTGTGTAGCAGGAGATGATTGATGATCCTGCACACTTGCATGACAACAGCCCCCACTGTCACTTTTCCAACTCCAAAATGATTTCCCAAGGACTGGTAGCAATTGGCATTCCACCTTTCCACAGTGTAATTACCACTCGATTCTCCACCATCGGCACTGCTCTCATTTTGGTGTCCCTGAGATGAAGGGCTGGTGCGAGCTGGGCAAACAGGTGAAGGAATGTGGGTGCATCCAGAAGTACTGCAGTCCACTTCTCATCATCCAGTCTTACATTACAATACAATCTCACCAGTCAGTGCTTGTTTCCATGCCTGACTATTTGCAGTTACTCTGTGACCGCCCCCCCCACCACCAACCTTGATTTGGTTCTTCCTATGTCCCACAGCGGAGTGTTTTCCATGAAATTATCATGTTCCCCCTGGCTGCTCTTGCATCTCTGCAAGTATTGGATGATTGTTGCAAGCACAGGATGCACACTCATGACAATAGCACAGAGATGTGCAGGCTCAACGCTTCTGTCAGAGATGGCAGACCACAGAGTTCCTTGGATTTTCAAAATAGGCATGAAAATGATGGGTTAGAGATGGCATTATGGGGTGGAGAAAGTTTCATGATGGGAGCTTGACCCCACAGTCCCAGTCACCCATGTGAGTTGTTTCTGCCCAGCTATGCGTTGCCAACATTTCCCAAAACACGATGTGCTGGACAGTGGTGAGTTGCAGAGTGGGATACCTACCCATGGTGCACCGTACTGTGCATCAAAACAAGCACTCCTGGTGAGTATGCACAATGCTGATGCAAAGAGCCACGTATGCATGTGCACAAGCCATATAATAACTGCAGTGTCTTTTATACTGATGTAAATCACATCAGCAAAAGTTTGTAATGCAGACATGTCCTTCATGCCTCACATGGGTCAATGCAGCCACAGGAATGCCAAAGGAAATGGGGTAGGGCTTTTCAATGCTGCAGTTCGTGCCCAGGTTAGGCGGACCAGGGTACTAATCACCCAGATTAATTTGGCAATAAGGAGTGGATGAAATTTTTACCCATGGCATACTCTAAGGTAGAATTCTGGCACTTGTTCACCACCACCTTGAATTTTCATACACAGCTCTGTGAATGTGATCCCTTGTACATTTTTGATTTTTCTGATTTAGATAGTTTCCTTATATTTATTGAGTCATTTGAACTTCAGATATTGCACTATTAATCATTTTCCCATCAAAGTGACAGTATTTTTCCCTTAATGGAAAAATGGATACTTAATGGATTTACTACTGTGCTTGAAAGGCATTTACATAACTGTAGTATTTTATAAGAGAAAAAACGTGTTCTGTCCCATGAAGAGTCTTCTATTGTTGATACATTCTTTCTTTCCTTGGTATATAGAAATCAGCCTGAATCTCTAAACCTCTCTCCAATATTCTGATAGCTGATTAAATGGATACCAGAGAGGAACTGCCCTGGTTTGGTTTTGGTTTTGCAAACAGAGTAAAAATCTGAGTTTGCCAAAGCCTAAGCCATTCCATTTTGTCGTATATCCAAACTTCCTCAGATTGAAAAGAACAAAACTGCTCTACTTTGCCCAATAGAAATGTGGTTTTTAAAAAGCCTTTCGTTTCTAATCTTCCTGCAATACTCTGCCTGTACTCTCCTGGTAAAATGGATCCTGTACATAAATAAAATAAAAAACAAAAACCCAACAAACTGAGGCCTTAATCCTGCAACCTGTTATGCATGTGTACACTTCAAGTCAATGGGGCTATTCAGCTTAAAGTTAAGCATATGTGTAAGGTTTTGTCTACACTGGAAACAGAACGACGAAATTTTTGTTGTTCAAGGGTGTGAAACCCCCATTCCCCCAAACAACAAAAGTTTTGCTGACGAAAAGCACCGGTGTGAACAGTGCTTTGTCAGCAGGAGTGCTCTTTTGCTGGCAAAGCTACCACCGTTCATTCGGGGTGAAAGTTTTTTTGTCGGCAGGAGAGCTCTCTCCCACTGACAAACAGCACCTACACCATGTGCCTATTAGCGGCACAGCTGTAGTGGCACACCCACGTCGCTAAAAGGTATGTAGGGTAAACAAAGTCTTAATGTTTGCAGGATCAGGACTGAAGGCTTCTTTGACCTAGCTGTAATGTTCATACTTCGTGTATGTTTAAATTGAAATGCAAACCTAAAAAAAATCCCTACAGCTAGTACATCGTATATTTAGAACTGCTTTTCTTGACTTATTTCTTCTTAAAACATATACTTAAAAAATGTGAATTTTTAAAAATATATATTTAACTCAATATGTTAAACCAGAAGTTGGTCCAATAAAAGATATTAACTCACCCACCTTGTCTCTCTAATATCCTGGGACTAATACAGCTACAACAAAACAGCAAACAATCATGCATTCCGTAATTTATGAAGATGGCTTTTAAACTGCAGACACAACTGGAGCTTTCTTACAGGTTATTTATGTTACAGACATGACTACATTGCCCAGCAAATGCTCACATCTATCTGCTTTCACTATTTATATAGAAATTCTGTTTCCTTAGAGCAATAACAGCACTCTAGGCAGTGCATTTTGAGGCAATTACTGCACTTCTCAGGTAGTTAACATTACTCAGCCTTTGGTCTAGTGCCTTGTAACACCACCCAAATGGTATTATCATCTCTTAGAAATGCACTGCCTCGAGTGCTATATATCTTACCTAGCTACAACTCTCACACAGGGTTTGAAATATTATCATTTACAAAGGATTTGAAATCCCATATGTGTGCACACACAGTTTTTCCATTTGCAGCTTAGCCAATGTTAGAACAGAATAAAAAAGTAGTAATTAGGGCTAATATATAGGTTTCAAGTAGATCTTGTAAGGAATTTTTGGACAAAACTTTTTTTTGTTAGCAAATATTGACTCATACTTCTTAGTTTTGACTGAACTTTCATTGGGAAGGTTTCTCAGGTCAAGGATGTAATGTCTGGTCAAATCCAGAAAGAGATCCACCAAAGTGGATAGAACACTCACCTGCTCTGCCTAATTTGGTGAAAGGACTTGAATCTGGAATTCCTACCTCCCAAGTGAGTATCCCATCAAGTTTGTCTTTGCTGTTGGAGTGGTTTCACTTTGTATAAGTGGTTAAAAATTCATTAAGACAAAATAGATGTCAGACCTTTTATTTGTCATCTATGATCTTAACAGAATCTTGCAGACTCTTCAGATTTTTTATATACTTAACCCTTATGGAAATCTTTTGCCCTGTCTACAATTAATTTTTTCTGATTAATGGCTTTTTTTCCCCTGTTATTTTTCATAATAATGTTTTCTCTTCAGCGTAGTTTGACATATAGTGTCCTACTGGAGAGCATTCTGCAAGCTGACCGTTATTACCAAGTATTTCATTTACAACAAAACAAAATAAAAAACCTAACTCACCAGATCTACTCATTAGGGAGCGCAGGTGAGAGAATACCTTCCCTGTGATGATATCATGCGGGTGGCAGAGGGGGAAGGAAAAAACATCTATTTTTTAAAATCAGTTTAATCTAATGTGGAGCTACAAACACAATTATACAGTCTTAATTGTATGGTTACATGACTACAATACAGGGTAGAATTAAGTTTGTTTGGGTGCCCTAATTGTGCAATTCTATACCTTAACATGTCTGGATTTATTTTTAAAGTTAATTTTAACACTAAATTCCCTAGGTTAATAGTATCTATGCTGGGGATAATTAGACATCCTTATATTTTTGCCATAAATTACTGATGTATACTTTTAATTGGAACTCCATGTTAACATTGATTTTACTGGGGAATTAGATCATTCTTTAAATGCTCCAATTCTTTAAAATTGGCCAACACTTCATCTTAAAAGTTGTTTCTTGATTGAGGAGGGCAATCATGCAGGGAGAATAACCATCAAAACAAGACCAATTACGTTTTCCTCCCACAAATGTTGAAGAGTAGAAGCCCACTGATACCTTGACTTTTTCTAGGTAATCCTGCAGAGAGTCAATTAGCAGATCCCCTACTGGCTGCCAGGAACCCTTAGTCACTTCAGCCTGGCGCAACTTCAGGTCCAGTTCATCCATTGCCTCCTGGAGCTCCTGCAGTCTTTCAAGAGCCTCGTCTATCTTCTTTTGCCAGTCAGCAGAATGCAGGTTCAGTTTATCCCATTCAGTTTTGACCTCATCTGCCTGTCTTTGGAGGAGTTTGGTGACATTCTGGGCCCTTTCTTCAGGAGACAGCTCTAAATGTGAAGTTCATTAGGCCGTTAGAGCATATTCTATTTTATAAGGAAAACAACAACTATTGGGGCAAGACTGAAATGTTCAAAAACACAGCAAGAAAACTATTCATAACCAGAGATATCTATCAAATATACTTTATTAATGTACAATCATGTGAGGTTCCTCAACAAATCCTAGTCCTACTATATATCACAGTGTAATAATTTTCTAAGGATTCAGTTAGGGGCCCATATTCCACAAAAACTTAGGTGCATGCTTACATTTCAAATGGACGTGAGCATGTCCTTAAGTCCATTCTCATTCAGCAAAGCACTTGTGAAAATGCTTAAATTTAAGCATGTGCTTAAGTCTACCTGAAAGTTAAGAACGTGTTTAAGAGCTTTGCTGAACTGGGACCACAAGAATCAAGCAAAGTTCTTGAGTTGTACCTGGCACACACACAGTTTCTATTTAAGCAATATGCTTTTTTCTAGAACATTGTATACTAAATTTGGAGCCAAATAAATTTCAGGATAGTCAACTGTAATATTCTCTGGTTAGCTTTTCCAATTGGCATGGATTTCCCAGCTCTAAGAGGTTAACGATTGAAATTTATGAACCACAAATTGGTCTATAAGTTATAAATCCACACAAGAGGTTTTGAGCTCCTCTCAGTGTTTCCTTTAAATATGCACCTTTATTTCACAGGGTGCAGAAGGACTGCTAGGTTCTGGTTTCAGCTGCCCTTTTGCTTAGTTCAGGTTATGAAATAGTGATATGGAGCTTGGAGTATATAAAAGCTGCCCTGACAGTGGCAGTAAGAATTTATGGTCTTTCAATCATCACTGATCCTTCTATCAATATGTTATTACAGTTCTACATTCAATTACCTCTAGGCTCCTGGTAGAGCTTCTCCAGACCCTCCAGAGGCTGCTCTGCCAGGAACACTCGTACTGTTTCAAGTGCACTCATGATAACAGGTTCTTTAGTTTTCAACTCCCTCTTGAAGGCCTATGAACCGAAACAAACACAATGTAAATTGGAAATGTAAAGCCATATTAAATACTAGTTCTCGGTGCTGTCAACTTTGGTATACAATTTCCAGCATCAGCTTCAACCTGGATTACTACAAATAGGTGTCAGCAAGATGAGATGGAAGGTCATTGTCAGCATTTGATTAACCAGAAACCACACTTGTTTTCTGAGAGGCCAGTGAGCATTTAGAGTGTTGCAAAATGGAAGGATGGTCTGATTAAGCTTTCATTGTGTGAAGGGATCCCTTCTGTGACTAATGTAACAGTCAAACTTTGAAACCTAGCTGGAAGGGACAAGGCTTCAGCAGGCTTTGCAATGAACAGCACTGGCACAGCTAATGCTGCTTGAGAGGCAAAAGATTTCCAGACTGTAATGGGAAATCCAAGGTGCCTCACAGCTCTCACTGTTGCTACTGCTGCTGTGTCAGAAAAAAAGAAGTGCACTGATACTGCTACACTGACGCTTTATAATAAGTAGCAAACAGCTATTAGTTCTGACGTACATTCAGTGTCATCACGTTAATCACCACGTGCTCCTTTGCTACTGAGGTAGACGTAATAGATGCAGAGCATGCTGAGCAAGCTCTTCTTATTTTCAGACTCTCTTCCAGAAATGTCAAATGCATGCAGAGGAGGAAATCACCTTCCATTTTTAATTGCAGTCCAGAGGCCGATCTAGGAATATATGCTAGCATCAACCCACAGAAGATTTCCCAATACTACCCCTGGGAGATTTATACAGAGATCAAGGGCGGAATATGGTCCTTAATGTAGTAACAAAACTTTTAGCTTTTTTTATCATTATTTGTTAAAAGTCTCAGTTTTGCATTCAGCATCACTCAGTGGGAAAATGTGGTCATCTTCTCGATCACTGTTGTTTTGTCTTTTTTCCTCCATCCTTTCTTTGCTTTTCTCTCCCTTTCCTATCTTCTTTTCTTTTCTCTGCATTTTCTTCCCTCCAACAACTTCCACTTCCACCACTCTTGTTTATCCCATCTTTTAATGTGATCAGCCTTAAAGTAGTTAAGGTTGACGTTAAAAAGTGCCATTATTAGGCTGCAGAGCTAACACTCAATCCAATGAGTGAGACGTAGTGGAGCACACATTTCTTCACCGCAGACTCAGGAACATTCCATTGGTTTACATGAAAGCTAGAAACTTTGAGTTTGTTTCTTTTAAAGAACGGTTTGATTACACAGAATCTGAATCTAACACACAGGCCATGTAAATACATCTAGTGGGCTAGATCTGGATTACTGACACTGAATTACCCATACTTTCCCTTTACTGAGTGTGTATTGTACTATACCTCTAAGCATTCACTAGTGGTTTACTTCAAAGTTTTAACTGTCTTGGTTATAAACGAGAGCTTAATTTATAGAGTTCTTATGCAGTATTTTGCTGCTGTACATGGAAAGTACTAGTGTAATTATTGCAAGAAGGAGAGCTATATGTCATGAGTGGCAAAAGCACACATTACTTACGAAGGTTTTTTGCTTTTAGGTTAATAGGAAATACTTTTTACAAAGAATTATATGAGCTACTTGAACAATAAATTTAGTCAGAACCAGTTCTGATAATGTGTTTAACTAAAATGATTAAAGGAATTAGTAAACAAAAAGCCCAGAAATTGAAGGTTAAAGTCATCAGCTGTTTATACCATGAACTACATTTAAAATTAAATGTCATACACAGAGCCCCCAAATAAACTCCTCCCATGACTATTAATGAGAGTGTCAGCTGCAGTTCATGAGGAAAAAGTTGGCATGTTAAAAATTCTGGGACATTTTTATAAAATAAGTTAAGCACATGCACACAGTAGCTACTGTTTAAAGCTAAATAACTACCTACATTATTTTGTTTTTTTTAAATATTTGAGAACTCCCAATGAATTGGATGATAACTTATTGTAAGAGACTCTTGATCTTGAGATCAGTAAAATCATTTGAAGAATGTTGAGTCCCTTCTTCAAGTGCATGGCATAGTCACTAAAGCTGAACTGCGCAATGGACATCAACAGAGTTAGGCTGTTCTCTGAATATACCACCATCCAAGTTGAGTCATTTGGAGGAATTTCTTGCTGATGCCTCTCTCTGATTTATGCTTACTCTAATGTTGACTATTTTAAGAATCTGACATTTTGATTTGTATGAGTGAGAAACAATGCTATTGTGCCTTTGTTTCATAAGTCTTTGTATCTGCTAACTGTAATGGCCAAAATCAGCATATCGCTTCTTGGCATGTTAAAATGTCTTGTGTTTGGGCTACTGATCCTGTGTGTAAGTTTTAACTTTGTGGCCCAGTCGGCATTTTAAATTATTGCCAAGGTACAATTTAATCCTCCACAGCCAAATGATGGATGAACAGTTCTGAGTCAAAAGGGAAACTGCATTGAGTTTGTGCTAATATATATAGCACATATATATATTACAATTATTTTTGATTATTAATACTGGGCTAAAACTGAGGCCTTTACTCCCATTTAAGTCAATGGATATTTGCCTAAGAAGTGAATGAAAACTGAGAGTCAGATTGATTAAATTACATATTTATTTCAATTTGTGCCTGGCTCTTGCATAACGTGCAAGAGGAAGGAAGAACAAGTGAGGAAAAACTATTATGTTTATCTCTCACTTGGATCCCATTCCTGCTCATGCTACAGAAGGGGAGACCCCAATCCAGCCCTTCAGAGTGCAGGGTCTGTGTGCTGGGATATATCCTGTTTTCAGAAGCTACCATTGAGAAAGGGCATCTGCAGACTTCCCCGGTATTGTCAAAATTAGCCTATCATTATTATCCACTAGCCAAGGGATGCAATGTGCTTTATAGACATGCCAGCAGATAGATCCTTTTCCTGAAAAGCTTACATTTTAAAAACAATCCATACAAGGACAAAGGACTGCTCTCTGCTCGTGCCCAAAGAAAGCAGGGAGGAGGCAGAGCTGTTCTGATGAAGAAAGCAATACAACTACCATTTCCCTGTCTTCATGGCTGTGTAGGAGTGCATGTTTTCACCTGCACTGCTGGGAAGGGATAGTAGATAACTTTCCTTAGACAGCTTTCGCTGTTGGCAGAACACTGGGCTAACCTGTGCCTAGCTGAAGGGATGTGTAAAGGGTGGGGAGAGCACAAAACACTCTCCCTTACCTTTGTCCCTGATGCAAGGGACACAAGGAGTAGTGGCACTAGATTCCCCGAAGAGGACACAGCTATATCCACTTCCCTTCTCCAGGACACCAGAGTTAGGACAGGTGGGAAGGAAGGTATACGCCATCCTGTAACAGGATGTAATGGGGAATCTGGGGTATCTGCCTCATGTACAATGGCTTCTGGAGCTGCTGGTGATATATAGCCTTATAGCACTGGCAACGGCTTAAACCTGCAATCCCGCCATGCTATATTTATTTTACATATAGCTCTGTAGCGAGGCGGTGTGGCTCCCCTCCTCCCCAGGCAGGGTCGAGCCCCGTCAGACACCTAAGGGAGCGGGGCCACAGAGCAGTGAGCCCGCCCCTCAGAGGGTCAGGAGGCGACCCGGAAGTATAAAAGCCAGCTGTCAGCGCTCAGTTGGAGCCCAGCTGCCGTCGGGAGCAGACCTGCCAGAGGGTGCTCGTGACTGGGAAGCTGCTGAGGCCCAGGGCCGTTGCCCTGACTGGCCGGAGCTTCCCCGCGCCCGCTACGACGAGGAGCTGCCGGAGCCGCCCCGTCCCTGCTACTACCCTGAGGAAACCCCGGACCAGGCCTGGCCGGACTTCCCAGAGGTACTGCCGGACCTACCGGCCAGCCCGAGCTGAGAGGGGCCCATGCTACTGGACTTCCCAGGGGCTGACGCCACAGATCAGATAGACCCAGAGGGGGAGACTGGAAGTAGCCCGGGGGCAGCCGACTCCAGTCAGGCTGCAAGTATACCTGAACCCATGTCAGTGTGTTGCAGTCAGGAACCCCACTGACCGTCAGTGGTGATAGCCGCTAGTAGGACCCCAGGCTGGAATGCAGTGGAGTGGGTGGGGCTGCGTTCCCCCGGCCACCCGTACTTGGGTGGCAGAATCCCCCACCCCCCGGCCTGAGGAGGCCATATAGCCAAGTGGTTGTCTGCTCAGCCCTGGCCAGGAGGGTCTGAGCCTCTGTGACGTTGTGTTTGCTGCCCCACCTGCACCAAGGGCTGGGCCCCTTTAACTGTGCCACTGCTCGGTCCTGCACCCAAAGGGCTTGAGCTGCCTGAACTATTGTTTGCTCAGCCCTGAGCCAAGAGAGCCTGAGCCTCTATAACTTTGTGTTTGTTTCCCCGCCCTATAGCAGAAGGCTGGAGCCCCAAGCGACTGCGCAGCGTCGCTCAGCCCTGAAGAAAGGGGCTAATTTAGACGACGCGTATCAAGGCCGGTGTGTCTCTCCTTCTCCCCAGGGAGGGTCGATCCCCGGCCGTACACCTTTACAAGCTCTAAACAAAGATCTGCATTGACACCCAGAAGAAGAAATGTGCCTGTGTCTTTATCTCCTCGTCTTCTTAGTGTTATATTCTGCATGTTATATCAAGCTGCTGAGGCTATAAAGTAAGTAAGTCTGCACAGGCCAATTTCCAACATGATGTGGCACCCATCCCTGTCCTCTCTCCCTCCTGCTGAATTCATTTTGGTCTGCAAACATCAAGTAGGTTAAATGATACAGAGTAGCAATTAGAACAAAAAAGTTTTAGGCTGAGGCAAAGTCAGGTGCACCATATCATTTCATTAAAATGGATGTGCTCATTCCGCATTGCCACATTTGATTGGAAATTCTGACTGTATGAAGACACTGTTGGCTTTTCTGTGCTAAGATTCTTTTTAGTGTGGCATATTCATCTGAATGTAGTGGTTAGCTCAAAATGGTAAGAGCTCAAAAATGGTAACAAGTTGACATTTTCTCTCGCTCTCTTTTATTTTTGGGGAGGGGGGGTGTGAGGGAGGAATTTATCAACCTATAGCCTTGACAAATGCATGCCAAGAGTAAGCAGCCTAGCATTGATAACAGAATTAACCTAAATGAATGTCTAATTTACAACCAATGATTTCAGGCTAATTTTATTGAATTCTTGAATTTCTTCCACACTTTGTGGTGACTGCAGAGGAAATCGAACATGCATAATATATGACCTGACAAAAGAACAAGGAAGCTGCTTTATTTAAGCCTTTCTATTTGTAATCAGCACCAGAGGTGTAATGGCAGTCTGTCCACCACTTTAATAATGCATATATTGATTAGTTCATCTCAGTATCCTCTCCACTAGCCCCTTGCAGGGAGCTTCTAGGGTGCCCTTAGATCTCTTCAGTTAGGAAAGCATAGCCATTTTAAACTGAGAGATGAAAATACAATGAAAAGGATGGTGCAGTATCAGTAAAATGAAACATTACTCCCTGATCCTGTAGAAAGATAAGTCTCCCAAAATTCCATTTCAGTAGGATTTGGAGTGGGAATTAAATGGATTCAGGATGACTATGGCTTTCCAGGATAAAACCTTTTTTTCTTTTCTTTTTCTAAGAAAAAAACTGCCCTCTTTAAGCTTTACCTAGATTAATAAAAAAACAAGGTATAGTCATGTCTACACTACCACTGAATGTATTCAGGCAACAACTGTGCATCAGCACAGTCACTGCTATCTTTGTTTCCCTGGGATGCCCCCTCAATGTATTAATTAACTTGCTATTAATTGTTATTTTAACTCTTAATAAACATCACTGCATAAACTTCTTAGGCAATAATATAAAGAATGATCTGGCCAGTAAAATGCTCAGAAAAAGGGGTAGAGGGGGGAGTAGCTTGCATATACCAGGAATAAACCCCATGCCAGGACATACTAGGAACAACACACCCATGCACATACTTATGGCTAGCATGATTTCACCATAATGTATTTTGTCCAGGCATGACAGCATGATTATTAAAGCAATAATACATGTCTGCTGTCGTGACCAGGAAATCTGTGGAGTGACACAAGGTCCAAGCCATTCGGGAAAAATACAGCAGAGAACAAAACAGAAAACTGCAAACACAGATTCTGTCAAAGACAACTTGAAGCTGGCAGAGCTTTTTACTGATCTTGCTTCCCTGCCTCTCCACAAGAGGTCTTTGAAGAGTCGACAGTGTGACCTCATTTCAAAGATTATCTTTTGTTCTTTTTTCCATCGGGAACCCAAGTGCCTATAACTAGACAGGTATCATGTTAAACTACAAAAGTGCTACTGCGGGGGCGAGGGGAGAGAGGGAAGAAAAGAAGCTTTCTACAAGTAACTAAACTGTTCTTGCTTTGATACTGTGAAATGACTAGGGATTGTGACCAAGAGAAGTGTGTCCATGTGCATGCGTGTACCTGTAGCTGTGGGGACATAAAGAGAGGAGGGAAGAAGGGCTGGGTTGTTCTGTAATGTCACTTTGCAACTATTTGTGAAAAATTATGTTTATGTAGCACCTATCACCCCAAAAAATGGTACAAACTTAAACTAATATGGAAACCACACAAGTATCTCTTAATCCATTGCTGAAACCTCACCACCTCTGAGATGGACTGTGACAGTTTTTTAAACCATGTCAGTACACTGTGATACTGTAAAAGATTTTAGGTCAGTGAAGAATACCTTATTCGACTGAAAAGTATACAAGGTGGAGAATGTTTTTAAATACTTAGATGTGGTGTTAAGTACTAAAACCCTTGCTCAAGGAACCATTTCTTTCTTGTAACTGTCTTGCCAGGATTGGTGGTATCTCACACTTTCTCTTTTGGGGAAAGGGGCAGAGATAGGGCAGCAGCAAGGAGCTATAGTAACATCTACATTATTTAAGTTTTCTGGCTAGGATTTGTGCATTGGGGAAGGAATACTTACCACAGGCTATAGAATAGCTGAGCAGCAAATTGCGGCGCAGCTCTGTGCAAGCTGCTTCAGCCAAATGGCTCAAGTAGTCCCTCATGCACCTTGTATAGCTCCATTACTTGAGAGAGGGTAGGAAGGAGATAGCTGGATCCATTCAGTAGTGAATTCTCTAGCCCATCCCTTTCTCAGACAACTTACAGAATAAGGCTTTGCAGGGAGTGTGCCTCTTTTTCAAAGTGCCTTCTCCCTGCATAGCAGAAATGCATTGGTTCCATCTCCAGGAATCCAAATGCAAAGGCAGGATTTGCCACTTTAAATTCAATCCAGAAAAGACAGATGACACTGGTAGGTATTGCAAGAAGAATCATTCTGAGGAACTGGTGAAGTTTCCTCTATTTGTTATGTCTAGCCTCTATTTTCTCGGTTCAGTGTCTTTTTGGATGTTTCACTTCTCCTAGATTCCCAGGAGTGAGCAGTAACCGAAATAACTTGTATCATATTCAGCTCGCAGGAAGGTGTGGCCTTTCTTATGCTGATCTCACCACTATTATTCATGCATTTGTCACATTCGGACTGAAGCAATACACTTTATTTTGGGCGGGTCATAACAACAAAGTCTAGTAACAATATGGCTGTCTGACGTAAGCACATAACACATGCATGCTGTGCACAGGTTCACCTTTCACTTTAGGTGAGATTCAAGCTATTCAGAGTTATCAGTAAAACCCTAAATCTCTCCCCTCTGAGCCTACCATAGCAGCTGTGATTGGCTGGAATACATTTGTAGTCTGTCACAAGGATTGAACTACCAAGGGTAGGTAACAGGACATTTTCAGTGGAGGGCCATTGACTTTGGAACATGCTTCCTCTTGCAGCTGGCCAAGTTTGAAAATATAAATGATTCAGCATGAAATGCATTTGTTCAAACTGGCTTTTTAGAGGTCACATTGAACTTATAAGAATGAGTACACTTATCCTGGAAATCTCATGGGATCCCTCTTTGCATCCATACAAGGTCCCTAGTCCTTTGCCTCCTTAAAATAAGCCTCTGACACATTTTTACCAGCAGCCTATACCACCTTCATTATGGAACTACCCCAGGCTTTATCCCAGGAGGTTGCAAGTCCTTGGCTTTTGTTGCAAGAACCTGAAGCCTCCTCTTGGTGCTTTCTGGATTAGAGATGGAGTGGCAACTGTCACCAAAAGAGGACAGGTGTCATTGTGAGGGTCAGACAGGGTTAAGGAGCTGGCTGCAGGCAGACTGGGTTTTAGTGTTGTGGGAAGACTTAACCCAGCTCCTTCTCTAAACTGCCAGACTTCCTCCCTTCTCCCCAGCACTGTGCTGCCTCTCCAACCTATGACCTCATCAAACTCATGCAAAATAGCCAGTCTTCTGGTTCCATTTACCTGAACACTGGTCCGTTCCCCAAGGAGTAACACCTCTCTAATACTGATACCAAAAATGCCACATGTGGTCAGAGCCTTGATTTTACATTTTGTTCAGAATACTCTGCAAAGGGGACAACCATTTACAGCAACTTATCCTGAAAACATCTTAAGATGGCCCACAAATATAATGAAGTAATTACTGAATGGGGTTATCTCTGTTACTTGTTTTAGATCTTAATATGTCACTAGTGATTAAGTGGGGTACAGAACTGTCTCATTTGTAGTTCTAAAGATGTGTTAGGAAACATACATGAACTGGCACCTAGCAAATGCCTAAAAGTGTCTCCTTGCTGTTTGCATGGAAATTAACAGAACAAGGTTAATATGAAACAATATAGGAATGTTGCTCGACTCATAAATGCATTTTTTCACACCTTTTTTAAACCCAGCAAGAGGTGTCATCCTTTGGATGACTACTTCGGGTGGGATTTTTTTTTTTTTTTTAAAGCTAACAGCAGGTGTTGGATTCATAGCCCTGTTTACCACAATACTGGTTTAGACTGGATAGCTGCAGCGCAAGCTTCCCCAGGACATTGTGATATCATGCCACTACCTTCCTCAAACGGACTTCACTTTAGGAGCAAGAGGACAGTTTGCAGTGCCCTTGTACATTTGATCCTTAGTCTCTCTGCTGAGACTCCCAATTGTCATGACAATTTTAGGATGTGCATAATTGTCCACTAGGACTTAGATCAGCAACTGTTTTCATATATGATGCTGATCAACTATTAGAAAGATATGTTTTGGTACCTATCGGTTTAGATTGCATTTCAATACATGACTGAGAAGTGAAAGATACCATATCCCATTACCAATCTTCTGAATCATCTATTTCCTGCTTGATTAAATGAGACTTATTCTAGCCATTGTTAGTAGCTGTCCAGGTTTCAAAAAATCCTATGGTACTTGTAACACAGGACACCTGGCCCTCCTGGCTCCTGCCTCTGCTAGGTTCAGATAAACTCACTCAGAGACCCTTGGGTTCTGAAACCACTGGTGCTTTTGTTTACAAGTTTGTGTTCCCACCACCTTCTCACCATACAGTGTACACAGCTCTGGGTTTCTTGTGTCTGAACCCAGGAGGGAAGGGCTTTTTCCCTGACTACTCTCCCTCACTCTTCCCTCCCATCACCCTCACTTCCTCCCTTCTTATATAGCCCTGGGCTATTTGGGCTGGCAGCTGGCTCTCATTCTCCAATTAGGGCCATGTTCTTTCACTTAAATGGGGCTGGCATGGCAGAGTGATGATCTTGCAGTCTTCTTGCTCAGCACCCTGTCACAGTATTTTTCAAAAAAGAATATGGGAATGACACTTAAATGGTGCTAAACGTTCCCTTTAACAACACTAGTTATGTAAGCAATGTGTAAAAAAGTATACTGATTCATTCTTTTTTATGTGATGACGTAACAGTGGATCTGTTTGCCCACAGAGTCATTGTACTACCTATACTTGTATCAGAAAAGGAATGCCAGAAAGCATCCAACTGTCAAAGGTGGCACAATAAGCCCAACCTATATTCTTTTTTGTTTTTCCTTTTGCTACAAGTGAACACAAAGTTAAACAAAACTACCTGGAGGACTTACAATCTGAAGGTCCTATTTTGGTTCTAAGTACTCAGAGCCTCATTAGGAAGGGGGAGTGGATTTCAGCAGGGATAGTAGGAGGCATTATGGTTGGAGTAACAAGGGCAAATACAGAGTACCAGGAAAACATTCGTAGTAGCACCACTAATAACGAAGGTTTAAATTGCACTTTAGGCTATGATTGTCAAAGTGCATAGGGACATTGAGTGCCTTTGAAAATGCCACTCTTTATTATCTCTAAAATATACTTTAAATGGCACCACCCTTTCTCCAACAAAGAGGGTTTTAACTCTCATCCAAAATTAGATCAATACCTTTGACAGGTCATTCAAAAAGATCTTACCCTGTGTGTATCATTCTGCTTCTGCACAGTGGGAAGATCCCCACCAATAGGTGCTTGCTGCTTTAACTCAACATCCTTCAGCTGTAGCCATGCCAGGAGTGCCTGAAGAGAGAGGTGTAGACGCTTCCACTGGTCAGAACTGGCTTCTAAATGGGATCTGCAAGGCATATATTATTGCATCAGCTGTAGGGAAAATAATTGTTTTATTTACAATGACAATAATAGAAAAAGTCACTCTCCAGGGTGAGATTAGATGTCATTGGTTAAGGTCATGACACAGCCTGCACTCACTCTTGAAGGTTTGTGGCAGTGGTTATTAATTTAGTGATCATTAAAATTAGGGATAAAGGAACTATTCCATTGCCCACTTAGATGGGTTTTGAATTTAGCTACATCAGCAGTGGCTTGAGTGAAGTACCTCAGTCCTGACCTGAAACACATCTGCTATTCCAATCCTGTTCTTTTCTTGAACAGAGTGTGACAGTGGTTTTTGCAAAATATGCTCAAGCAACTCATCCTTCACTTGAGACCTCAAACCAGAGATTGAACTTTCATCTCCAAGAGAATGACTTGCCTATTCCACTGTGGCAGCTAGTCCACTACACAATAGACTCATGCAGTTACTCCTCCTCAAGGTAACAGAACTGATGCCAAGTTCTCACAAACATTATAGGGTAAACCTTGAATTTAGTAGATTATTTTATAAATAGATAAATCAATGATTTATGCTACAGAACGTTTGCTCCATTTGAAGGTAGGATGTCAGAGAAATAAAATACATCACTGGAGAAAAGAAAAGAGAAAGCGTAACCCTGGTCAAATCAGCATCATAAGAAGCACCTCTCTATTGCTTACTCATTATCAGTACCTGGTGTAATATGCCAAACCTAATGTTGAGCCTAATAATATCAAGTAATTACTTACTATGAACAGATCTATTGTAGGAATGAGACTGTGACTAGACCATCTCTTTATTGATTAATTTATTGTTTACACTGCATTTATTTGTATTGCATAATACTTTTTTCCCTCTTACACTTTGGAATGCACATAAAGCCATTATCAATGTTGCCACTGCATCGTTTTTGGCAGGAAGAATTCCCTAACGAGTTTTCACTGCTTTTAATAGTTTATGACATTAGTTCAGATCCGAACAATATAATACAACAGCTAAGGCATGAAAATGTTGAATCTAAATTCCCCCCCCCCTAAAAAATGTATATTAGCTTTGAAATTTAAGCTTATTTTGTCTCTATTTAACCTCCAACTTTGCTTATCCGGGAACCTTTTATGTCCCATTTTCTGATCTCACTCAATATTTGTATTGTCTGGTAATTAATAATCTGCTACTATACGCTGCAAGGAACGGGGCTGTGAGGAAGAGTGCCACACATGGACTCGCTGTGGTTTTCAGGATCTCCTGATTTGGATTTGATAAGGACTGGTGGATACAGGTGATTTCTAAAAATATGCTCTACTGCACCTATAGTAATTTCTGGTCTTGTATACCAGGTCAGCAAAGTGTAGAGTAAAGAGAATAGAGTTGTATAGCCAAGCTTGTAGAGTAACAAGGTCTAGCTGTTTTGACTCATGAACTGGTGCAAGAGGTCACAATTCCACCCCCACCCCATTTTGAAAACTACTGTCATTATGAGGGAGGAGAGCACACAGGATCACGCAGGCCTCTCTCCCTGCCCAAGAACACTACATCATCATCTGAGTGATTAGTGTGCTTTCTTGACCCCTCTATGTAGCCTGCCTTCTCTCACTTTTATAGCAAAATATGATTTCCTAAAACAATCAAGATGATGGCCTCCTACGTGTTATGGCTTACGTTCTAAAAGGTGGTTATGTTGTGGAAGAAATACTTCATTCGTCTTTGCCTGGAGTGCTACAGAGCAAAATTTTCAAAATCACCTCGGTGACTTAACAGCCTCAATCCTAGTTTCAAAAATATCTCAGTCTCCAAAGTAACCTAGCTGCTTTTGAAGGTTTTACCCACTGTCTTGTTTTGAATTTGTAAAACGTGAAGGATAAGTGTACTTATAACATCAAACTAAGAAAAAAAATCATTAAATTGAAAGAAATCATTCATGGAATTTTTGCCCTGATATTACAATGTAACTCATAATTTTTTCCCAATCCAAGTCCATGAATTGCTGCCTAATGCTCATCTTTTGAGCAAACTGTACATTATTTAAGCTCCATAGTGCAACATCAATCTAATCCATTCTTTTAGTTCTAAAAATTTGATTGCCCCAATTCTACTGGGGATACCAAGTTAACCGACCCATCCAGTGATGGTGGTTGATGGGTTTTTTCCCAAAGTAAAAATATATATTTTAAATTCATATTTAGTACCATGTTCTTTTTAAATAGGTAGATATATACTATTTAAAAATACATATACATATTTAAATATCTAACAAAGGACAAAACAGATGATCAAAATAAAGTCAATTTTGGCCTGAGGTCATAAAATCAAGGACTTAAAGTCAGGTGAAAAGTACCTTGGGAAAACTTGCTGATTTAGGCAGACTTGATCAGGAGTGTGTAACAGTGGAAAAAGTACATAATAATGGAAATCAAACTCTGCCTTTCCTTAATATCCCTTGAAATTGTTCCTTCTACCATATATTTTCTTTAAAGAAAATGTAATGTGTTCAGAAACTCAGACTGGAATAGGCTGATGCTGGCTCAGTAACCATGGTTTCCTCCTCCTGTTTTCATAAACTTATATAAAAATAATAATCACCTTTTAGTGTCTATTTATAGTGCAAATAAAAGACAGCAACAGAGGGATTGGGTTAACACCTGCAATACACTGCAGGGCAAGCTTCTGTTACAAAACCTCTCTATAGTATATACTGTCAATCATGGGGAATAGTAGCAAATCGTGTGATGCAAAGAAATATCTCTAGGGACTAGACTGAGTACCAAACTAATTTCAGTTCGTTAGTCAGTCATATCTGAACTCAGTGGTTTACAAGCGAAAGCATTAGCTGTTTTACCTTACGTTTTGGCTATTCCGTATCCTTCATTATGACCAACTGCTTGAGAGAGTAAGCCCATTACCTTACATGTTTAATTTAAGAGTATAAAGCAACTGTGACAAACTAGGGTTGCTATTTTTGACTTGATTAATCACATCAATAATTGAAGGGCAGTAGCTGGGATGTAGAAAATCTCATCTATTGAATTGCCCGTGTTTGGCCAACATGTAATTTTTCTTTTCTCAAACCTCTTTTTATATCAGCAAGTTTATGGGTGAAAAGGCATCTAAAGAAAAAGAACTCAAAATAATGTTTTGAATGGTTACATCCCTTTTCTTTTGCTCATCAGAAAAAAAGAAAATCTCTCTTCTTTTCTTTACTTCAACTACCAATCTCTTTTCAGTCTCAAATCTTTCATTTATTTTTAATGACTGATGTTGTGAAGATGGCTTTTGTCATTACACACACTGACCTCCCTCAGGGCTTGAGTTTCAAAAGCTAATATTTCATACATTACTTTGAAAATGCTTCTGCCTTTTGATGCTCTCTGAACTACCACCATCATACAATAAACGAACGAATGAAAGAGTGACTGAAAGTGAGTGCATTGGAGCCAGGTTCTCTATTGTAAAAAAACATATTTATAAAGAGAAGATTCCTGGACACTTTCTCCAGAAAAGAAATTCTAAACACTTAGAGGTTTGCATCTCCATTAGATCTTTTGTAACATCACTCTTTATTGTATGCTTCCTTGCAAGAAGAAGTTTGTTTTTCTCATGAAACCCAGAGACAGTTTTTACTCTTGGATTTTAGGTTTCAACTTTGCCCCCTCTTTGTCTAACAGAAGAAGCCTAAAATAACATATGCTCTCATCTGTAAAATTATTCTTAGTTTTGCACTGGAAAGAAGAGCCTCACAAATGCAGTGCATAATAATTATGTTGTTTAATAACTTATCTTTTATGTCACATTGATAAGCCATACCCAGCTCTGTAAAAAGCCTGCATTTAGAGGTACTATTTAAGCACACTACTCTCTTTTTCTAGAACACAACTGTGATTATAAAACCTCATCATGTTCCTCAAATCCTAATCCTCCACAATCATTTCTGTACCAAGTAAATTAATCATTCTTAGAAAGTAATTCAACATTCAAAATATCATGAATCACATAAAAAATGAATGAAATAGCACCATCAGAAACAAATTATGCCCTTGTATTGAGAGAGGGGTACCTTTCTGTCTGTTAGATTAATTGAAGGCACTTTCTTGTATTTGGTTCCTACCTAATGTTTAGAGATTTTTTCCTAAGCTCACTCCATCTGAAGTTCATGTTATCCAGGCGTCTCTGCAACAATGCTGCATCGTCCGAGCCTTCCAAGGATCTCAGGATTTTCTGTCCATTTTCATCCAGGTTATGGAAGATGTCAGTATGAGCTTCAATCTCTGTCTGGAGGTCCTACAGCGGTAATAAAGAAGAACACATATATTTCTTATAAAATCATGAAGACTAATTAGACTGATGGACCATAATGGCTATCACTTCCAAAGAAGGGTAAAACATATCATAAGTAATACAGATTGTGATTGCTCCCCTGAATGGTAACTTTGTATCTGGTAATATGCTATACACCCATTTCATCTTAACAGGAAGAGAGCATGCATTAAACAATGAGGTTTTCCATACAAAACTCTAGGCTTTGACAGGGGACAAACAAACAAGGCCGACGTATACAAATGTGTCAATAAGAGGAAAAAAACCCTCAGGATCACAGCTGGATCTGACCTTTACACGGTATGTCTTCCTGTGTAACATTTTCAACTTGAATCGGGGACTGCAACACTGGTCCTGCTGCATGGCAATCCCAAGAAAACTAAGCTACTGCAATAGCAGAGCTTTAAAATACCAAGTTCACGTACATTCTGTTGACAGAATGCATTTCAGAGCGCAGACTTCAACAGTCAATAGTAATAAACAGGAACTTTGTACTATATCAAAACATTGGTCAGGGCCATGGCTGTAGGAGGGACTGAGAATAGCAAGGACCCAGAATATGCAAGTGGAAGTTCATGTTGAACAGCCAGCTTTTTTATCACTTCGTAATTGCTGGCCAGCTACATTTCACATTCATTTCCCTCCCTTGTTTTTAGCAGGGCAGCTTCTGCCAAAATAACATTCTTTAGAGAGCTGCCTGGTACTAACATTCCTATCTGCCTACACACTGAATGGACTCTTTGTATATTATCTGCCTCACTCTCAGAGATTTGTATGCTTCAGATCCACAAGGTTACAGATTAATTTAGGAGCAGTGGCCATATCAAACTCTTTAACTTGAAAAAATATCTACAAATATACAATTGCTTTCAAAGTAAGGGAAAAGATGGGTGAGCTGGCCTAGCAAGTAATGCTCTGCATTGTCATGAGGGACACTTGGGTACGTAAGTTAGTTTTCTAGCTGTTGTCTCTCAATTCCTGGAAGGGAAGTGTTGTGGAGGCAGTGTGGAAGGAGAAGTGATCTGTGGTGTTTAGCAGTGTGGCCAAGAAGGAGTAATTAATCATCGCAGATGGGCTCCAACAGGAATTATGTCCAGTCTTCCTCAACACAAAGGATGAAATCAAAGCAGTGAAATACGGACTTGAATAGAAAATGGAACAGTTTCTAATTGAGCTGGCTGTATTCTATGTAAATAGTTCAGGGCATGCATACTAGCTGTGCTGAAGCATGCTAAGAAAACGTGCAAGGTTTGCCCAATGGCAACACTGGCGCTGTTCTAAACTGCTTCATTTGTAATATCTGAGGGGTACCTATCCTGCTGTTCCTTGCATAGGTACTACAAACAGTGTACTATGGGAGATTTTAAAAGTACAGGTGCATCACGGGACAATAGTGGAAAAACATATTTAACTGTTTCAGTTAATCTGTGTCCACACTGGCATTAGAATGATTCTTGGCAAAACAATTCAGATTATACTGGTGCTACTGCTGTTGGAAACAAGTATAATTCAAACAGTACTTAGATTGCTTGTAAAATGTTTGGGACATTTTTGTATGTGCACAAGCAGTATGTTAAGAGCGTGCTTGGGGAAATGTGGTTTTTTGCACAGTAAATTTCTCTAATGTTAACAAGGCCATAGAGATAGCAACATTCAGCCTCCAACAGAAACACAAAAAGCCCCTTTGGAGAAAACAAAATAAGGGAAGAATTAAGCATTACTGAATTGGAAGTCAGTAAGTAATATTTATATGTGTTAGGTGATTTATGGTGAGTATTTATATATATATCTCCCTGCCTGAAAGAGCTTACAATCTAATTTCATAGAGTACAAGACCAGAAGGGACCACTGTGATCATCTAATTTGACATTTTGCACTACACAGGTCACAGCACTTCGAATTAATTCCAGTTTGAACTACAGCATATCTTTTAGAAAAACATCCAATCTTGATTTAAAGATTTCCTTTGAGGGAGGCTTCACCACAACCCTTGGTAAATTGTTTTAATGATTAATTATCTTCACTGTTAAAAACTAGCTCCTTATTTCTAATCTGAATTTATCTAGCATCAAATTCCACTGGACCCTGTTACACCATAATGTGCTAGATTGAAGTCCTCTACCATATAAAGTTCAGTTCCTCATGTAAACAAATACATACTGTGATCAACTCATCCCTTAACCTTTTAGATGCAATACAGCCAATGAGAGTAGGATAAAACAGGAGGTAAGAATGTGTGATGTTTCTAGAACTAGAGGTTATAATTCATTATGGCTGTGCAGAACAGAGATGATGAGGGACAAAGAAAAAAGAAAACAATAAAAATAAATTTGCCTCCGTTTGATTGATGAGTCTTCCATCTTTCCCCTCTGACAGCCTTCCCATCCCAAGAGAAGCAGATTACATGAGAGGAAAGAACTCAATTCTTATATTTATCTTTTGAAATGGGAAAATATATCTTATCCTTCAACAAGGAGAGTGAAAGATCAATACAAGCAAAAATCTGTTCCTTGAGAAGAATACAAGGGGAGGATCCATTTCTCTTTGGAAACTATTCAGATACTTAGAAAATTACACTGGTGTGTCACATTATATCTAGACACACTGACATCATACTGGGAGCATACAGTATTTGTAGCATTTTGGGTTTTTCTAATACACTGAAGTGCACAAAGTAAGTACAGTGGATCAAATTCAGCCCTGCTGTAACTCCACTAAAGTAACTTGAGTTACTATGGGAAATAATTTTACTCAGTGCACTGTATTTTTTTAAAAGAAGAACAGGAGTACTTGTGGCACCTTAGAGAATAACAAATTTATTTGAGCTCAAATAAATTTGTTATTCTCTAAGGTGTCACAAGTACTCATGTTCTTTTTTGCTGATACAGACTAACACGGCTGCTACTCTGAAGCTTGTATTTTTTTAATTGTCTGAGGAATACATCTCCTTTAAAAAGAGGCGCACAGTAGACAAAAAGTACATTAAGTACAGTAATGCAATGAGTATTGATTGTTAACAACAGGTTGTATTACTTTACAGAAAAAAGTGTGAGTTTGTCTTTCCACACCCAACATAGGACCAAATTCTGAACTCCCTACTTGGGGAAAAACTGCCACTGAAATCAATGGCAGTTTTGCCTGCGTAAGGACTACATGATTAAGCCCACCTTTATGAAAATGTCCTAAAGAAATTAATAGATAACTAAAACTTGACTAAATATAATGTTTTAGTATTCTATAGATTTGTAAGAGAATATATTTCTATTACAGAATGATTAAAAGTCTGAAGCAAGGCTTTCATTTTCAATTTAATTCTATAGGATCTATGAATAATTTCTACAGAACACTATTACATTTAGATAGATGGTATTATCCATCTTAAATTATATAGAATCTTTTCATCAAGGATAAAATAACTAGCTTAAATTCCATCTTCTTTTCTGACGATATATGCTAAAATTCTGTTAAAACTCATAGACTTTAAGGTCAGAAGGGATCATCATGATCTCATAGTCTCATCTCATGCACATTGTAGGCCACAGAACCTCACCCACTCAATCCTGTAATAGACTCCCTAGCCTCTGGCTGAGTTACTGAAGTTCTCAAATCATGATTTTAGGACTTCAAAATTACAAGGAATCCACCATTTACACTAGTTTAAGCCTGCAAGTGACCCATGCCCCATGCTGCAGAGGAAGGTGAAAAAAACCCAGGGAAAAATTCCTTCCCTTCTCCAAATCGATTGAAGTTAAGAACTCAGTAAGAAGTGTTATATCAGACACAGAAGTGAAGGGGACTTGTCTTGAGGAAAGGGATGAATTTTTAGGAGAAGCATGGAAAAGACTGGTTAACCATACAGTAACAAGTTTTGTAATGTGTGGTCCCTATATATTCCACTTTTGGTGCACAGGAGCTACATGTGCCTGAGACCAGAAGACATTTTGTTAATAGTGTTTGTTGGTCTGCGCCTTTCTCCTCCTTGGTACTCTGAACCCAGAGTATTAGGGGCAGCGTGCACTGACTGCCTCTCCAGTTATCTTGTACTCTAGTTATTGTACAAGGTAAGTAACCAGTCTTTCTTCTTCAAGTGATAGTTCCTATGTGTATTCCACTAGAGGTAACTCAGAGGCGGCATTCACTGAGGAGAGGAGTGCAAGAAACTCTGCTGCACCACTGACTGAAGGACTGCTCTGCTGAAGGAAGCAGCTGCTGCAGAAACTTGTACCAGGACACAACCCTAATGTCCCACAATGTATGCACAGAGTATCATGTTGCCATTCTACTGCTGCTGGCACTAGGCCCCCTGCTAACCCTCCTCCTGGACCTCACGTCCCCCTTAAGTCTGGGGTCCCACAAAGCAGTTCCCCCAGTCCGTCCTATGGATGGACTGATTCAATATAAGCCCAAACATTGGTGGAGCCGGGCCCACATTCCTGAATATTGGTGGAGCATGGCCACCACAGGCCCATATAACTCGCTACCTATGCTTGTAGGGCAGGGTTATCAGTCAAATCATACCTAAGCAGGATGTGCCCATAATCCACTAAGAGAGTCTTCTCTATTAAGTTCAGCAAAGGAGACTAATAGTTTGGGCGATTTCCTGAAGGGTTTCATCCTCTGTAGGTAGAAGGTCAAGGCTTGTTGGATATCCAGAAAGTGGAGCTTCCCTGGTGGCACAAGGCTTCAGGTAGAAGACAGGTAAGTTGATGACCTTGTTCAGATTGAGTTCTGAGATTACCTTCAGGTTGAATTTAGGATGTAACCTTCGAGAAATTTTATCCCTATGGAAGACTATATATGGAGCGTCGGCCATAAGGACCCCCAAACTCCCAGTCCCTACTCTTCTGGTTGAGATGATTGCAACTTCCATAGACAGATGAATGGAAGAATATGAGACCAAAAGTTCAAATGGAGAATTTGTAAATGCAGATAAGACTTGATTGAGGTCCCATATCAGGGCTGGTTTCAGCACTGGAGGAATGGTTCTGACAAGGTCCTTCAAAAACTTAATTGTAAGCAGATAGGCAAAGACTGTATAGTTATCCACCAGGGGGACGAAAGGTGCTAATAGTTGCCAAGTGCACTTGTGAGGCGCTGAGGGACAACCCCAATGTTTTCAGAGAGCGGAGATATAACAGTATAGTTGGTATCTCAGTATTTTCTGGAGGTAACTGGCAATGTTGATACCATTATGACATGCCAAGATAAAATCCAGACCAATGAGTAACTGTCACCCATGCCTTCTAATCTGGGGTGCCTTTTACAATGCTTTGCTGCTGTAGCCTCCCGCCTGGACTGCTCACAAACAGCCTTCAGCATGAAAGCCACACCTTGCCTTTTAACCACCTTGGTTATATAGCAACGTGATCCCAGTACACTCCCAGTTTCAGATCTACCCCCAGATATGTATGTTCTGTGCTGCCCAGCCCTCTCCTGGACAACAGAAGTTTATATAACATCTGGTTTTTTTTAATAGAAATCATATGCAGAGTACTTGCCACCCCAAATGGAGTTTCTCAAATACTTCAATTTGGGCACTCAATTAGATAAAACAAGTTTATTAACTACGAATAGATAGATTTTAAGTGACTACAAGTACTGAGACATAAAAGTGAGAAATGGTTACAAGACAATAAAGTTAAAACTCCACTGGTGCCTAACTTAACTATATCAGATTCAAGCAAAGTTTCCCATCCTATGCTTTCAGCAGTCTTACTGACCAAACCCACTAGTTCAGGACTCCTCCCAGAATTCAGTGAAGGCTTCCTCTGTTGCTTCAGGCACCGAGAATCGCTGGGCAGGCAGAGTAGGAGGGGGAATCTTGGGGTATTTGCCCCTCCATTTTATAGTTTCAGTCCCTCCTTTGAAAAACATTTCCAGTTGCGTACCAGGAGACAAAAGATCTATATGGAAGGATTTTCCCTGCTGCTTTTTTCCTCACTAGTTTGAGCTTCCTTTGTCTCCCCTTCCTGCTTGATGACTCTGTTTACTGCTTAAATGTAAATTAAGCAGAGCACACAATTCTTTGATTGAGAAAGACCTGTTTGCCAACCTCAGTTTGGAACACTTGTTAATAATATCACACAGTGGAATCTTATAACTCCACATACTATGTTGTCACATATTTCATCAGGACAAAATTGACCAGCAAATTATCAGCTTTAAAATGATACCTTACAAGACATACGTTGTACAAAGACTATTACAATAATACGTAGGATGTGGACATGCATGGGTACATTTGTCACAACCATATAGCGACTCTCTTCAATTTTGCTGTATAGTATTTCATTGCAGATTCTTTCCTGCTACTGCTAATGATAGAATCTACAGACACTGAGCATTATCTCTGTAAGTTCATTGTCCATCAAAATAACAACATTATCAGATGAAAGAGGCTGTGTTGGAATGGAGACCTTGCCTCTGTCCCAGGTTAAGACATCTGATAGGAGCTGAATGCAGATGCACAGGCACTTGTTGACCATCTAGAGAATGCTTGTGAACCAGCCACATGGGAGCCATGAAAATCACCATCACTTTGTCTTGATCTTCCTTAGGATTTGTGGAAAGAGAGGGATGGGTAGAAATGTGTACATTAGTGTTTCTGACCATTGGACTAGAAATGAGTCCCCTCCAGAATTGTGGATTTGAAACAGTAGACCAGGCATTTCTTGTTCTCTTGAGATCTAAGGAGAGCCTATGACAGGACATGCCCTCCTCTACATTGTTGAAAGATGCTCTGTACCACCAAGTCCCATAGTTCCCACTCATGGTCTCTGGAGAAATATCTGCTGAATCTCTCTGCCAGAGTATTCCACACCTCTGCAAGGTGCACTCTCAGAGGGTAACCTAGTGGCACATGCACCAGTTCCACAAATGTACAGCCTCTATGCATAGAAGGATGGATAGTGCTCTTTCTTGCTTGTCAATAGAATTACCTGTTATCATGTGGTTCAACGTGACTTGAATGTGAAGGTTACAGATAAATGGTAGGAACCATTTGCAAGCCTCAAGTACTTCATACAGTTCTAATATGTCTGTGTGTAATCTGGTATTATGCAAGATCCAAGTACCTTATGCTATATGTTCCTTTAGATGGGCTCCCAAACCTATCGGAGAGGCTTCTGTAATCATTGTATTTGTGGGTGGGGGTGAGAGGGAATGAACGAAGGAACCCTTATGCACATTATCTCTATGTTTTCCCACCAGGTCAAGACTCGGTGAGGGTGCAAGACCAGACTGTGCTTGCTTGAGGTAGACTGGCTGCATCCATCCATGTAGACAGTGAAGATGAAGACTTGCAATGGGCATCAGATATGCCCATGAGGCCACATGGTCTAGGAGGACGAGACAGGACTTCAGTACTGTCTGGGGACTTACTTGGAACTGAGTGATGAAATTCATCATAACTTGGAGCCGATTTGAAAGTAGTTATGCTCTGACTGGGACTGAATACAGGGTTGCTCCAATCAACTCTGTAGTCTGCGTGGGAGCCAAAATAGAGTTTTCTGTGTTCATTTGGAGAACTAATGCTTGTAAGAGTAGGAGCAAAGAGAGAGTAGCAATTGAACTTCTTGATATGACTATCTTCTGAGCATCCAGTTGTCCAGGTAGGGGAACACTGATGAACTGTCAAGACACAGATGCGCTGCCACTACTGATAACACGTTCATGAATACTCTTGGTGCTGTTGAGAGGTCAAAGAGCAGCACTCTGTATTAATAATGGTGTAGGTGGTAAATGGTAAAATGCAGAAACCTCCTATCTGTAGGCAGCATGTGCATGTGGAAATAAGCATCCTTCAGATTGAGAGCTATTAACCAGTCGCTTTGGCCTAGCAAGGGGATTATAGAGGCCAAGGAGGTCCTCTGAACCTCAGGCAGTGGATAAAGACATTCAGCTGTTTGAGATTTAGTATGGGCCTCCAGCCTTTTTTCTTCTTGGGGATGAGGAAATATCTTAAATAAAAACCTTTTCCTCTTGGGCTGGGGTGATACCAGTTCAAAATCTCTCAGTAGGAGCTGGAAGTCTACTTCCTGCCTGAGTATTCTTTCATGAGAGAGGTCTCTTAGGAGGGTCAAGGAAGGGGGTTTGGGAGGAGGGACTGACATGAACTCTATTGTATATCCAATGGTGATTACTTCCAGAACCCATCTGTCTGATGTTATAGGGCACCATGCCAAGGAAAAGTGAGCTATATGACCACCAAGAGGGGTAGATAATTCTGAACCAGGTAGACTTGCTGAGAGGACTGGTTTGTGGCTCTCAGAGGTCCCACCAAGAGAGCTGCTTGGTGGGAGGCTGGGGCTGGGAGGAGAATAAAGGAGGAACCTTCTGTTTTCTGTGCTGTAGTTTCTGACGTTTTCAGGGGAGGGTCATAAGGCCCCTGGTGGTAGAAGGTTGATGAGTGGAGCACTGCCAATGGTAAGATTGAGGCTTAGGATATTTTCTTCATGGTTCCGCAGCATATATTCACGGAGATTGGAGAGTTGCTCTCAAGTCCTTGAGGGTATGTAATGATTTGTCCATTTTCTTGCTGAATAGCTTATTTCCCTCAAAGGACAGATCCTCCATGGTTGATTGGACATACTTGGGAAATCTGGAGGATTGGAGCCACAAAGTCCATCTCGTGATTATAGATGTTGCCACTGAGTGGGAGGCTGTATCCGCTGCATCTATTGAGCCTAGAAGGCAGACCTGGGTAGCAATTTACCTTTCTCAGTGGTTGCTTGGAACTGCAGTTCTTGAGGCAGCTTTTTGATAAATTCAGAGAACTTATTATAATGAATAAAATCACACTTTGCCACTAAAGCCTGTTAGTTTGCTATACTGAACTGTAAAACTAATGGAAGTGAAGTTCTTTCTGCCAAAGAGTTCTAGGAGTTTGGTCTCCTTATCTGTGAATGTAAAACTGGGATGGTTTTGCTTGTTCCTTTCAGTGACAGCCTGCACCAACAAAGAGTTTGGAGTGGAGTGTGAGAATAAGGATTCAGCCCCTGTAGATGGTAGAAATATTCCTTTTCCATTATTTTCAGAGTAGGAACTCAGGTGGCCAGAGTATGTCAGTCCACTTTGGTTAGTTCTAAGATGGAATCATTGACTGGCAATGTCGTCTTACTAGGGACATGTGCTCTGGAGGATGTCTAGTAACTTGTGAGGGGTATCCTGTACATATTCCAGGGGGATCTGGTGCATATCTGTGATTCTCCTTAGGAAGTCTGGAATAGTCTACAGTTGTCCATTGGTGATGGTAAGGGTGGTGTGGCCAACTCATCTGGTGAAGACAATTATAACCCTCCATGGTTTTTTATCTGATTGGTCAGATTGATCCTCTTCCTCAGAGTATTCCTGGATGGATTGAGGTTCTTCCCTACATGGGGATATCTGCTGAAGCTCCAGTTCTGTTAGCCTGTAATTGAAAAGTTTTATGTATGGATTCTAGGGAGTCCAAAAGGCCAATGAGAGGGATCATAGGAGTAATGAGGTGGTCCCCAGTGAGAAGGGTACCACTAGTCCTGAGCCAGGCAGTCTCTGCTGTGGGTGTGGGAAGGTGCCCATGATCTTACAGCCTCTATTGCAATGGTTCTCAACCTATTTACCGTTGTGGGTCACATATGCAGCTCTTTGTATGTATTGTGGGCAGCAGCCACACAATATATGTATGGCCCTGAGGATATCACATGAGCCGCAGCTGTGTGCCGATTAGGTTGGGAGTTGAGAACCACTGCTCTATTGTGTCTGATCTCTTGATTTGATATGGCCAGTGAAGCTCTCCCACTACTCTCAGATTCATCAGAGGAGTATGAGGCCTCTGTATCATTGGGCAGAGCTATTGGCACCAGAAGTGGTCTTACTATGCCTCAGCTGGTAGGCAGTACAGGTGACTGTTGAACAGAGGGCAGTGGGACTAAATCCAACAGCACTGATGATTTGGTGTCTGCATAGAGAGAAATGTCCTCCAGAATAGTATACCTGACCTCCATATTTGGGCTTCCTGTCTCTTGATGCTTTAGGGCAGATGGTGGTTTTTGGTCCTTGCTCCTTTGCCTCACCAGTGCAGAGGATGGTCCCAGTACTTCTCCAGACAAGGGTCCTGGGGCATTCTTGGCTCTTAGTGCCAAGGAACTGGTACTCTGTTCCTTCTTATCTCCTGACAGACCCATACCAGGACATGGAGTCTTGCACAACTGAGAATGGGTCAGGGAAGAAGTCCTCTTCTTAGACAAGGACTTACGGGGGACTTCTCACATTTGTCCCTGTGAGGATGTTTTCTCTTACACTCCTCATGTCTGCCTTGTTCACTGCTAGAATCTTTAACTCTGCCTCCAGCAGTCCAGGAGCTGGAGACAACTATGATCAAAGTATGCTTTCTCAGTGCCTCTGCCCAATGTACAGGGGTGGTCTTATGGCCAGCATTGGATGGTGGCCTCACTGAATGATTCGTCAGGAATGTTCAGAATCTGAACTCAGGGATTGACAGGTTTGGTTGGGGAAGGACTGAGGGACAAGAAATTTCCTGATGCAATAAAAACAAATGTTGTGGTCATCATTGACCAGGAACGAGTGGGACCAGACTATGCAGATCTGCAATCTTGGTGTCTTGGGCATGCTAGGTCAAGGGTGTAGAGGGAGTAAGGCTATGCCAGGCCCTAAAAGCTCACTAAAACTAACCCTAACACTAAAATCAAAGTTTTATCAGAACAGGAGAACTGTTTACAATCATTTACACTAATAAAACAAAGAATGCTAGCTAAAGCTGTGGACTACTGAAGAAGTGCCATCTCAGGCCATGGTGGTAGAAAGGAACTGGTGTGGCAGTCGGTCTGCACCACCCATTATGCCCTTGGATCAGAACACAAGGAAGAGAAGAGAGCAGGCACAGACACCGCTAACAAAAAATCATCCAGTGTCAGGCACATATGCACCTCAAATAGAATACACATAGGAAACAACACTGGAAGAAGTTTGCGGGATGTTATGCCCAGTGTTACCATGCAGATCGAGCATGGGGTATGTCTTTAACCTCATCTGACCCAACTATGTCAAACTACCTTTGCCACCTGCAGTTGCTGAAATCCTCCTGGTATTCCTAATAATGACAAGCTTCCCTATTGCCACAACCTCACACCCCCAAATGTACAGAAATCTGCCTAAGGCCCCATGTGTTTTACATTGCACAAAGCCCTTAAAACACAACTATGGCCCTGGTTTTGAAAACTAGAAGAATATACAATATAGCTCTTGGGATCGTCCATGTCACACAGATTCTTCCATTAGGGAGTCATCATGGTTCAGAATAGTTGATCAGAAATAAGTAATTAATTGATGTCAAGCCTCATCTTATCCCACAAGCAATATATAAAAAGACATGACATATGGCAAAATGCCATAATTATTTTTTAGACAATACATCAGAGAGAGAGATCAGTCATGTATCTGACTTCCCCGGCTCATTTTTCTTTAATTACAAAAGGTTGGAAATGGAAAAAAAATCCTACAAAGAAGTAATTAGTTAGAATAATTGGACCACATCTGAGTTAGACCAGAACACACAAATTACTTCTGTTCAGCTGACAAAATATTTACTTCCGATGCAAGTAAGGGAGAGACAGAATTAACTAAGTAATACTTTTAAGAAATTAAAAAACTTAATTCCCCCATCTATAGACCAAATTCTATCATTGAACTTGTACTTTTAGCTCCCACTGATGATAATAAAGTAACACTAAGAACCTTAACTTATCCACTGAAGTCAATGTGACTAATTAAATAGGATTTCAATAAGAAAAAGACACCACCACCTGAATAAATGAGCCCCACCTGAGGGCAGAATTTATCCCCAAGGCATCGAGACTTGTAATAAATAAACAACCTACTTACAAAAGAGGCTATCAAGTTTTATTGAGTGATGTGATAAATATTGACTGAGGTGAAGGCAAGCTTTACATTTACCTTGAAGTTAATAAATGTTGATGCTCACCAAAACAAAGTCAGGATGTTTATTGTTACACGTCTTCGTAAGAATGATTGGGCCATTCTAGCCCAGTATCCTGTCTTCCAAAAAGTGGCCAATGCCAGGTGCTTCAAAGGGAAAGAACAGAACAGGCAGTCTTTGAGTGATCCATTCCCTGTAGTCTGCTCCCAGCTTCTAGCTGTCAGACGCTAGGAACACCCACAGCATGGGATTGCATCCCTGACCATCTTGGCTAGTAACCATTGATGGAGCTATCTTCCATGAACTTATCTAGTTCTTTTTTGAACCCTATTACAGTTTTTGCTTTCATCCAAAATATCTAGAAATCTTTCCAAAATATAATGTTTTTTCCCTATTTGTCTATAACCCTAGAAGGAGAGAAGACGAGAAAAACTGTCATAAAATGATGTAGATACAAATTAATTCTCCAAAGAGAGTGTTCTAGATCCATATAATAAACTTTCCATCAATGCAAATAACTGAAATATCTGGCCTCTTCATTTTTAAATCACCTGCAAACATTTTATTTTTACGAAACATCTAAAGGCTAAATAGTTTAATATTTATAAATATTCATTTAATAATAATTTATTCTAATGAACATATTACAGTGGGTCTATACAAGGCATAAATTATGTAATTCCTTTATGCCTCCACTCCATCCTTGTTACTGCCCTAGCTACTTGTATTTCTCTCTTGCATGCACTTCTTTTTTCTCACACTCCTTCTCTTACCTGAGAGGTTATTAGCAAGTGCAAATGAGCAGCAATGGGACTTAAGTGAACCTGTTGCCACTGATCCCACTTCTCTCAGATACCTAAGATTACAAAATCTCCAAAGAATAAGTGGCTCCAGAAAGCCAGGGTAATACTGTGGGCAATGCAGGAGGAACAGTGAGGCAAGGGATAGCAAGGGACGAGGAGGGAGGAGTAGGAATGCATGAAGAGAAAAGGTACAGGGAAGGGAGAGTAAGGAGCCAAACTGCAAATAATAAAACTTGATTTTTAATGTGTCCAAATATTTACAATTGGAATTACAATAACTAGTTATAAGAAATTACCTTTGATCATTTTAGTATTTTATGTTATATTTTAAAGTTAATTAATTGTTTATTTTTTCAACCACCAAAAAAATAAAAATACCTGCACTCGTTGCTGAGTGTGTGTTCATCAAAACACCAGAGTTGACACACAAGACACTGGTGTGCAAATATTGGATGTTGAAATCGAGTACTTATTTACCATCCTCCTTGTTGATGAATACTAGTTTTACTGATCTCAACAATAGCAAATGAGGAGGAACATATGTGCATATGAATTCTGGTTGGTGATCATCATAAGAACATAAGAACAGCCATATTGGGTCAGACCAGTGGTCCATCTAACCCAGTATCTTGTCTTCCAACAGTGGCCAATACCAGGTGCTTCAGAGGGGATGAACAGAACAGATACTCACTTCAAATGCTCAAGGAAGGTAAACAACAGACAATTATTTAAATGACTTTCAAAAAATTATGAGCTAGGACTTTTTCACAATGAATATAACATTTAAGGGCCTGCATGGAGAGAGTTTTTCTCCATAAATGCTCCTGAACCAAGGTCACCCATTAGGTGTCTGCTTGTGTTCCCTGAGCCCAGGGAGGTGGATGGAAGCAGCATTATTGCTGCCTGATGTAGTAAATGTCCCATGGGTTTGTCTGGAATGAGCACAAAGAGGTATTTGTCCTACCCCCATAACAACTTGCTATAGAGTAGACGTAGTGAATTATTTTTTGTCAAGGTCCAAATTTTTTGGTCAAGGTATATTTAAGGTTCAGACTCCAGAGAAAATAATAATGATAATAATAAGTAAATAAAAATATTTTAGGGTCAGTTCAAAAGCATCTGGTGGTCTGGATTTGGCCCGTGGTCCATCTATTGACTCCTCCTCCTACAGAGCTTCACTGGGCAGTCGGGGGACATATAGTATATTAGCTCAGTAGCTGTATGACCTGCTTCTGTGGCTGTGTTGAGGAGGTTAGTGAAACAGAAATTAAAAGGTACAGTACCAAAAGTAAAATCCCTGCAAGCTGCATGCAAACTTTTTAAAGACGCCATAATAGAGGCTCAACTTAAATGTATACCCCAATTTAAAAAACATAGTAAGAGAACCAAAAAAGAGCCACCGTGGTTAAACAATAAAGTAAAAGAAGCAGTGAGAGCAAAAAGGCATCCTTTAAAAAATGGAAGATAAATCCTATTGAGGAAAATAGAAAAGAGCATAAACGCTGGCAAATGAAGTGTAAAAATATAATTAAAAAGACCAAAAAAGAATTTGAAGAACGGCTAGCCAAAAACTCCAAAAGCAATAGCAATTTTTTTTTAAAATATATCAGAAGCAGAAACCCTGCTAAACAACCAGTGGGGCCACTGGATGATTGAGATGGTAAAGGAGCACTAAAAGACAATAAGGCCATTGCAGAGAAACTAAATGAATTCTTTGCATCGGTATTCACTGCTGAGGATGTGAGGGAGATTCTCAAACCTGAGCCATTCCTTTTGGGTGACAGATCTGAGGAACTGTCCTAAATTGAGGTGTCATTAGAGGAGGTTTTGGAACAAATTGATAAACAGTAATAAGTCTCCAGGACCTGATGGTATTCACCCTAGAGTTCTCAAAGAACTCAAATGTGAAATTGCAGGATTACTAACTGTCATCTGTAACCTATCATTTAAATCAGCTTCTGTACCAAATGACTGGAGGATAGCTAATGTAACATCAATTTTTAAAAAGGACTCCAGAGGTGACCCTGGCAACTACAGGCCAGTAAGTCTCACTTTAGTACCGGGAAAATTGGTTGAAACTATCGTTAAGAACAAAATTGTCAGACACATAGATGAACATAATTTGTTTGGAAATAGTCAACATGGTTTTTGTAAAGGGAAATCATGCCTCACCAATCTAATAGAATTCTTTGACGGGTCAACAAGCACGCAGACAAAGGAGATCCAGTGGATACAGTGACAAGGTCCCTCACCATAAGCAAAATAAGCAGTCATGGGATAAGAGGGAAGGTTGTCTCATGGACTGGTAACTGGTTAAAAGATAGGAAACAAAGGGTAGGAATAAATGGTCAATTTTCAGAATGGAGAGAGGCAAATAGTGGTGTCCCAGAGATCTGTACTGGGCCCAGTCTTATTAACATATTCATAAACAATCTGGAAAAAGGGGTAAACAGTGAGGTGGCAAAATTTGCAGATTATACAAAACTACTCAAGATAGTTAAGTCCCAGGCAAACTGCAAAGAGCTACAAAAAGATCTCTCAAAACTGGGGGACTGGGCAACAAAATGGCAAATAAAATTTAATTTGATAAATGCAAAGTAATGCACATTGGAAAACATATGCCTAACTATACGTATACAATGATGGGATCTAAATTAGCTGTTACCACTCAAGAAAGAGATCTTGGAGTCATTGTGGATAGTTCTCTGAAATCATCCACTCGATGTGCAGCATCAGTCAAAAAGGCAAACAGAATGTTGGGAATCATCAAGAAAGAGATAGATAATAAGACAGAAATATATTGCCTCTATATAAATCCATGATACGCCCATACCTTGAATACTGCATGCAGATGTGGTTGCCCCATCCAAAAAAACATATATTGGAACTGGAAAAGGTTCAGAAAAGGGCAACAAAAATGATTAGAGGCATAGAACTGCTTCCATATGAGAAGAGATTAATAAGACTGGGACTTTTCAGCTTGAAAAAGAGGTGACAAAGGGGGGATATGATAGAGGTCTATAAAATCATGAGTGGTATAGAGAAAATAAATAAGGAAGTGTTATTTACTCCTTCCATTAATACAAGAACAAGGGGCCACCAAATGAAATTAATAGGCAGCAGGTTTAAAACAAACATAAGAAAGTATTTTTTTCATGCAACGCACTGTCACCCTCTGGAACTCCTTGCCAGAAGGTGTTGTGAAGGCCAATACTATAACGGGGTTCAAAAGGGAGCTAGATAGATTCATGGAGGATAGGTCCATCAATAGCTATTAGCCAGGATGAGCAGGAATGGGTGACAGGGGATGGATTGCCTGATGATAACCTGTCTGTTCATTCCTTTTGGGGCACCTGCCATTGGCCACTGAGGACAGGATACTGGGCTTGATGGACCTTTGGTCTGATTCAGTATGGCTGTTCTTACGTCCACTCCCTTCAATGGATTTAGAAGCATTTTGCCTCCTCCTGGCCTCCACAGGCATGTTGCCTTCAGCCATTGCCATTTGTGGGACCACTCTCCACTCTGTGCAGCATGGCAGGCTCTTCAGAGCACTGGTGTTAATGGAGCTACTCCTGTACTTTAAGTTAGTCACATGCTTTTAAACCTTGTTGAAACGGCCTTGATTCTGCAGCTCTGTGCTAATGGACTCCCCTGAGCTGCACAGATATTCACTGAAGTCACTGAGACTCCATGCCTACATGGAACTCCTTCCAGAATCAGGATCCACGGGCCTGTTCCTACAAACATGAACTACCTGTTGTACTAGGATTACTTACAGTAGCAAACTGTACTACCCTAAGTAGTCTAATTCCTGTTGATTGGGATTACTTACAGTAGCAAACTCTGCACTGGAGAGTAACTGTTTGCAAGGTCTGATCATAGGATTGCCAAATGTCCAGTTTCAACTGGAGCACCTGGTCAAAAAGGGACTCTGGCGGCTCTGGTCAGCACTGCTGACCAACCTATTAAAAGTCAGGTGCATCGGGGCTCAGACAGTCTTCCTGCCTGCCCGGCTCTGGAAGCAGCCGTCATGTCCTTGTGGCCCCTAGGAACCAGAGCCAATGGGAGCTGCGGGAACAGTGCCTGCAGGCATGGAGCTGCTGGGCTGGACAGGATGGCCACTTCCAGGATCCACATGGAGCCAGGACAGGCAGAGAGCTGGCTTTAGCCCTGCTGTGCCACTGACTGGGAGCCACCTGAGATAAGCACCACCCGGCTGGAACCCACACCAAAACCACCTCCTGCACCCCAAACCCCAGCCCCAGATTGGAACCCGCTCCTGCACCCTAACTCCCTCCCAGTGCCTGCATCATCTCTCACACCCCAACTCCCTGCTCCAGCCCTTAGCTGCCTCCTGCACCCAAATCCCCTCATCTCCTGCCCCACCCCAGAGCTCACACCCCCAGTCAGAGCATGCATCTCCTCTTGCACCCCCTCTCCTTGCCCCAACCCTGAGCCTGCTCTCCCACTCTGAACCCCTTGACTCCAGCCCAGAGCCCCCTCCTGCACACCAAACCCTCATCCCCAGTCCCACTCCAGGGCCCACACCCCCAGCCGGAAACTTCATCCCCTACTGCACCCCAATCCCCTGCCTCAGCCCTGAGACCCCTCCTGCATTCAAACTCTAAATTAGATGTTTAGAGGTATAGAACAGCTTCCACATGAGAAGAGATTAATAAGAATGGGACTTTTCAACTTGGAAAAGATATGATTAAGAAGGGTTATGATAGAAGTGTATAAAATCATGACTGGTATGCAGAAAGTAAATAAGGAGCTGTTTTTTACTCCTTCTCATAACATGAGAACTTGGGATCACCAAATGAAATTAATAAACAGCAGGTTTAAAACAAACAAAAGGAATATTTTTCACAAAATGCACGATTAGTCTGTGGAACTCTTTGCCAGAGGATGTTGTGAAGGCCAAGACTATAACAGGGTTCAAAAAATAACTAAATAGTTCATGGAGGTCCATCAATGACTATTAGCTAGGATGGGCAGACATGGTGTTCCTAGCCTCTGTTTGCAGAGGCTGGGAATGGGCGACAGGGAATGGATCACTTGATGATTATCTTTTTTCTTCATTCCCTTTGGGACACCTTGCACTGACTACTATCGAAGACAGGACACTGGGCTAGATGGACATTTGGTCTGACCAAGTATGGCCCCCCTTATTTTATCTCAGTGACTTCACACCACAGTGGTTACACTTAAAAGTTACTTTTCTTTTGAGAGAGATCACTGGGGCCAGTAGTATTTCTCATTTTAAGTATAGGGACTCCCTTTCAGCACAGTAGAATCTTTCAATACAAAATAAACATTTTAAATGCAACCACTGTAGGTGTGTTTTTGTATGGTATGATGTTTGTATAGCATGAGGTTGTATGGTATAATGTCTGTATTGCTTTAATTGTAAAATCTAAGCATGGTTCTAAGGCTTAGGAGAAAGGAACACAGAGCTAGAAATCAGAAGTATGTTTTCAAGTCACTGAAGAAGCACTAATGCCATAGTCTAGGCAAGAGTGCCTCAGAAACACAAAGCACTGAGTCAACATGATTTTTGGTTATTGTATGGAGCATCTAGCCTGAAGCAACCAAACACTGTTCCCATGGGAACATTTTAGCTTCTAAATCATTTGCTCTTCTTTCACTCCATCAGTGGAACTTTTATTGGGTGTTATCATGGGACCATTTACCGAGCAATTTCCATAATGATAAAATCTTTTCAAATGAGATTTAAAATGTAATTAAAGGGCAGATTTTATGCATTAAAGACATTGTTGTGAAATGGCCATACATCATCATGTCACAAAGTCTCCTTTTCAACAACTCTGTGGCATGACCCCAATTCCAGTCTGGTATGATTACATCTCTGAGTTTCATGCTAATGAATTGATTAAAAAGAGAGATAGAAAGGTCTCTCTCTATTGGGGAGATATGCCTGTGAATATCGTTAAGACATTTCAATGATCCCTGCACAATTTTCAAGATAACAAACGATAAGAGATACTTCTCCAGCAGCACAGCAAATGTTGACAAGTGATAGCTAAAGGGATCACCTTGCCCTGCAAAAAAATCTCAGTAAATCCCAGAAACTGCGCTTGTGGTTTGAAATGCAATTGCTGAGAAACTGGGAGTTGCACAGTACAAGTTTTAAAGGAAAGACAGGACTAAAATTCCTGTTTGGAAGCTTTTCTGATACAAGAGAAGATAGAATCTCTTTCTTTAGCAAATTGGACCCTGTCTTCAGAAAAATATTATCTGCTAATTTGTAAAAAGACAGAACAGCTGTAAACATAGGTTCCTTACCATGTGAACTTTCACTCGTCTGATTCATCTTTAGAGACACTGGGTAGAATTTTTCAAAAGCATGTAAGTGATTTAGGAGCACAAGTCCTACTAAAAATCACATTATGCTTGGTGCTTTAGTAAAGCCTATTTCCCCATCTCCAGGAGTTCATTTTCTCCTGCATCTGTGAATGGCACCCACTTGAAGGATTAAAGATTTTTTTAAAACATCCAACATTAAAAGGAATGGCAGAGAATTTCCTACTATGACTTGTCATGAGTCATCTGCATTTTTAATATACACCTGTAAGCACAAACATAGTAGAGCATAAATCATTTTTAAAAATTAATGTTTAAATGGAAAAAATTCTCACCTCCTGACCCCTACATAAATAGGAATCTAGGGAGATATCAAATTGCATCAGTTAATAAACAGATTTTAGCCTAGCAAAAATACTGTAAAGAGTTAATGCTTCGGTTAACTGTGTGTAACAAACATACAGGAAAACTAAACACCACTAGTTCTGTTACTAGTTTGTGAACACTTTTGCAGTGGGAAGCTACGGCACGGATTCTCAGCTGCAGTTTTTAATTTTCTTCTGATGAGTAAGTACAGGCCACTGCTGGAGTTCACTAGACACAGGGCTAATCAGCTGAACCAATCAGGTGACTTCTGTTTTCCTAAATACCCTTCCCAATATTTATGTCACTGTAAGAACATACATAGTAATCACTGGATAGTCAGGAAAACTTATGTGCTTAAAAGAACCCTGCAATGGTCAGGCATGGTACAGTACTGGATAGAGCACTAGGACTCAGGAGACTTGAGTTCTATTGATGACTCTACCAGAGGCCTGCTGGGTGACCTTGGGCAGTCACTTCACTAACCTGTGCTTCAGTTTCCCCATCTGTTAAATGGAGACACTGATACTGACTTCCTTTATAAAAAGTACTTTGAGATCTACTCGATGAAAAGTACTATATAGAAAGTGGGTATTATTATTATAAACACTGGAATACACTTGATCAAGCTCATTAACTTCCCAAATCACTTCAATAAATTCAATTAAACTAATTTAAGACAGAGGGAGTGGTTGGCAAGGCATTCACTGGAATTCAGTTACCCCTCACAGTCACTAATAGCCCAAATTCATTAGCCTTCAGGGTGCACTGTAAGGCCCACATTTTCTCCTTTGCTCATGAGGTAATTAGTGTGGTGATGTGGAGCTTTAGAGATGGCATATGGCTTAATTTATTTCTATTATATTTTTTCCCCTGGGTTATTCCATCTTATCTGAAGAAAATGATGACTTTGTTAGACTATCATTAACATATTATCAAGGGAGCACTGAATAGGTAACTTTATCTTAGTTTAATAAAAAATCAATAAATAAAATTCAATAAATAAATAAAATCATACAAAAATCCACAACACAGTTGTAACAATGAAGATCTACTTATTCATTTAGAATTTGATCCAAAGGGAGCCTTGCCATTGACCTCTGTGGGGTAGGGTCAGGCCTTTAGTAGTCTATTTAATAAGACACAATTACAACAGTATTAATATTTTGTTGGGGAAATGTTTGTTTTCCTATGTGTCTATCTAAATGTACACCTTGATCAAAAACAGACGTAATGGTAGGTTGACCCCACTGCAAGGCACAGGAACTCCTAGGGACCAAATGTATCCTTGAGCACTTCATATTTACAGAATACTCATCCCTCAGCATTGAGATGTTTTTACTTGTGATGTGACTGAGTCAAATATTTGCCAACACTAACTTTTGGTTTATGGCCTGCAGTGTAGCAGTGATGGATAATTGACAGAGTTCTTTTTTGAAAAATGAAATCAGTGGGAGCTGCAGCGCTTAGCACTTCAGAAAATCAGGCCACTTCTAGTCAAGTGCCTAAATATTTGGAAGAAAAAAATTACATACACACACACACACACACACACACAGAGACACCTTTCTGAAACTATTAGAGCACTATAGGTTAATGTAGGTTTCAGATGACAGACTACTTACTGTACAGATGCAGTACTTGTTTGCTCCAGTCCCAATCATTCCAGTGAAAGTCTAGTTCCATTTTATCTCTATCTTCTGTCAGTATACTAACCTCCTCAACCTCTTGGCACATTTTTCAAAAAATAATTAGGTTGCTACTTCCAGTACTTCTAATTCCTTTCCCCCACTCTTGCCAGAGATGAAAGAGTAGCAGCTCAAAGGCAGCATCATTCTCAGTAGGAACATTTGCTTCCACTCAGTTACTCAGCCAAGGTCTCACTGCCTGTTTTCATTTCCATGCAAAGTCCTGCAGGATAATTTGGAGAGTAACTGCCTCTATTAGTTCCACTCACATCCCACTGCTTCCAATTAGTACTGATTTTCTCTTACAAGAAGCCGCCAGAAAGGCTGAACTGCACAACTTCCTCAAAGCCGGGGGAGGAAAATTTGGAAAAAAAGAATGGGAAAGTTTCCTTTTTCTGTCTTTATAAGCTATAAAATACATCTGAGGTTTATTTATTACAAATCATTGCTCTTACGGAGGACAGTGATTTCTATGCGTGGATGGATATGTTTGTGTTGTGGGGTTAGTTTGAAGTTTGTACTCACCAAAGATGTTAAAATAAAATTGCTCATATTTTATCACATTATTATTTCAACCCATCTCTTCTTACACTTATCAAATAAACAAAGGATGGGCAATCCCCTTCCAGATTAAAAAGGAAATTTTACATGTTAAAAACACAAAATTAAAGCATAGACTTTTTTTTACAGTAGAAAAGCATTCCTCTTATTTTCTCCACATATCATTTTAGTTCTTTCTGCCACAAATCTCTTCTGTAACCTTATTTTATAAATTCTGATGTGTCACTCTTTTGTTGGCACCATGTTTGATGCCTGGAGACAATCTGTACATCAGTTTCACAACATGATGTTCTATTAATTAAAACATGATAAACTGTTATTAAAACTCTAAAGAGAACAACATGAGAACAGAAACTAGATGCCTCATACATAATGCATTCAGAAATATTTATATGTGGCTAGAAAAAAGCTTATAAGGGTTCTAGAACGGTTTTTAAAAGTTTGCATTTTTTTAAACATGATGGAATTTTCTACTAGCAGTGTCTTCTATTTCAACTATTATTGCTAATTGAAATTCAAAAGCTATGCTAAAGATACATTTAAATACCTTTTTCAAGAGCAGATTAAATAAGCGGGAATGATACAGGGATGTTTTCATAAGCATCTTTCCCAAATCTGGACCTTAGCGTCCAAAATGTGGGTGCCTAGCATGAACCCTTCTAAGCTTAATTACCAGCTTAGCTTTGATCTCGCTGCCACCAGCCAGGAATTTCCAGGGCCTGACTCCTTCTCTGGTCTCCCAACCCTCCCCTCCCCCAAGACTCAGAAGCCCTGAGTCTCACACCAAAGGGAAAACAACCTCCTCCCCTCGTCTCCTCTTTATCTCATCCCCAGCTTCCCCTCCCTGGGTTATCCTGGGCGATACTGTACTTAAACTCCTTGAATGCAAAACAGAGGGCAATTTATCTTCCCCCCTCCTTCTTCCTCTGAGGCTATGCATTCAAACCTAGTCAAGCTAACACAAAGAGATTTCTCCCCTCCCTTCGTTCCTTAGTCTTAACCAGAGAAAAACCTCAAACAGGTTTTAAAAAGAAAGCTTTATATAAAAAAGAAAGAAAAACATAAATATATCTCTGTATCAAGGTGACAATTTTACAGAGTCAATTGCTTTATAAGAAAATTGAATTAAACAGTCTGATTCAAAAAAGATATCCAATTTTGAATAACATTCAGCAAATTACACACATGTAAACCCAAAACAACATAAAAGCCTATATTGTTTTTCTACCTGTACTTACAAGTTGGACACAGAAGATTAGAAGAAGAAAGAAGCTTCTCATAGCTGAGAGACAAACAAAAGACACAGAGTCCAAAAATTCCCTCCCTGACTTTGAAAAATCCGGTTTTCTGATTGGTCCTCTGGTCAGGTGTTTGGTTCCCTTTGTTAACCCTTTACAGGTAAAAGAAACATTAACCCTTAGCTATCTATTTATGACAGATGTGTGCTGCAAAATGCAAAGGAGAACATTTGAAGCAGGATGAAATTTTTCAGATGAAACTTTTTTAGCAGATTCGAGTGTACCAAAACATTTTACAAACTTCTGTTGAATTTGCCAAAACATTTTTGGTCAGACCAAAACAACCAATCAAACAAAAAAAAATCAAAATGAAACATTGTGATATTTCAATTCATAATGATTTTTTGTTTAGAATTTTATTGCTATTTTATTTTAATTAAAAAAAACCCTTGAAAATTAAACATTTCAGTTTAGGTTGAAATAAATGTTTCATTTTTGACAAGCAAAATATTCATTTGGCCCAAAATAACATTTATTTTTTGGTTTGCCAAAATATTCTAAAATATTTTGTTTAGGGTTGACCAGAAAAAACATATTTGTTTTATGGTGCTAGCCAACACAACATTCAGTTATATGCCCAGCTCTAGGCACACTTAACCTATGTTTTTGTAAATAGCCATACACTATGTATGGGTCCAATGTTCTCCTAAGCAAACTGATTCTCTGGAAAACCCAGTCATAGAAATGGAAACTGTGAAAACCAGATTCACTGATGTTCTTTCTTAACCCCACACGTGTGGATGCCTTTAGGTCCCCACAAATTCAGAAGACCCAACAGAGAAGTCTGCATGCCTCTTGCTTCTGTTTTGTTACACAACTTCCAATTCCTCTGCTGCTTCCCTCTCTTAGATAGCACATCTCCTAAAAGAGCTATGGGTCTCACTGAACCAGGATCTCATTGATCTGTAGCTGCCCTAGGAGTCTCTAGTGGATATGCTACAGTGTGGAAAGCAGAACCTCCATAAGCTAGTGCAGATTCTCCATCAGTAACTTTCACTGCCATTTCACAAGTGCTAGGGGGAAGAGATTAGGGCAGAGACCTGAAACGAGTCCTGCATCTTTTCTCTCCAAATTCTCAAATGCTTATTCACACCAACACATGCCTACCCTCAGTGAGAACTGGTGTACATGATATATGAATTTGGTCATTTGAATGTGTAATCAATGCCCTGATTCAGCAAAACAGTTAAGAGATGCTCAATGGTGTCATTTCAATATTTCAAAAATGTAACTTAGAATCCAGCATATTGCAAATAGTGTCACATCACTAGAGAATCTTAAAACTCAATTTTAGCAACACTAGATAATAGAATAGTGACTTTTAACAAAGTGATAACAATAGCTGAAATCCAATCCAAAATGAGAGAGGATTGTAAATGGAAAAAAATAAACGAGGGAGAAAAGTACAGCAAAGCTATAATCATTAGTGGTCAGTTTGTGCCATCCTTGGATTTCAGTAGAACTACTTGTGTGAGAAGGTTACTCACCTTGTGCAGTAACTGAGGTTCTTTGAGATGTGTCCCCCTGTAGGTGCTCCACTCCAGGTGATGGTGTCTCCAGGTGCCTTTGAGCGGAGATCTTCAGAAGCAGTGCCTGGTCAGTCCGTGCATGCACAACTGTTGTTTTGCAGCATCGTTTGAGTTTGTGCAGTGCCCCCACAACCCGATCCCCTCAGTTCCTTCTCTACCGTAGAGTGTTTGTTCTTGAACTCCAGAGAAGGGAGGAGGGTGGGTAGCGGAGCACTCACAGGGGGACACATATCAAAGAATCTCAATTACTGCACAAGGTGAGAAACCGTCTCGTCTTTGAGTGCTGTCCCTGTGGGTGCTACACTCCAGGTGAATGTAGAGCAGTACCCACTATGACTGGAGGAACTTCATGTGCATTATAGCAGCGGAGAGCACAGTAAGGCCTATATGGTATCTGACCTGGCATTCTGTGTGATGGGATAGCACTGGAAGAAGACAGTAAACTAACCCTCAGCAGGGAAAAGAACTTGTCTGACATTGACAAACAAATATTTTGTTCCTATTCACAGATTTACTTGTAAACTATGATTACAGTATATATAGGGCTTGCTTCATCCCATGCGCATGGGAAAAGGGGTGTCAATCTGCAGTCCTTCTGCACTCACAGAGGCAACTGTGCCCCAGGGAAATTCTGCCTCAAGAAGTCTTGGTCCCCCACTTCCTATCCAGATGGTTCTAAGACTCAGTCAGCTGTGGGCACCCTGGCGGAACAGGAGTTGATGGCAGCTTCTACCACTGTCTGCTCCTCACACTAGCAGTCCTCAGTAATAATATCTTATCTGCTATTCTGCTAGAGCAGTAGATTATTACCTCCAGGTGCATATTTCTGAGGTCTCTAGATAAGTTATTGTTTAAAAACTAGTGAATGTTTATTTTTTCATGTCATTCTAGAAGTAAAGCACTAATGGGTAGAGTTTTAATATCTTTATCAAGTCTCCAGTTTCATTTCTGCAATTCCAGCATCTGTTGTTGCTGTTCATGTTAATATCACAGTGAAAACATCCAGCGAAGAATAAATACAAATATTATCAAAACTACCATATGAAATACATCCCAGAGTGTTATTGTTATCATGTGTATATCTGCTTCTTGATTAACACACTATCCATTTAAAATAACAGCCTCATGGCCTGTGTGTACTGAAGAATGCATGATAACTGTACAGCACCATTACAGGGCTGAGGAATCACCAGAAGTCAGTTGATCCCTGACACAAACTGATTATTGTGCTGCTGACAGAGATAATTAGCACAGGGATCAGCACCTGAAGCTATGGCCAACCTGAGTATAGACAAGCTCCTCTGACAGGATCCAAGCTGTTCTGTTGTGGGGAAAATCCCTCACCATTACAGGTGCATTTAAGACTACATAATTCACTTATGCTGGAGAAGTACAGTTATAACTGCATTTCAACAGAAGGGGAACACCTTTCAGACCACAGATATCCTAGCTCACTGATGTTTCTGGTGTTTAATGTCAGCATTCTGTTATCTTCTGAAGAAAAGCAGCCAAAGCTTCTATGTCTGAGGCTGGGTTCTGTTATGCACGATGGATGCTGCACGGTACACCAAAGAGTGATTTTAATAAGTATTTAACAATCTCTCCCTACCGCCTCTCAGGGATGTGGATTGACTGCACCAATGGGGAAACCTTCCCATTGCTGTGGTGAGAATCTACACTCAAGTGCTACAGCAAGGTCAAGTGTAGACAAGGTGCTAATATGACATGAAGGAAATTTGTTTTCAAATTCAGTTTGTGATTTTTAGCTTGATTTCATTAATTTCAGTTCCTTCTTTAATACTGTTGCCATACTCTGGGTTTTAAAAGCTGTTATGGCATGTTTCTTAGAGAAGCCTTTTCTTTTCCTAGCATGCATGATCTTTGAGGTAAACAAGTAGTATATCAGCCACTTCCAGTACCTTATCCTTTCTTGATAACAGTACCAACATCTTTCTTGCTTTCTTTCATTACTTTTTACAAGACTTCATATGGGGTCAAATTCTGTCAGCCTACCATTTTTCTTCGTAAAGAGCTTTACACAAACAAAAGCAGCATTGTGTGCTTATTCTTCAGTTGGTCCTACATGCCTGCATACATTATTCCTTCCAACAGCAGAGTAAACAGAGTTGGTCAGGAGTGAGTGGAGTACTAACCATATAAGGGCTCCTATGCAGAGATGGTTGGGAAAATGTTATTCCCCGTCCCCCCCCTAAAAAAAAAAATCAAAAGAGAATGCATTTTTTAATGTTCATCAACAATGTTTCTTTGAAATTTTATATAATTTAAAAAACAAATAAACTAATTCCCCTAAATTTTTCGGTTGCCAAAAACAATACAAACAAAAAAGATGGTAATTGGATTTTCATTTTGTATTGAAAATCTGAAAACTCTAAACAAAAATAGAAAAATTTCATGCAAATTTTCTTAGAGATAAAAAACCATTTTCCATCTAACAAACATTTAGATAGAAACTTTTTGACCAACTCTACTCATGTTGAAATGTGTTCTATTATTTTGTTCTCTTGTATTTGTCACTGTAGCTAAAATGTACTATTAAAGTGTATGGATTTTAGCTAGAAAATCTCAGTAGGCCCTACATAATATCTTGTACTATATGAATCTCATTCTGAGATCCTTGAGTAACTCCCCACTCACAAACACCATTCATCTGATTATGCTTTTGAGTTCTAGTTGCACAGCAGATGATTTGACCTTGACGCCCTTGACAGAAATACCTCAAACCACTGTTACACTTAAAATGGTTGTGGTTTAATATAATTTGTGCTAAACATTTTCTTCTCTTCAGTTTTTAAACAAATTCAGTTTGTGGTATTAGTAGAAGTTCTGCACCAATAGTTGCTTCATAGGATATCAGGGTTGGAAGGGACCTCAGGGGGTTATTGAGTTCAACCCCCTGTTCAAAGCAGGACCAATCCCCAGACAGATTTTTGCCATAGATCCCTAAGTGGCCCCCCCAACGATTGAGCTCACAACCCCGTGTTTAGCAGGCCAATGCTCAAACTACTGAGCTATCCCTCCCTCTGCCTACACTAGTGGTTAGATCGGTTTAACTATATCACTCGGGGTGTGTGGATTTTTCATAGCTGGGTCTATCTAACCTTGGACTGGAGACATTCACTACAGCAATGGGTGTACAAAACTTCTCAGTGTAGATTATCAGAACTAAAACAACCCCAATTTACTTTTTATCTTTCATCCTATTTACTTTTTTTTTTTAAACTTCCTTGATCATTGGACAACAAAATTAGACTAGTCAGTTTTCCCTTCACTAACACAATAACAGTGTAGTGGAGTTTCTAGTAACAAAATGTGATGCTTACATTTTGCTTTTTAATTAAAAAAAATCACAAAGACATAGGGATTTTTCTTGATAACAAATAGCAACCTACGTTTTGCAACTAAATGATAGGCATGCACCATTAAAAAAAGAGAATAATTCAGCATGTTCAAGAAAAAATTAACAATGAAATGATAAATATAGACTTTTTATTACATTACATTTAATACCAGAAATCAGATCCTACCCATTTTCTACAGTGACAGGAGTAATTTAATCTGTAGATAACAAGACTCAAATGCTGGCTCAGATCAGAAGTTAAAATAAGTTTTTGGTCATATCCATGTGTTTAATGCACATCCATCTACATAATAAAATATGCACACAATTCAGTGAGATTTTTCATCACTGTTCAAGAAGGATTTCAGAGTCTCCAATGCCAGCTGCACTTCAGGTTAGCACTGAAGGACTCTGGAAGAGCTGGGGAAGCTTGACTATTACCTGCCAGTATTATGTTTAGCTCTAGTAAACACTCTGCAAGATATGCAAACAAATCAAACCAAAGGTGTTGGGATTTTTTTAAGACATAAAAACATATCTTTTTAAATTATGTACATAGGTTTTCAGTGTGCACTTTTCAAATAATGCAGAACTCAAAAACTCAAAAACAAAGAAAATCCTGCCATGACCTGAGAGTACATCTACACCACATGCTTCTTTCAGCTGAGTGTAGAGTACATACTTCCCTCTCTTCCTCCCCAGCATGGGTGTAGCCGGTGAGGCGTGGCTTAGGTGAGTACATTAAACACCGGAAGGTTGTGGGCATGTATGGGAGTACATACCCTTCAGTCATGTTCTCTACTTGCCTAAGCTCTGCCTCCCCATCTACACTGCTATTTTTAGCTGTGTAGTGTCCTGCTGCCTCCCCACTGCTGGAGCCTTTCCCAGCCACAGGACAAGGACACCCAAGAGGGGAAAGACTCTGGGGATGCTGAAGGGAAAGGCATTGGCTGCTCCCCGTTGTGAAGCCCTTCCTTGCTGCCTCCCTCCTGCCAGAGTCTTTCCTTGCCACAATCAAAAGCTCCTACAGTGGGGAGGTTCTGAAGTTTTTCCTTGCTGTATCCCCCTGCCAGAGCCCTTCATTCACATGTTTAGCTACACACCACAGGCTTTTCACTGGAGTGTGTAGCTACACACTCCCTACATGCTGCCACCCAGTGGTGTGTAGTGTAGGTATAGCCTAGAAAGTTGAACAGAAAGGGAGAAAGAAGCAAAGTGGTGTTAGCTGCAATTACAGGGGAAGATAGCTAAATGTAGGCTGGTGCAAAACAGGTCCGGGTGAACTTCACTTCTTTTACAATCGGGAACAGACTTCACCTTTGATTAGTGATTATGGCTAATTGCAGAATGTATACTTGAGAGTTGGACATGCTGTCTAAAAGGCAGAGCATATCCCTTGTCAGCAAGCCAGTATGTTAGTCAGCTCTCTTCATAGCACTCGAGTGCTTTGGTATCAAACATTTCCGCTTGAGCTGTTGTAGAAGTTCCATCTGTAATCTTCTCCCCACCAGTGCACCAGAGAATACAATCTAAACCCAAGCATAACCCTTGGTTTTGCTTAGAAAAAGCAATCTACTGCTGTTCAATAAAGGCTACTCTTCCAAATGCTTTACAAATTGTTCTAACAGGACCACAGCAATCAGCGTTCTTCAATACCATTCACAGAGAAATTTTTGGCCTAATGTTCATCTCACACATAGTTCTAAAAATTAAACTTCCTATTTGGAGATTTTGCAGGTATTTAAAAATATTAAGTTAATGATTCAAATTGAATTCTAAAATATCAAAGGATACATGTTGGCATCTCAGCTACTCTGTTGGCTCAGCTTTACTTTGTGATTTTTCTTACCCTAAGCATGCCAAGAGATAACACACTTGATTAGCCAAGGGACACCAATGTGCATCCACTGATGTATATCACAAGGGCTTAGATTCCAATATATATAAAGCTTTGAAGTGAAAAAAATCTGCGCAGCTGAATTTTTTTATGGACTTGCCCTGATTAGGTTTTGCACTACACAAAGTGTAACAGATGGTATCCCTCCATTTTAATTTATTATGTATTTATTTCAGTGTATAAAACATGTACCTATCCTATGTATAATGCACATGCACAAGCTTTATAAAAACAATTCAGAAATGGAACTCAATACCTCCAAAAACAAAAGGCTCCTAAACTCACACAACACAAACCACAAAACCTTCCACCACCATTATCCAGCTAGCCATCTCTCCTAGACTTTTCTGGGCCGAGAGAATGGATGAGTTTGGCACTGTGACCTGAAGCTGAAGGTGAGGAATATCACACAGGAAGAAAGCGATCTCTGAAGTAACAAGCATCCAGCTCACGTAATGAGTTAGAGGTCAAAACCAAGAATACAGATTGTCTCTAAAGACAAACTAGGAGTTAGATTATTATTAGAAAAAATACATGATAATTATCAGTTGTTTATGAGGATTATGAATAAAATTGCAAATTTAGAAGTATAATAAATATAGGACACTTTAGAAACCGGACTTTTCAAATTAGTTTTGGAGAGATGCGTGCATCATTTGTATAAGCATTAACTGGTTAATGTTGTTGTTGTTGTTATTAATCGGATACTTTCCTTGACTTCCTTTATTTATAATTTTCTTAAAGAAGCCTGCACATAATATTTTCTTAGGCAATGTCTACACTACAGCGCCATAGCTATGTGAGCATAGCTGCCTAGATGATGGAAGACATTTTTTCATTACTGCAGGAACTCCACCTCCCTGAGTGATGGCAGCGAGGTCGATGGAAGCATTCTTCCACTCACATAGCTGCATCTACATCGGAGCATTAGGTCGGCATCGCTACAGTGCTCAGGAGTATGGATTTTTCATACCCTGAGCACCACAGCTGTGTCATCCTAAGATTTAAGTGTAGAGTATGTCTTACTTAGTGTCTATACTCTTCTATCTGCCCATTTTATTTTTCCTGAGTTTTTAGTGCAGGGGTAGGCAACCTATGGCATGGGTGCCAAAGATGGCATGTGAGCTGATTTTCAGTGGCACTCACACTGCCTGGGTCCTGGCCACCGGTCCAGGAGGCTCTGCATTTTAATTTAATTTTAAATGAAGCTTCTTAAACATTTTAAAGGCCTTATTTACTTTACATACAACAATAGTTTAATTATATATTATAGACATAGAAAGAGACCTTCTAAAAATGTTAAAATGTATTACTGGCACGCAAAACCTTAAATTAGAGTGAATAAATGAAGATTTGGCACACCACCTCTGAAAGGTTGCCAATCCCTGTTTTAGTGGAACACTGGCTAGCTTGGTATGTTATTGCTCTTTTACACCAATGGTTTATATCACAGCATATTGTATTTCTTTCTCTCTACCCATAAGCACTGATGATGTCAGCATATAATTGCTGTTTTTTTCTTTCTCCCAGAGGAATGAATTTATTTACTGAAAGAGATCTAAACTCCAAAAGATATATTATCCAATTATACCACCACCATTCTTGACTTGACACTTGTGAATTCTCATCATTTTTCAGGAGAGAAAAACAAACAAAACAAACAATTCTTGCTCTAGATGCAGAACTTTCTTTCTCTCTCATTCCCACTCTCTTGCACCAATCATATCACCCCTGTAGGAGCAGGATTTTCTAATTGTACTATGAGAATTAATGTATGATTTGATTTCATCCTGCCAGCCACCCTTTTTGAATAGCAGAAAGGAATGACAGACCAGAACAATCCTTATGACAGAGCATGGTCACTCTTTTGTTTTAGGATAAGTTATGTTTACTATGGTTTCCTATATGTATTACAAATTAGGCACTCTAGTTAAATATACATTTCTGTGTTTTAAGGTTTAGAAAGTAAGAGGCAGGATCTTGTATTATGTCTAAGTTAAGGAGATTAGAGGAACATTGAGGGCCTGAAGCCCCAGTGTGAATTGTTTTAGTTATAAGATTTAGCAAGGCTTGATTTGCAATGTATTCTGCTGAATATAAAATACTGCTGTCTGTATACCTTTAAAGGTTTCTGTAAGAGATTGTTTGTGTGACTGGAATGCATGAATTAGGAAAAGATAAGGTGTGAAAGCCATCACAAATGTCCTGATGGTCAAGAAAAAGTGAGAGACTTGGAAAGACCAGGAGACAATCAGAAAACATCCATTGTATCCAATGCTAAACATGTTAGCAGCATTGATGACCTCAGAGGTGAGGCAGGCACTCCAGAAGGCAAGACAACTAATACGAGATAATGATGGGAAGCCCGACAATAACCATCAAATGATAACAGCAGAAAACCCCAAGATTAACACCACTTAAGGACAGGATGACATTGCAAAATGCATGGACTCAAATGGGAATTTACAACTATAAAGCTGAGGTGTTTTGCCATGGAACTCTGGGTTCAGTCCTGCACAGCCTCGGATTGTGACTGACAGAGCCCAGCTTCTCACTTGTGCTCAGTGTAACTGGCCATTAGATTGACTCAAGCTACAACAGACTGGTAATTAGAAACATCAACAGGCAGTAGAGAGAGAGAGAGAGAGAGAGTGTGTGTGTGTAGCATACAATAACGGTTGTATTTTCAATAAATGCGGCGTTTTTGCCTTCTCCTCTATAAAAGATCCCATGTGCTTTGTCTGAGCATAACACCCCAACTGCTTTGAATACCATGCTCAAAGACAGCCATAACAGCCTGTTTTGTAGGGACACTATTGATTCTGTGGAAGAAAAGTGGTGGAAGCAGAGTAAAAGCATTTGAGCTCTCAGCCAAGACATGAACATTGGCAACCAGTGAGGGAAACAGGACAGTAGCCCCAATATTCTCACTTGAAGCATAGGTAAAGCAAAAAAAGCTTTTTTTAAAATTCTTTTTTTCCACTTTTCTTATTGGAAAAGGAAGTTTGAGAAATTCCTTAGTCCCAGCATTTGTCTGTATGACGTTCAGAATTGATGGGAGCATCCTAATGTCTACAAGATTTAACTCTCTCATGTCTCAAAGAACTTCTTGCTGTTGTCAGTCTTTTTACTTACGCTTCGCTTCTGATCATCCATCTATCTCCCACTCGATCCATGCTAAAAGCTAAGTGTGTTCCTTTTATCTGTTCTCCAAACTCTTATTTCTCATTATTTTGTCAACATTGGTGTCTCTCTACCTGAATAACTTGACTGATATATTTTTCCTCACCATAAATGTTTTGGCAATATGCTTTGAAAAAATTCAAAAAGAGTCTAGCTGGGACGGCAGCAGCATCTCTATCATAGGTGCTTATTTATTATTATTTTGAAAGGATCAATGCCAAGAAAGAGGAAGAAACTGCAGATTGCATTGAACAGCATGAGAAACCAAGTACATATGGGTTTTTGACAAGGACCTCAGCCAGACATCCAGGCCCTATGAACATCACCAGCCAGCTACACAGTGTTCAGAAAGGATCTGTAACTTTTCTGATTTTTTTTAGCCTTGAAGGTCAGGATAATTCATCTGAACAATTTGCTCAGGTGTAACATTTCCAGTCCTTATTGGATAGACTGGCTGAAAGCTTCCTTATTAAGAGTTAGTTCCCATCGAAATTTCTCCATTTAAAAATCAGAATTAATTTACTTTAACAAGCAGTAGAATTGCTGCGGAGCCATGAGAGATTAATCGGATTTTCAGCATAGAGTAAAATGAAGTTATGAGATATGGGAGCTGGTTAACATAACCTAAATATCAAAGGATTAATAGCTTCAGTAGTTTTGTGAATTCATTGTAAGATAGAAATCTACATTATAAATATCAAATAAAAATATTCATGGAATGATTATGGGGAAAGAATGATCATAATCAAATGCTGCAGCTATGCAAAGATTAGTACACCCCGAAGGAAAATGGTGATATGCAGACCAAGCCCATAACAAAATGATTTCATGGGGGGTTCCTAACTCATAAATGGGCATACTGCACAATGGTTGGAGGTATAATTAGGGAATATGTCCTCGGGCTGAATAGTTAATTAATACAGTAAGATGTGATGGTGCAGAGCAATATTGGCTGCTCCTCTCTACTACTTGGCAGGCTGTTCAAAAACAAAAGGCAAGAAAAGACCTTGAGCACCAGAGTAAATTTTGAAATGCCTCTGCCTAGACATGCACTGCCAATGCACATCAGGATACTTGCTTATATACAGAGGACTTCATATTATTCAGAATCTGAAATTAATTATTACTTTATATATTTCAGATGAGTAGGGCAGGGGGTGATTTGCTGTTTATTTAATGAGGATAGTGCTCATAAATGGTGCTAGACTGACAAGCTTGGAAAATGAAGTCCTGTAATTGTCCACAGAATAGGTTCAACTTAGACTTACTTATGACACAACTTCACTAGAGAATTGTAGTCTACATGAAATTACCATAAGGTGGGTGCACAACTGATTCAGAGTATTTATCAGTGCCAAACTGGGAGGGCCTATCTAGTGGGATCCTGCAAGGGTCAGTCCTGGGTCTGGTACTATTCAATATTTTCAAGAAAGACTTGGATAATGGAGTGGATAGTATGCTTATAAAAATCTGTGGATGATACCAAGCTGGAAGGGGTTGCAAGCACTTTGGAAGATAGGATTAGAACACAAAACGGACTTGACAAGTTAGAGAATTGGACATGTGCAAAGTACTTCACTTTGGAATGAAAAGTCAAAACGCACAGCTACAAAATGGGGAATAACTGGCTTGGTAGTAGTGTTGCTGAAAAGGATCTGGGAGTTATAGCGGATCACAAATTGAATATGAGTCAGCAATATGATGCAATTACAAAAAAGGCTAATGTTATTCTGGTGTGTATTAACTACAGTATCATATGTAAGGAGGTAATTATTGCGCTCTACTTGGCACTGGTGAGGCCTCAATTGGAGTAGTATGTGCAGATCTTGGCACCACAGTTTAAGAAAGAAATGGATACATTCAAGAGAGTCCAGAGGAGAGCAACAAAAATGATAAAAGGTTTAAGAAACCTTACCAAGGAAGAAAAGTTTAAAAAACCCAACCAAACCAAAAAAAACTTGCTCATGTTTAGTCCCGAGAAAAGGAGTGTGAACCTGATAGCAGTCTTCAAATGTGAAGCACTGTTATAAAGAGGATTGTGATAAGACAGTTACTCACCTTTGTAACTGTTGTTCTTCGAGATGTGTTGCTCATATCCATTCCAGTTAGGTGTGTGCATGCCGCGTGCACGTTCGTCGGAGAAACTTTTACCCTAGCAACGCTCGGCGGGTTGGCTGGGAGCCCCCTGGAGTGGCGCCGCCATGGCGATGCATATATACCCCAGCTGACCCGGTCACCCCTCAGTTCCTTCTTGCCGGCTACTCCGACAGTGGGGAAGGAGGGTGGGTTTGGAATGGATATGAGCAACACATCTCGAAGAACAACAGTTACAAAGGTGAGTAACCGTCTTTTCTTCTTCGAGTGATTGCTCATATCTATTCCAGTTAGGTGATTCCCAAGCCTTACCTAGGCGGAGGGGTCGGAGTGAGATGTGGCAGTATGGAGCACCGCTGCACCAAAGGCTGCATCATCTCTAGATTGCTGGACCAACGCATAGTGTAAGGCGAAGGTGTGGACTGATGACCAGGTCGCAGCACGGCATATCTCTTGGATGGGCACGTGCGCCACGAAGGCGGCTGAGGAAGCTTGAGCTCTGGTAGAATGAGCCGTGAGGCATCCCAAGGGAACATGCGCCAGGTCATAGCACGTGCGAATGCAGGCTGTCACCCAGGAGGAAATCTTCTGGGAGGAGACTGGCAGGCCTTTCATGCGCTCCGCGACCACCACAAACAATTGAGGAGACTTGCGGAAGGGCTTCGTTCTCTCAATATAGAAAGCAAGCGCTCTACGCACATCTAAGGTGTGTAGCTGCTGCTCCCGCCGAGAAGAGGTGAGGCTTTGGAAAGAAGACCGGGAGGAAGATGTCCTGGCTGGTATGGAAGGCGGACACTACCTTAGGGAGGAATGCCGGATGAGGTCGCAGCTGCACCTTGTCCTTATGGAAGACAGTATAAGGTGGGTCCACCGTGAGGGCTCTGAGCTCAGAGACCCGCCTGGCTGAGGTAATGGCCACCAGGAAGACTGTCTTCCATGACAGGTACAGGAGTGAGCAAGTCGCGTGAGTGGCTCAAAGGGCGGTTGCATCAGCCTGCTTAGGACTAAGTTGAGGTCCCAGGTGGGCAGGGCGACGTGCGGGGGGATAGATGCGCTCCAGGCCCTTAATGAACCGAGAGACCACTGGGTGAGAGAGAATACAGAATGACCACCCTCGCCTGGATGGAAAGTGATATAGCTGCGAGGTGCACCTTCAGGGAGGATGTCGCCAGGCCCTGCTGCTTAAGGTACCAGAGGTAGTCTAAGACGTGGGAATCGAGGCCTCTAAGGGGTAATGCCCTGAGTCGTGCACCAGCATGCGAAGCGCTCCACTTAGCCAAATACGTGGAGCGGGTGGAAGGCTTCCTGCTACTGAGGAGAATATGCTGTACCGGAGCGGAACAGCACAACTCCGCAGCGTTTAGCCATGCAGGAGCCACGCCGTGAGGTGGAGGGCACGCAGGTCCGGATGGCGAAGCCTGCCGTGGTCCTGTGTGATCAGGTCCTGGGAAGAGAGGAAGGGGAACCGGAGTGGCCACCGACAGATCCAGCAAGGTGGTGTACCAGGGCTGCCTGGGCCACACAGGCGCTATCAGGATCAGATGCGCTTTGTCCCTGCGGAGCTTCAGCAGGACCTTGTGTACATCAGAGGAAACGGAGGGAAGGCATACAATAGGCGGGTGTCCCCAGGGCAGGAGGAACGCGTCCGTGATCGATCCGGGGGAGAGACCCTGGAAGGAGCAGAACTCCTGGCACTTCCTGTTCGAGCGGGAGGCGAACAGGTCTACGAGGGAAACCCCCACCTCTGGAAGATGGAATGTATGATGTCTGGCCGAATTGACCACTCGTGGCAGAGGAAAGGACCGGCTCAGCCGATCCGCCAGGGCGTTCCGGACCCCCGGGAGAAAGGACGCCACTAGGTCCACCTGGTGGGCTACACAGAAGTCCCAGAGTCGAATGGCCTCCTGACACAGGGGAGACGAAGGGGTCCCCCCGTCTGTTGATGTAGTACATGGCCGTTGTGTTGTCCGTAAACACAGAAACACAACGGCCGCGAAGAAGCCGCTGGAATGCCTGACAGGCTAGGCGGACGGCTCTTAACTCCCGGACGTTTATATGGAGCGTGAGCTCCTGGGCGGACCAAAGGCCCTGGGTACACAGGCGACCTAGATGGGCCCCCAACCGAGGGATGACGCGTCCGTCGTCAAGGTCAAGCGACGGCTGCTGGGGTTGAAACGGCATCCCCGCGCATACCAGGGACGGATTCAGCACCAGTCGAGGGAGCGGAGGGGGCTCGGAGGGAACCGTGACCAGGACGTCCATAGGGTCCCTGCTCGGGCGGAAGACCGAATGGAGCCACGTTTGAAAGGGCCGCATGCGGAGCCTGGCGTACTTGGTGACATAAGTGCATGCGGCCATGTGCCCCAGCAGGCCCAGGCAGGTGCGAGCCGAGGTGAGTGGGGAGGCCTGCAGGCCCGGATGATCGAGACGATCGCTTGGAAGCGGGCCTGGGGCAAGTAAGCCCTGGCGAGCGTGGAGTCCAGGGTTGCTCCTATGAAGTCCAGCCTTTGAGTAGGGACCAGTGTGGATTTCTCCATGTTGAGGAGCAGACCCAGCCGGGAGAAAAGGGTTGTGATTACGCTGACGTGCTGATGGACCTGAGTCGGAGAGGTCCCTTTGATGAGCCAGTCGTCCAGATACGGAAAACACATGTATCTGCTGCCTGCGGAGGTGTGCGGCGATGACTGCCATGCACTTTGTAAAACACCCTCGGGGCCGTGGAGAGGCCAAGGGGAGGACTGCGAACTGGAAGTGCCGGGTGGTTGATCGTAAACCGAAGGTACTTTCTGTGCGGTGGAAAGATGGCAATATGGAAGTACGCGTCCTTCATGTCGAGGGCGGCGTACCAGTCTCCAGGATCCAAAGACGGGATAATAGTTCCCAGGGAGACATGCGGAACTTCAACTTGAGCAGCCACTTGTTGAGCCCCCGCAGGTCTAGAATAGGCCGGAGGCCTCCCTTGGACTTGGAATTAAAAATAGCGGGAGTAAAACCCCTTTCCTCTCTCGGCTATCGGACCTCCTCTACGGCTCCTGCGGCGAGGAGAGACTGCACCTCTTGCAAAAGGATTTGCTCGTGAGAGGGGTCCCTGAAGAGGGACCGGGATGGGGGGGGAAGGCGGGGATGAAGCAAATTGAGAGGTGGTATCCTTGCTTCACCGTGCGCAGCACCCAAAGGTCCGAGGTAAGCTGGGACCACGCCGGGATGGAAGTAGGAAAGGCGGTCGGAGAAGGGGGGAGAAGGATCCTGTGTTGAGGCTGGTACGCCATCCCCAGGCGCACCTTCAAAAGTTGGCCTTAGGCCCTGGTGGAGCCCTGGAGGGCCCTTGGCTCTGCCCCTTGGGGGCCGGATTGGCGCCTCCGCGCACCCCGCCCGCGCCTCCTACTGAGGTCCTGCCTGTTCCGTGGTGGAAAATACGGGCGGTGGGGTTGGGGCCTAAAGGGCCTACGCTGGGTCACGGGGTATGCATGCCCAACGACCTCATGATGACTCTATTGTCCTTCAGGCTCTGCAACCGAGGATCAGTTTTCTCTGAGAACAAACCCTTGCCCTCAAAGGGTAAGTCCTGAAATAGTGTATTGAGCTCCGGAGGTAGGTTAGAGACCTGGAGCCAGGAGATACGCCTCATGGTGATGCCAGAGGCCAAAGTCCTGGCAGCCGAGTCGGCCGCGTCCAGGGAGGCCTGAAGAGAGGTCCTGGCCACTTTTTTGCCTTCCTCTATGAACGCCGTAAATTCTTGGCGTGAGTCAGGGGGTAGCAGCTCTGTGAACCTACCCACCTCCGCCCAGGTGTTATAATTATATCGGCTCAACAGAGCCTGCTGGTTGGCCACCCGGAGCTGTAGGGCACCCGCCGAATATACTTTGCGCCCCAGGAGATCCATTCGCCTAGCCTCCTTAGACTTCGGGGCAGGCGCCTGCTGACCATGGCGCTCCCTCTCGTTGACCGACTGGACAACTAATGAAGAGGGGGGTGGGTGAACATACAAGTACTCATACCCCCGAGAGGGTACCATGTACTTCCTCTCGACCCCCTTCGCCGTCAGTGGAATGGAGGCTGGAGACTGCCAGAGAGTGTCGGCGGTGGCCTGGATGGTTTTAATGAACGGCAGTGCCACCCGGGTCGGGGCATCCGCAGTCAGGATGCTCACAACAGGATCCTCAACTTCCGGGACTTCCACCACCGGGAGGTTGATATTAAGAGCCACCCTTCGAAGGAGGTCCTGATGGGCCCTAGGATCTATCGGCGGAGGCCCTGAAGAAGAGGTCCCCACCACAGCCTCATCCAGGGAAGAGGAGGAAGATACCCCGGGAATGAGGGGGTCCTGGATAGCCCCATGCTCCTGCGGTGGTTCCTGCTCCAGCTGACCTGGGGAGTCCGGGGGATGTGGGACGTGCTCTTCCGACTCGTCCGCGGGTGGGCGGGAGATGGTGGCCTCTGGTGCCCGATGTTCCGAGGCAGCAGAGTTGGCCTGGACTAGGGGAGCACCCTGGGCTTGATGGTACGCCCAGGGTGTCCAAAAGGACTACTGTTGAGGCCCGGCATCCTGAGGACGTGTGTCCTGGAAGACCCCCGTGGGCACCTCCATGTCCCGGTCCCAGTCGTCATAGCTGTCTGCCTGCGAGGAGACGGACATCTGCCTAGACGGCCTCCGAGGAGCAGAAAACCCCGGTGCTGAAGTGCCAACTGATCTTGCACCCCGGGACCGTGGAGACCGGTGCCGGTACGCAGAGCGGTACTGAGAGCGAGACCGGGACCTGTGACCGGCCCGGTGCCGGGAGGTCGACCGGGATCTCGAGCCCCTATGGCGAGATCTGCTCCGGGAGGAACGATGTCCGTGACGGTGCCGGGAGCTGGAGCGGTACCGTGAGTACCGGGATGGGGAGCGAGAGACCGAGCGGCGCCTTGAGATCAACCGGTGCCTAGAGGTTGATCGGTGCCGCGAGCTCGACCGGTGCCGTGGGGAGCGGTGCCGGGATTGAGAGCAGTTCCGGGACTGGGTGCGGTGCCGGGATTGAGAGCGGTGCCGGGAGCGGGAGCGACGTCTCGATCTGGAGCGCCCCCGGGATTGCGACCTTATGCGGTGCCAGTCCGCCACGCTGACAGACGATGTCTGGCCAGGGACGGCTTGCCCATGGATAGTGGTACCTGCACCAGCGGTGCCGGGGGTAAGGGCGGTGCCAGCTCAGTCATGGCGATCAAGTCCCTCGCCACCGAGAACGTCTCCGGAGTCGATGGCAAAGTGAGCTCTACTACGGCGGGTGCTGGGGAGCTGCCAGGCGCCGGACTCAATGGCCCTTGCGGGGCTGGAGTCGACGGTGCCTGTTTAGGTGGTGCCGCAGCAGGTGTTGGTGCTGGGCGGGCCGTCTTGGGCACTGTTTCTGGCTGCGACGCGGGTGTTGTCGAGCCTGTCTGAGGTTTCGCCGTCTTCGACCTCGGGTAGAGGGAGCGGCGCGGAGTTGACTTCGGTGCCGGCTGCGGCCGGTGCCGGGAAGCCTTAGGCGTACCGACGGTGCCCGGAACCATAGGGGCAGTCTCGCTCACCTGCTGGTTCGTGCTCGGTGCCGAAGGAGAGGGTGCTAGCGCCGCTTCCATTAGGAGCTGCCTTAACCTAATGTCCCGCTCCTTTTTGGTCCAAACCGCGCTGATTCACCTATAACTAACAACTACAACTATAACTATAACTAATCCAACTAACTATATAAGAACAAACAACTAGAACTATGGTTAGAAAAAACGAGAATTAGAACTACGAGTAGCTAGGGAAGGTGGAGGTCAGCTAAGCCGCACTCCACTGTTCCAACGACTGACACGGGCGGTAAGAAGGAACTGAGGAGTGGCCGGGTCGGCTGGGGTATATATGCGGCGCCATGGCGGCGCCACTCCAGGGGGCGCCCAGCCGACCCACCAAGTGTTGCTAGGGTAAAAGTTTCTCCAACGAACGTGCACGCGGCACGCACACACCTAACTGGAATGGATATGAGCAATCACTCGAAGAAGAACAATTGTTTCCAATATCCACTGAAGGGAGAATTAGTAATAGGCTTAATTTGCACCAAGGGAGATTTAGGTTATATATTAGGAAAAAAACTCTCACGATAAAGGGTAGTTAAGTTACGGAATAAGCTTACAATGGAGGTTGTGGAATGTCATAATTGGAGATTTTTAAGAACAGGTTGGACAAACACCTGTTAGGGATATACTTGGTCCTGTCTCAGTGCAGACACCTGGACTAGATGACCTCTTTAGGTCCCTTCCAGCTGTTATGTTTCTATGATTCTCCAACCTACCAGAGCACTAGGCCTGAACTCTGAACTACATAGGGATGAGACAGGAAGGAAGGTCATTCTCCACATCCATTTGATTTAGCTCTCTGTTGTGACTGCAAAGAATAGTGCTAATTAATGCAACTGTAACAAGGATTTTGGTCACTGCCATTAGACAGATTCAACTTGCAGGTAAACCTGTGTACCTATTTTCAAATCTCAGAGTCATCCAGTCCCTTGGTTAAATTTCTGATATACTCCCCTTCAGTCATTAGATAAAATTATCTCTGTTTTGCAACATTATGAGATTTTATGCTGAATTTTATCAGGGATCATATTACCATATAAATTAAGGGCCTCAATCTTGGAGGTGCAGAGTATCTGCAATTTATCTTGGATTCATAGGTCTTTGACCTCAAATCAGTGGACATCGCAGTAGTTAGCACCTATCAGGATCAGGCAGCTCTAAGTCATTTTGATAGACCATTTACTCAGAGCAGGTAACCAGCTCAGATTGCAATTCAGATAGAATGAATATTTAGAGATCAAAGTTCTAATCTTCAGCTCATGAGATGCTTCAGGCACAATTATTCTGCTTGGTGGTTTGCCAGTCCAGTAGAAAAATATGCCTGATTTATTGCGAAAAACCCTAAGATGCAAAAAACACCAAAAGGGCTTAGATCAAGGAGCAATTTACCACTAACATTATATGTTTTAAAAGCAAATAACCCCTATCAGTATGCAACAAATATTGTTTAAACATATCTTTTGCAATGTCTTGATGTTTCCCAGTGATTAAGAGCTTCAGTGGTACAGAAATGCTTTAGAATAAACACTATTATTCAATAGTTGTTTGTGTTGTCCATGACTGTACTTTTTTAATTTAGTAAGTTAAAGTATGAAATGTGATGCCCTGATTTATATGTAGTTGAATAATTAGACCTAAGAATACAAAGAACACTGAATTCTGGATTGTGCATGTATAAACGAAATGACTGAAAGGTTACATATAGGAGATAAAGAACGAGAACTAGAGATACTACGTAAAAGAAATTTGCTCAGGGAGGGCAGCTGTTAAACGTTATAGATTTTGGCTTGTTACTAGAGAGAAGTGAATATACATGGCAGCTGTAGGATTCTGGAAATAGCATATCTTTGAGAATTCCCTTCCTTTTAAAGCATTACCCCAACCTGTCCGTACAATGGGAGAGATCATTTTCCAAATCCCAGAACATTATTTCCCATCAATTACAACAAAATAAAATCATATGACATGCTTCATGTGTGTATATTGCACAAAAGATTGCGTATGTGCATTATATTTCACATGTATGAAGCAACAGCCCAATCTGATTTTAAATTATGCAAAAAATAATCCTTAAAATATTCAAGGCTAAATTGGGGCTATGAAGCCTCATCCATAGGAGAAGGCTGCAGAGATGCAAAACCCCGAAAGAAACTCCACAAGTCAGTGGGCCGCATCTAAACCCCACTGAAATCAATATGAAGACTTCAACGGAGCTGGATTAGACTGACTGTGTCTGAGGCAGTGCAATGCCTCTCAGAGCGCACACAGCAGCGATCACTGCTACACCCCTTAATTGAGCGCCATCAGCTTTCTTCCTCCTGTGTTTGTCCGGCTTTGCTGCTCCAATGTAATAACTTTACTATCTTCAGGTAGTGAATCCAAGAGAATGAGCTGGTTTTATATATAGTTTTGTATGGAACCAGTAAGTGATATCCAAATACTAAAGCTTTCTGAAAAGATCCAATTATTTTATTTATTTTCTCCTCTTTATTCAAATAAAATTATTTGTCAACCTGAAATTGAAATCTGATAACTGCCTTATTGTCTGCATTCTTTTGATAGCTTCCAGAACATAATAAATACTAATACAGAGCACATATGGGGATATTTTCTTTTATGGAATGACTTTTTGGAATAGTCGTACCTGAACATACCAAGTTCATAATTTAACTTCATTGCGAAAAGAAATACTTAGGCTCAGCTTCCCAGTGGAACTCCATGTTCCTTTTGCAATCTTGTTGAAAGCCGAAAAACTGAACGACTTTAAAATTTCTGATATCTGTTTCTCAGTGACTGTCTGTTTGCCAAGAGCACACACAAATAAGACACACCGACATGAACTGCTGCTTGAGACATGAGCATTTCAAGAGCATCTTGATGCGAAACAAAATGAAAAAACTAGCCCCTACTGTAGAAAGTTCTGGAAGCTGATGAAATGGCAGACATTTTACTTTCCTTCTTTCTGCACTCATTTACTCATGAATGGGGACACAAAGAGCAATCATAAACTCTTGACATAAATGATTTGTTTTAGATGAAAAGAAACAAGAAATTTAAAAACAATAAAAGCAACCTTTGTAAATCAGTAGTTTATATCTCCTGTATTCTACATTTGAAATGAAAAATAAAATGGCAGAGGCCTCTGTAGTAAGGAGAGACCATTCTACAATTAAAGAAGCAACACACAGAAAACAGAAAGACATCCTTCTCCTTCAGAAACATGGCTACATGTACCCGATAGCTCCTTGCCAAAGGGATCTCACAGTCATAGCGAATTCCAAGAACTGAATATATATGATCTGTGATCTTGATGTCCAGGATACTGCCAGATCATATGCAGATTGATTGGGAGCTTTCTCAGACCCAACCCTCATTGACCCCAAACAGCAAGAATTAATACCTAAATCCACAGACAAGGCAAAACTCCCAACTGCTGCAGGGACGGAAAAGGAACCTTTATTCTGAATAACTTCCCACCTAACAAATAGAGGTGTTTTAAGCCCAGTTATGAGAAGAGGAAGTTACTCACCTTGTGCAGTAACTGACGTTCTTCAAGATGAGTGTCCCTGTGGATGCTCCACTTCAGGTGTCGGTGCGCTCCTGCGCCTTTGATCGGAGATTTTTTACAGCAGTACTCCTACCGGCCACGCATGCTTAGAACCTGTCACTCATTCTGAGTGTGTTACTAGAGAGCATGCGCGGCCGGTACCCTCAGTTCCTTCTCTACAACGGAGGCTACCCCAACTCCGAAGTAGAGGGGAGGAGGGTGGGTAGTGGAGCACC
>NC_133769.1:220202395-220250904 GCF_003597395.2 Chelonoidis abingdonii | reverse complement strand
AAGGAGTCTGCTGAGCTCCGTCTCAAGCCAGGGGCGGTAGAGAAGGAACTGAGGGTACTGGCCGCGCATGCTCTCTAGTAACACACTCAGAATGAGTGACAGGTTCTAAGCATGCGTGGCCGGTAGGAGTACTGCTGTAAAAAATCTCCGATCAGAGGCGCACGGGCGCACCGACACCTGAAGTGGAGCACTCACAGGGACATCTCTCAAAGAAGAACCATCTGATCAGAAGGATTAAGGTTTGGCTCAGGGGGATTTAAGTACAGGATGGATGAGGTTAGAATACATACTACAAAATCAAACTGATCCTCCATAGCGCAAACAGAACCCCTACAGTGAACTATGAAATTGTATAATATGAACTGAACATCTGCAAACTTTTCAATGCAATAAAGCAAAAAATGCATAGACCTTATCAACACATTTTCCTTACCCTAAAACTTGTGTCACAAACACACTTTCATAACATGCTTGTTTTAGAGAAAGAACATTGTAGGAGGCAGGTGGAACAAGAGTGAATCTGATTCTGCCTTTCCAAAGGTGGTGTTTATGAAACCCGCCCTAAACCTGATAGGAACAGGGAATAGCAAAAGGCTACCTGCTATGGATGGAGAAGCAATGTCATAAGCCAAGAGATATACAAGCCGTCCTGATTACTTTCCGCAGGGCAGCTCCAGATGTAAGATCAAAGCAGATCTCCTTCAGTTGTGTATAATCTAGAAATCTTTTATGCCATAATAAAAATATATATATTATATAATAATACAAAGTATATATAATACTGCAATAATACAAAGTAAACTTTTATCAAATCACTAAGGTTGTAACCATACACCAAACTGATCTCAAATAAGCAACAATAAAAAACTTTATAAACAACCCATGTCATACATGTGTGCTCATGTCTTTTTCCGACAAACAGGGAGGAACTAGATGAGAATCTGACGGGTGGAAGGCAGCTTGGGTGAAAGTAATTCTAAGGAATACTAGGAGAGAAAACAGCAGAAAAAGACTTCAAAAAGGAAGACTAGCAACCTCAGAGAATTGGTAGTTAGGATCCCATGGGAAGCAAGTCTAACGAAAAACAGAATTCAGGAGAATAGGCAGTTTTTAAAGGAGACATTATTAAGGGCACAAAAGCAAACTATCCCAGCACATAGGAAAGATAGAAAGTATAGTAAGAGGCCATTGTGGCTTAACCAAGAGATCTACAGTGACCTGAAACTCAAAAAAGAATCATCAAAAAAGATGTGGAAACCAGGTCAAATTACAAAACATGATTAAAAAAACCCATCACATGCATGTGAGGGCCAAGAAAGGCCAAGGCACAATATGAGATTAAACTAACTAGAGTCATAAATGCTAACAAGAGAGCATTTTATAAATACATGTGAAGCAAGAGTAAGATCAGGGACAGGGTAGGCCCGTTACTAAATGAGGAGGGAAAGACAGTAACAGAAAACACAGCAACGGTCAAAGTGTTAAATGCCCTTTTTGTTTTAGTTTTCACCAAAAAAGCTGACAATGATCAGACAACTAACAGAGAACCTCAGTGTAAATGGGGTAGGATCTGAGGCTAAAATAGGAAAAGAACAAGTTAAGAATTACTTAGACAAGACAGATGTTGCCAAGTTAGCAGGGCCTAAGGAAATACATTCTAAAATACTTAAGGAACTGGTTAAAGAGATCTCTGAGCCACTAGCAATGATCTTTGAGAACTCATGGAGGATGGGACAAATACCTCAGGCCTGGAAAAGAGCAAATATAGTACCAATCTATAAAAAGGGGAATAAGGAAAACTTTACAGACCTGTCAGCTTAACTTTGGTACCCAGAAAGATAATGGAGCAAATAATCAAACAATGGATTTGTAAGGACCTATAAGGAAATAAGGTGATAAGTAACAGTTAACATGGATTTGTAAATAACAAATCATGTCAAACCAACCTAATATTCTTCTCTGACAGGGTAACAAGCCTGGTGGATGGGGGTGGGGTGGGGAAGGAAGCAGATGATGTCATCTATTTTGGGTTTTGACACTCTCATGGGACCTTCTCATAAACAAAAATGCACCAAGAAAGAAGTTTCACTAGCCTTTTCAGGAAAGGAATAGCAAAAAGAGAGACATGGTATGTGAATTACGAACAGCTGAAGAAAAATTGGCTGAGGACAGAACAAAGACACAGCGAACCAATTTGCTGTATTTGAATGACCAGCCAAGGAATGATAGTCCAGGATTGTAGAGAGCCTCCAGCCTGCTGGAGGAAGGTCTGACAGATGGGGACAATCTTGAAGCCAATACCTTGGAGGGAAGCACGGAAGAGGCTGACAGAAGCAGCATTGTTCCACCCAGAACAAGCTTACCTCTGCAAGAGGAGTGGTGGACAGCTCAACAGTTGGAGCAGAGGAAACTGCAGCTGGAGAAGGATTGAGTACAACTGGAAATCCAGCAGCTTGCAGAGTTGGGTGTCAGTGGAGTGGCTCATGACCATGACTGCCAACCTCCTGGCAGACTGTCAAAAAGCAGGGTAGAAACTCCAAAGTGGTTGTATGTTCTATAATTAGATTTCACCAACCCAGTACAGAGTGGGAGCTCCTAAAGCACTATAGACCCTTGGGCATTCCAGTCTATCTTGCCACTCAACAAGCCGGACTATGTGATAGACGGTCACTTTACATTAAAAATCAGAACAATATTTGGGTTACTCCCAGTCCCAAAGGACTAGTCATTCATCCCAGATCAATTGTACTCAGATCTCAAACCAAAGACACACTTGTAGCCAATCCTGTAATAAACTAACTCAAGATTTGTTGTTAACTAAGAAAATAAATGATAGTTATGTACAAGATTAAAGCAAGTAAGCATAGATACAAATGAGGTACAATCTTAAATTCAAAAGGTAATAGAAGACTATAATAAACAAACTTTTATGTATTTGGGGCTAACTTCCCTGAGGTCTGTGCCACTTCCCGCAGCTCCCATCGGCTGGGAATGGCACACTGCGTTCACTGGGACTTGTAGGGAGCCATGCCTGAGGTCGGTAAACGTAAACAAAATGTCTCACAGCCTGCCAGTGGATTGCCCTGATGGGCCGTGTGCTGAAGGTTGCCGACCCCTGCTCTGCACAATGCCTCACTTGTATTCAATGAGCCATGTTGTGTGGAGGATGAGCACTTTACCTTAATTAATGCTTCTTTTCCTATTTGATTCATAGACTCTAGGACTCTAGGACTGGAAGGGACCTCGAGAGGTCATCGAGTCCAGTCCCCTGCCCTCATGGCAGGACCAAATACTGTCTAGACCATCCCTGATAGACATTTATCTAACCTACTCTTAAATATCTCCAGAGATGGAGATTCCACAACCTCCCTAGGCAATTTATTCCAGTGTTTAACTACCCTGACAGTTAGGAACTTTTTCCTAATGTCCAACCTAAATCTCTCTTGCTGCAGTTTAAGCCCATTGCTTCTTGTTCTATCATTAGAGGCTAAGGTGAACAAGTTTTCTCCCTCCTCCTGATGACACCCTTTTAGATACCTGAAAACTGCTATCATGTCCCCTCTCAGTCTTCTCTTTTCCAAACTAAATAAACCCAATTCTTTCAGCCTTCCTTCATAGGTCATGTTCTCAAGACCTTTAATCATTCTTGTTGCTCTTCTCTGGACCCTCTCCAATTTCTCCACATCTTTCTTGAAATGCGGTGCCCAGAACTGGACACAATACTCCAGTTGAGGCCTAACCAGCGCAGAGTAGAGCGGAAGAATGACTTCTCGTGTCTTGTTTACAACACACCTGTTAATGCATCCCAGAATCACGTTTGCTTTTTTTGCAACAGTATCACACTGTTGACTCATATTTAGCTTGTGGTCCACTATGACCCCTAGATCTCTTTCTGCCATACTCCTTCCTAGACAGTCTCTTCCCATTCTGTATGTGTGAAACTGATTGTTCCTTCCTAAGTGGAGCACTTTGCATTTGTCTTTATTGAACTTCATCCGGTTTACCTCAGACCATTTCTCCAATTTGTCCAGATCATTTTGAATTTTGACCCTGTCCTCCAAAGCAGTTGCAATCCCTCCCAGTTTGGTATCGTCCGCAAACTTAATAAGCGTACTTTCTATGCCAACATCTAAGTCGTTGATGAAGATATTGAACAGAGCCGGTCCCAAAACAGACCCCTGCGGAACCCCACTTGTTATACCTTTCCAGCAGGATTGGGAGCCATTAATAACTACTCTCTGAGTACGGTTATCCAGCCAGTTATGCACCCACCTTATAGTAGCCCCATCTAAATTGTATTTGCCTAGTTTATCGATAAGGATATCATGCGAGACCGTATCAAATGCCTTACTAAAGTCTAGGTATACCACATCCACCGCTTCTCCCTTATCCACAAGACTCGTTATCCTATCAAAGAAAGCTATCAGATTGGTTTGACACGATTTGTTCTTTACAAATCCATGCTGGCTATTCCCTATCACCTTACCACCTTCCAAGTGTTTGCAGATGATTTCTTTAATTACTTGCTCCATTATCTTCCCTGGCACAGAAGTTAAACTAACTGGTCTGTAGTTTCCTGGGTTGTTTTTATTTCCCTTTTTATAGATGGGCACTATATTTGCCCTTTTCCAGTCTTCTGGAATCTCTCCCGTCTCCCATGACTTTCCAAAGATAATAGCTAGAGGCTCAGATACCTCCTCTATTAACTCCTTGAGTATTCTAGGATGCATTTCATCAGGCCCTGGTGACTTGCAGGCATCTAACTTTGATGAGTTACACAATTACAGAGGTTTACAATGCAAACACTCAGTATAACTTTATACTATGGGATACAGAGGTTACCAGTGAGATTATTACATGCAGCATCCTAGCAGCATTCCTAAAGTCTAAACACAAAACATATTCTTATAACGCTAATATCTATTTTAACTAAGCTAACCCACAGGGAAGCCAGATTGATTTCCAGCTATGTATTTGTCAGTGTTCAGTGAAGTCCTGGTCCTTTGGCATGAGCTGGCACCTGGCCTGCCAGCAACACAGGAGGCAAGAGAGCAAATAGGGAGCAGCAGTATCAGTACAAGAGAAGAGAAAAACCACCAGCACCAGACTGAGGAGCACAGCACCAGCATGAAGAGAGACAGATGGCCAGGACAGCCAGAGTGGGTGCCCTTGCTGGACCACTGAGGGGAAATATAGGTGCAGTTGCTCTGAACTGTGAGAGATGCAATGCAGGTTTCTTATCATCATCATGATCAGGGAGAGCAGAGCTTTGTGCATTGTCAGTCAAAGCCCACAGTTAATAAAACATTTCTGAATTGTCACAGTCTTCACAACATTTCATCTCCTACCAGCCCAATGAACAACATGATACAGACTGATCTGTTTTGCAAGCAATGTTACGCTTTCAGCTGTGTCCTGAAAGAAATTACCGCCCCGCCCCCATTATTTGAAATGTTATTCAGGCCTTTATATCACATCTCCACAGAACTGGCAGATTTGAAATGGAATGCTCAAGCTTTTGCAGCTTTCCCGTTCAGCACTAGCTCGTTAGGGTGCCATGCAGCGGCACTGCTTTTTATTTATCTTTTTAGACTTATAAAAATACACAATCAACTTGATTGAGGAGACATGCACATAATCTAATCTTCCAACTTCCCAATGTGCCCACAGGCAAATGATTGGGAAGAGAGCTGGGGCTTGCACCATGTCCTCATTGCCTCTATCTGACCAGCAGGAAAAATGATCCCAGGGAACACTGACAGCAGTGGCTCTGTTCTGAAAAAGTGACTGTGAAAATGGTACCATGAGTTTTCAAAATCTGTCTCAGAAATTTCCAGGAAAAAAAAACCCATAAAAAGATTTCCCATCCTAACTACTACCCTGTTAATTCAGGCCAAATGATATCTTCAGTAACACCAGTTAAACTCTATTTTCCTCAGACCAATTCCTTCAATGAAATTGCAAAGGTGTAATTGAAATTTAGTAAATAATTTTCTTGATGATCCACAAAATGAAGGAGATTCCAGTTCATACTCATGGCTATCCTAGCTCTCCAGGTCAAACAGGAATATAATTCAGAGAAAGCGTATTTAGTCACTAAAGACAGCAGATATGATTCTGAATACACACATGGAGCAGTTTTGCTGAGGTGCTATAAGATGCCATTTTAAAACAGTACATTTTCAGAAAAGAACCAGATTTTAAATCTAGGGATGATTCACTGAAGCAACTCAGCTGATTTCAGCTGCACATGGTGAAAGAGGCCAGGTGTTATTTTCTTGGTTTCAGTTTGGTTTTGATTTTTTTAAAATAATCAAAAATCCAATTCATACCGGGTATGTGTGCACTTTGGCCTATTTGTGATTGTTAAACCCTGCAAGCTGCTTTTGTATGTATTTGTGGCAGACCACATTAAAGAAATCAACGTAATCAATAATCCAGATGTTCTTAGTCTGATAGCCAAGATAGATCGTGAGCAGTCTCTCAAAGACACCTGCAATCTCACCACAATTTTATTATGCTTATAGAGACCATCTTTCTATGGGCCTACTAATAACCATAGCTAGCTACATACACGTTATTCACCTGTTTGGTAACTCCAATACCTTATTTTGATATAATGATCAACTAATAGGCACTTCATGTAAACCTACAGTTTTAAGCCACTCACAAACCACTTCATTCATATTATCTTTTTTCTTTTATTTGAAAAGATATTCAACTACCTGTTTCTCTCCCTTGCAGTAATAATCTTCCTCACTCCTAAAATATCCTGAATTTGTGTGCGAACACAGGGAAATTCTCCTGCTATTTTCATACTACCTCCACAGTCTCCTACTCACAAATGACTTTTTTCTCAGTTTTCCAAACTCAGCATATTTTCTTTTGTGCATTTCTCTTCATTTGCACCTATTGGCACCTTTTCTGTGACATGACTTGAATAGAACCTGGCTGCATTAGCAGGTGGCTAAAAATTCAACTGCAGCAGATGGACAGCTCAATGTGGGGTCAAAAAAATACAAATCTTCAAGTGGCCAGCTTTTAAAGGCAGAATTAATTTGTGGGAGATAGGAAGGCTCACAAGGATGGAAAATCTTCCTGCAGGTAACAACTGATTGGAATGAGATATATGCTTACTGGTCAATGTATATTTTTTATTAATGGTAATCTACATGTTAAGCTTAGGGCCAAACTAAAATTCCTGATCCAAATATCTCTAAACTTTGGAAAAGTTCAGATCCAGATATGAGCTTTGCAGCTCAAATCCATCTCTAAACATCTGTGTTTGTGTGTATATATATAATCCCTCCCAGCATATATTTATTTTCTCCCACTGTTCTTCATTATTGGAATTGCTTTAGATGGCTGTGGTAGAAAATTAAACATGATTAGAATGTGTGGGAACAGAAGGTTCTCAATACTACTAAACATTTAATAACTTGCCAGTTGTTATGTCATTAATGAACAACAATAAAGCTGGTGTGGAACTAAAAAACCCTATAAAATACACATCTATTTCCCCCCCTCCCCGCTATCTTGCCACTGCCCTCTCCATGTATAAAAACCCTGGCAATTGTACTCTCACATCCCAACCTTTGATTTCAGCATCACATAAACAAGCTACACATAAACATGTAACTCCAAAGCCTTCGATAAGGAAACCAAAACCTGGATTAAAAGATGTCTGCCTCTAGAGGCCTGATATATGAGACATGATGTGTTTCTGTATTTTGAATTAGTTGTTAACTTTCAAGAAAAACAAACAGCTGTTGGCGACACAGTGGAGAGGTCAATGAAGACATCTGCCTCAAACAACAGCTGTGATTAAAAAGAAAAAGCAGAAATATTAAGACAGTGTTAGAAAAAAGGTAGAAGAAGAATATGAAAAGATATCATGGTGCTGCTATATAATATGTCCTCACCTTGAATTCAATATTTAACTTTGGTCACTTTATTTCAAAAATATATTAAACAATAAAAAGTGAGCCAATGAAGGAAACTAGGAATATAACTCTGAAGGCCTATTGTAATTATGCAAAGTGTGGGCCATTAATGGTGGTTTGGAATCTTGATGGTTCCCATCAACCAGAACAATTGACTGTGGATGGCTCTGTTTGCAGGCAAGCCTTCCTGTGAGTCAGGCTGGGAGGAATGAAGGCTTGGGGTCTTAAAGTGATCTGAACTGGAATCCATCTTTAACCTGGTGCTTTTCCAGTGAGGAGGGGTGGGAACCCAGAGGGACAAAGGATTCCTGCCTTATGCAAAAGATATATAAGTGAGTGAAACAGAACAAAGGGGGCTGCAGTCATAAGAAATCTGCTAGCTATGACCTGAGCTGGAACAAGGGTTGTACCAGGAAAAAGGGTTGTGCCCAGACTAGAAAGGCATCCAGTCTGTGAAACAAACATTGAAATATCTCTGAGGGTGAGATTTTATCTCTATTCAGTTTTATGACTGTATTAGGCTTAGACTTGTGTGTTTTATTTTATTTTGCTTGGTAATTCACTTTGTTGTGTCTGTTACTACTTGGAACCACTTAAATCCTACTTTCTGTATTTAATAAAATCACTTTTTACTTATTATTTAACCCAGAGTATGTATTAATGGGGGTGGCAAACATGGTGCAGTTATCTCTCTATTCATTTTAAAAGGGTGAACACTTTATGAGTTATTCCTGTTAATCTGTATACAGGGTAATATACAGATTTATTTGGGGTTTGGACCCCATTGGGAGTCAGCATTGTAAAGACAGGAACACTTCTTAAGTTGCTTTTAGTTAAGTCTGCAGCTTTGGGGCACGTGGTTCAGACCCTGGGTCTGTGTTGGAGCAGACTGGTGTGTCTGGCTCAACAAGACAGGGTGCTGGAGTACCAAGCTGGCAGGGAAAGCAGGGGCAGAAGTAGTCTTGGCACATCAGTTGGCAGCCCCAAGGTGGTTTCTGTGATCCAATCTGTCACAGGGAGGTCTAGGTTGGATATTGGGAAAAACTATTTCACTGGGAGGGTGGTGAAGCACTGGAATGGGTTACCTCGGGAAGTGGTAGAATCTCCATCCTTAGAGGTTTTTAAGGCCCAGCTTGACAAAGCCCTGGCTGGGCTGATTTAGTTGGTGTCAGTCCTGCTTTGAGCAGGGGATTGGATTAGATGACCTCCTGAGATCTCTTGCAACCCTAATATATATTCTAATAAAATGATTATGTGCAGTTATAAAGGTCAGATGAAATTACAACGGCAATCAGTTCTCAAGCATTCAGGCATTATATCAAGACACCAAGAAGAAATTAAAAAAATAAAAGAAAAACAATCCCCACCCCTTATTGGATAGTAACTGAAAAGACAGGGGAAATGAACTAAGGATAATAGTGAGTGTGATTCACTGTACACTCTGTACAGGATCTTAAGCAATTAAGCGCCAAAGAAAAATGTGACACTGAACAGCCACATATAAGATTCAGTTAACTATTCTTATAAGCTAAACTGCAGCCACAATTTCCATGCTTAGATTTGCTCTTAAATTTCTCTCTGTGTGCTATGTGGAAATGTATGATAAATGCAATGTTAATTTTAAGCTTGATTAAATGTTGAAGAGAATGCCACGCATTTTAGTTTAGATTCTATGAACCAATCAATAACTTAATGGACTCTGTCTTGGAAACTATTCTGAAAAATTAACTTCCCAAAGTAAAACAAAACAAAACAAAACCCCACCAAGTTTCCAGTAGTTTCATCTATCACTGGTATGTCAGAGCAAGGAATAAAATGAAATGAGCTAACCAGTAACAACAGCTAAAGATTTAACAAGTTCATTTTCTTAAATGAACCTCTGCACTACATTACTAGTCTTATCTTTGCACGTATTTGGCTCTTTCAAACTGCATATTTCTGTCAGGCAAAACCAAGTATTGACAGTGACCTTGAGTTCTGTTTAGGGATGTGTGTGTGTGTATTCATTGTTTTCAACTAAGCTTTGTTATCTACCATATCAGGCCTTGATGCTACGAAGATTCACGAGTAATTATATTGGGACCAATCCTGCACATAACGTTACTCATGTAAGTAAATATTTGGAGAATTCAGGGCTTACTTAATTATTGAAATAACAGCATTTCATATTCCATACTTTGGTGCAAAGGCAACTTTTTGAGGATCATTGTTCGCCTTTCTTCAATCTCTAACACCGATGTTCTGAAGTATTTCAAGATGCTCATGTATTTCTGCAAATAAAACTATATTTAAAAGAACTAGAATATGAATACAATTTATGCAATAAATTGCTGCTGTTTACACAGTGTGATCTTGTGTAAGGATTAATGGTTAGACTTTATACTATTGAGGTAAGTTCTTTTTACACAAAAAGTAATTGTGTATGTTTAAAAAAAATAAACTCAAATACTATTGTCATTTAAGTGATTTGCAGCATGTTTTATAATGCTGGATGTATTTTATTTATTTCCAGCGATAGTTTATATTCTGGTAACTAAGCAAGTAGGTAAAATTGTTTGTAAGGTTTATCAGTATGATATTTCCCCCCATATAGCCCATAAAACTTGTTCTGGATCTGCCTTCATGTATCATCTAGTTAGTAACACCTGTCAGTGGCATACCTTATTAAGGATACAATTTTATCATGGAACTCATGGATTCTCTGACTTTTAACAGACCTCCGTGACTTCTTTGGCTTCAACCCCACCACAGTGGCGGGGCTGGAGCAGTGATCAGCCTTCACACACCCCCGAGGCTGGAGTGGTGGACAGACACCCCCTGACAATGGACTTGCACTGTCCTTCCCCTCCCCGCCCCTGGGCAGGTCACCGACTTCCATGAATTTTTGTTTATTGCCCTGGACTGTGACTTTGATGAAAAATTTCTATGACAAAATCTTAACCTTACTTATCATTGCTCAGATCTATCAGTCACAGCTTGGCTCTCAGTCTACCACATTAACTCCTAGGGACTGTCAATCATTCTTGCCTGTTTGGACAATATCCATATGTTTCCTCCACTAGCCATGCCAGACAACTGGTAAACATGTTCTATTCTATTCCTTTGGCAAAGCACTCTCATATCTAAGGAAACACTCAACGTAAAATGTGACATGAAGAGTAGGCTTCCAGCTTTTGTGACACTCAACCTGAATATGATGTCTCCACTGTCACTACCTGCTCCAAGCCTGCTCACAGGACAGACAGTGTCTGTTGTCATTAAAGTCAACTGCAGAATCCCTCACATTTCTAAATCCCCTAGGCTCATATGTGGCAAGTTATATGGGCAGGGGCGGCTTCAGGCCCCAGCACGCCAAGCGCGTGCTTGGGGCAGCAAGCTGCGAGGGCGCTCTGCCGGCGCCGCCAGAGTGGCAGGCAGGCTGCCCACAGCAGCTGGTCTGCGAAGAGTTCGCTGGTCCTGCAACTTCAGCGGACCTTGCACAGGCATGCCTGCAAAGGGTCTGCCGAAGCCGTGGGACCAGTGGACCATCCGCAGGCAAGTCGCGGAAGGCAGTCTGCCTGCCGTGCTTGGGGCGGCAGAATTCCTAGAGCCACCCCTGTATATGGGCCTGTAGTGCCTGTGCTCCACCAATATTCAGGAATACGAGCTGGGCTTCACCAACATTTGGACTTATATTTTCAGAGCCATCCCATCCATAGGACAGACTGGGGCAACTGCTCAGGGCCCCATACTTTGGTGGGCCCCACACTTCAGGGGAATGCAGGGTCCAGGGCATGTTGGGTCCCAGCCTGCCTCACCTCTTCCTGACAATGCTCCACCCCCACTCCATCCTTCCCCAAGTCCCAGCCCCTGCCCACCTCTTCCTACTCCTGCTTTGTTCCCTCCCTGCCCCCATTCCACCCTGTCAAGGTTTTTTCCCCCACTTTGAACTTTAGAGTACAAATGTGGGGGACCTGCATGGACCCTTCTGAGCTTAATTCCTAGCTTAGATCTGGTAACGTTGCCATCAGCCAGAATATAGTGGCTGGCACACTTTCTGTTTCCCCAAAACCTTCCCTGGGGAACACACATCCAAACCCCTTGGGTCTTAAAACAAAGAGAAATTAACCATGCCCTCCTTTTTCCCCCCCCTGGGTTGCCTTGAGAGCTTCACAACCAATCCAAACTCCTGGATCTTAAAACAAGGAGGAATTTAAACCAATCCCTCCTCCTTCCCACCAATCCTGTTGAGTTCAGACTCAAACTTCCTTGGGCATTTAAAACAAGAAAGATACATCAGGTTCTTATAAAAAGAAAGCTTCATTAAAGATAAGAAAAGGTAAAAATTATTCTGCTAAAATCAGGATGGAAAATGCTTTACTCATGGGTTATCAGATTCATATAGACAGAGGGACTCCCTCTCAGCCTTAGATCAAAAGTTACAGCAAACAGAAGTAAAAATCATCCAGCAAAAACACATTTACAAGTTAGAAAACAAACATAAGACTAATCCGCCGTGCCTGGCTATTACTTACAATTTTGAAACATGGAAGATCTGATTCAGAAAGATTTGGAGAGCCTGGATGTACATCTGGTCCCTCTTAGTCTCAAGAGCAAACAAAACTGCAAACAAACAGCACAAACAAAGACTTCCCTCCACCAAGATTTGAAAGTATCTTGTCCCCCTATTGGTCCTCTGGTCAGGTGTCAGCCAGGTTTACTAAGCTTCTTAACCCTTTACAGGTAAAAGAGACATTAACCCTTAACCATCTGTTTATGACACACCCCTTCCCCCAAGTCCTTACCCTGCCTCTTTCTGGCTTCCACTCCCTCCCACAAGAGATGCCGGGAGCCAGTGGGGCGGGGCAGAGAGGGGCGGGCTGGGGCCAGGTCACTCACTGCTGCTGGCGCCAGGCCGCCCTGTACCCTGCATTCCCCTGAAGCGTGGGGCCCCCCAAAGCTTGAGGCCTGGGGCAATTGTCCCAGTCCACCCTATGGACAAGACAGCTCTGCTTGGACCCGTTCTGGGCACCACCAAAAATTATACAAACCTGGCACCCATGCCTAGGCTGGGTAATGACTGATCACTATTCCTATCTCTGGGTCCCTGAGTGAACTCCCAGGTGTATATCCTGTATGACACCCTTCTTAAGGAGCATGCCCTCACCGACTGGCTGCCTAGACTCTGGATTCAGTGCCACGGCTGTTTCCCAGTTGCTTGGACATGATCCTGTAAGTCCACCTGGCTCTGGGTTTCCTAGTTACAATATGTGAGTAAAGCAAAAAAACACATATTTAGCAATGGAATTTCTTATATACAGAAATATTATCCAAAAACAAACAAACAAAGTTTGTGAGTTACATAGCTATGGCAAACAACAGACTCCTGATCACAATCCCATTCAGTGCCCTAGGTCTGGTCCAAGTCCTTGAACTCAGCAGCTCTTTCTGCCTTCATGGAGTGATCATTTTGCTTCCGGTAGTGGAATGGCTGGTCCTGCTTAGAAAGCATTCCCTCTTTTAAAACAGCCTCTGTCACCATTTCTGCCCACCTGAATTTTCAGGCTACAGTCCCTGTTCCCCATCTCTCTGGACCTCCCACCCCTACTCCCCTTGGCTTCAGGGCACACTGTATTTCAAAGTCAATGGCCCTGCTAGTAGTGAACTCATTTTTCTGCTATGGAAAAGCCACTCAATATTGATGATCATTGACTGTTTTGTCTCAGCTTCCCAAGAAACACAGCGTCTCCACTAGGCGTCAAATTCCTTTAACTAAACAAATTGTCAAACCCACACTAAAGGTTACATAATTCAGAACAGACATTGAAATAAAACATGGCATTCACCAATTCAAAATGGAATTAATAAATTGACTCAGATGAACCCACCAAACTGTTACAGCCATATTTTAAGATATGCCCATTGGTACACTGCATATCTTCAGAACTAGAATTTCACCACTACTTCATTAGTTATATACTATTGTCTTGGTAAATGTCTTACGTTATTGAAAACTTAACCAGTTTCTATAGGAATTCAGTGATTTCACCTGTGCAGCAGCTCTATGTATAAACACATGAACAAGTTATGTGGAAACCAAGGCAGATAGAAACCTTCCTCCTATATTATCTTACTGTAAACAGTTCACAATCTGGACATTCAGTCCAGCTGAGCAGCAGTAGTAAAATCTACCATGGAAATACTCCTCCACATATCAGGTTCCAATTCATACTTGTGCCATTTTTAAAAAGATTCCCCTAAAAGATTCCAGTTTTGCAGGTCCTCTTTTTCATGGATTTAAATGTCTTTCCTTCCTCTTGAGATATAAAATCTTGTTGAGCTCTTCAGTCCATTATGCAGTGAAATGCAGACTAAATTTTCAAGAGACCCCTATACAAGACGCCATTTGCATGCAGGCACTTTTTCAAGAACTATCACCTGGTACAGTCTAATTTGGGCACACAGTGGTTTGCATATTCAAATTTGAACATGCACACACAGGATACTTTTTGAAAATTGAGCCCTAGATATATAAATATTATGCTGATATTTTAAAATGCTATACAGCTGTTTCCATATATTTATTTAGATATTCAGTAAAAATTTTAAACCTTAAACTGATTAAAGACAGATGAGATAGGATTTAGACAAAATAATCAAAAGCCAGTTACATAAATTATTTGGAACAAAACTGTGGCAAGGAATCCAGTGGTATGAAAAAACAATTCTGGGATGGCTCCATTCATGGCTGTTGAACATTTGAAGTTGTCTATGAAGCGTTGGGATAGTCAGTATCAAAAAAGCCACAGCTTGAGATACTTTCAGTTTAACTGGTAATAATTGCAGAGTTAATAAAAAAAGTAATCATCTCAGCAGGAGCTAAATCAGGCAAATACAATTGCTGAGTTTGTTCTTGAATATTAACTCAAAAGACTATCTTGCATGGAATGGCATAACTGGGGAAGTAAGGCAACTTCAGACTTTGGAGTATACATTTTAAAAGCTCTCCTTTGATGCCGCACTATGTGAAGAACCTTTGAAACAACCTCATAACAACTGTTTAACATGTATTAAAAAATTCAAATCTAATTCCAAGACATTTCAAGTCCTCAAGTCATACTTCTACTGACTGCATTTACAAATGCTCATCACAAATTTGTCTTGAGAACTATAATGTGAAAACCATCAAATTTTTGAGGCTTTGCAAATGCCCTAAATTCCCCCCCCCTAACATTTTGTGTTTCACAAAACAGGGACAGATTGTATAAAATCCTCTCTTGATTAATGAAACCCATATTTATTTTAATGAAGATTCAATTTAAAACTTTTTTTTTTTATCTAAGAGGAAGACTGTGATGCATAAACAATGTAGAAAATGATGAAGGCTAAATGTTTATGCTGCATGAAATATATACAACCTCCTATGCTGCCTATTCTTCTATCCAAGAACATAAATTAGATCTGATGAGTGATCAAGTGGTTTCAAGGCAGGACTGGAATGTAATGAAAGTTAATGTGCTATACATAAAATCTAATGACTAAACCACCCACAGAAAGAAAATAAGCATGTTTTTTCCTGTTATTTTGTGATCTTGTAGGTATATATTAGCTTAAGTTAATTCATTTTTTTGATGCAAAGTAATTCTGTGCTGTTCTACATGGAAAGGACACAGCATATTTGCTAGAGAAGATCTTAGTTGATTCCATGGTATTTAGAATATTTATTTTTAACCCACTTTATTTAAAGCAAAGGTCTAACACACTCAGTTCATGCATGAGAAAATCCCAAAATGTACGTGGTTACTTAAGGTTCCTATTTTCCCTGCATAGATTAAAAAAAAAAAAAAGGACAGCTTTAGTCTGGAAGTTAAGTACTTTGCTGCTGAACTGCAGCACTCCCCAATATATGACAAGAGGATAAACTAAGCTTCTGTCATCACGTGATATCAGTATTATATATCTGATACTATGGAAAAGCCAAGATGCTATCACTGCTTTAGAACTACTGAAAAACATCAGGAAAAAGGACAGAGGAGAGAGAAGTTAGCGTAAGAAAAGACCAATAAGGCAAGAGTAATTAAGCCCTGACTGACAGTACAGTATGTTTAAGTCATCACTAGTTCATTAGCTACAGCAGGCCTACACTCAGAGATTTATCAAGGTTCACTTTCAGAAATACCATATTCATTTTCTGCTAAACATTTTCATGTCAATTAGATAGCAGCATCCATTATGGTAATGGATTGTTCATGTTGTGGCTGGGCTGGAGAAGTGAAAGACTGGGAGACTAGAGAATCAACTGGTGGGATGGACCCCTGAAGGGGGTTAGGTGGGAGAGTGGTGAGGAAGGAATGAAAAGAACTGTATCCACCTCAGATACTGCATAATCTGCAGATCCCAATTGTTTGTGGTGACCTTGCCTCAACTGTGGGTGAAGAGAGCAAGGTAGTCACCAAAGATGATGGATGGTGATGTATGTGGCATCAGAGGTAATGCATGGGTCTCGACCCACCTGTCAAAAGTGATCCTAGGCTGGCATTGGGATTGCTGTCTTTTGTGGGGAGCTACTGGGGATGGATGGATAGGCAGCAGGTGGCTGTGACCTGAAGGGCTGTTTTTGATGTTTCCCTCTGGACTGTAGACCCCAGGGACCTCAATTTGGATCATAAGCCCTTTGGGGGTATGCAGAGACTGATCTCTCTTCTCATGGAACAGGTTGGCTTTGTTGAAAGGGAGGTCCTGAATGGCATTTTGGACCTCTCTTTGGAAGCCTGATGACTGGAGCCAAGAGTCTCTCTGTGCATAACCAGGCTGGTGGCCAGGGAGTGGGATAGAGTATCAGCCATGTCCACCTTTGCCAGTCTCCCCTCGTCCACCAAGGCCTGGAACTGGGCCTGATCATCTGCAGGGAGTTTGTCACTAAAGTCTGCCAGCCTACTGTGGGTGTTGAAGTTGTACTTAACCGACAATTCTTGGTAGCTGGCTTTGCAAAACTGTAGGCCCACTGAGAAGACCTTCCTGTCCACCTTGTCTGGTGGGGTGAGAATTCTACTTTCTGGGGGTTTTTTTGTTTGTTTGTTTGTTTTGCCTTTAAGCTAAATAGTATATTCAAAGCAAAGGGAGAATGACAATTTCTCTGGCAGCTGTAGGTGTTGTTGAGCCTTCTCTGCAGCTGCTTGCACCACCAGTGAATTAGGGGCAGGGTGTGTACTTTGGAAATAGACCCATTTGGCTTGCACAAAATAGCATCTCTCAGCTCGCTTTTGGGTGGGAGCCCACTGTTTTGGCTGGCTCCAGTATGTCCTAGATTATGGAAAGGGCCACATGGCTGTAGGATATCCAGGAGATGGTGTTGAGGGTCCTTGACCTCCTCCAGTGGGATCTGTAGATCACTGGTCACCCTCTGGAGCAGATCTTGATATTGCCAGTGGTCATCTGCCAGATAGACTGGCAATGGGATGACCACATCATTCACTGATGAGGAGACTGCAGTCAGAACCAGAGATACTGGCACCATATTGTCCTCCTTGCAAACCAATTGAACTTGCTGGCAATCAGGGGAGTGTCACTGGTCCTTGATGTGGTCTTTTGTTGGGTTTCTACTTCCCCCTGGCTGGTTTCCTTTGGTTAGCCCCTGGTCAGGACATTTCTTGGTCCCTGGCCTCTAATTAGGCCTAGTGGTCCGCTTCAGTTTCCTTGGCTGCATTTCTGGAGGCAGCCTGGTGCAGGGGTGTTCCCTTCATTGTCCCAGGGCTTTCTGCTTCCATTCCTTTTCTGAGGTTTCTCCTTTTATAGTAGGCCTTGTTTCCCTTGTTACTTGCAGCTGGGGCTGCCTGCCTCCATGATTGGCAGTTGTGGCAGCTGCATGGGGGTGTGGTCAGGCTGCTTGCCTGTAGACAGGAAAGGCTGCCCTGTCCCCTTCTGCCTCTGCTAAGTATAGGATTTGTAGACCTCATTATAGCAATGAATGGTAGGACTTCTGCGACAGTGCCGGGTGTCTCTGGTATGGGTCCGAAGGACCCCAGTATGGACATAAAGAGGGATCAATTGTTTGAGGTGGTCCCCATGCAAAATGATACCATGCATCCCTGCTGGGGGGTGGGTAATAAATGGGTGGATAAGGTTGCCTCAGCTGCCTGTCCAAGCTCCTGTGCCACGCTGGAGATATTGGTGGGGCTATGCCTTCAGACTCCCTCGGAGTCTGATGATGGCTTCGCTGGAAAGAGTAGCACTGCCAGTAAAAGAGGCTCCTATCTGATGAATAGAGGAGAGGCCTCTCTGGAGACAGGAGGAACGGTTCGTCCACTAGAGTAGGAATCTCCCTGAGAACCAATGGGACTGACAGAAACAGAGACTGTGGGTAAGGAAGAAAGACATCTTCCAGTGTCAAGAAAGTCTCCATATGGCCCAGAGTCTATGGAGGGACTCGGTTTGATTGTCAGAGCTAGCCAGTCCCCGTATTGTTGAGGCGGCACAGACGGTATATCTGGGCCCATGCTCAGAGATGGAATTGGACGCTGTGTGTCTCCTGGTTCCATGGGCACCATTGGTACTGATGGATCCCACTTCTTCACCTTACCCTCCAGCCAAGGGCCTCTGGCACCAGTTTCATGGGATCCATATGTGACGTCTTACCTGACTTGGAGAAGGAATGAGTCTTTTGTGAGCAGTTCACTTCTGGGCTCTGCTTTTATGCCCATAAGAGGGACTCTTACTCTTGTCAGGGACCCTGCACCCACTGTCTTTGGGTTTCGGCACCAGCAGCTCTGCTCCATGGCTCGTGTTTGGACAGACAGATACTACTGGCTGACAGAGTCTGCTGTTCAGGCTGGTCTCCCTGGCCAGGATCGGATTGACTCTGTGGCCTCATCACCTCTTCCATCAAGAACTTGCAGAGCCTGAGCTCACGGGCCTTTCTGTTCTAGGCAGGAAGAACTTACACATGCTGCATGTCGCACAAATGTGCACTTCAAGCAGACAATAGAGGCACTGTTGATGCTTGCCATTGATGGAAAAGGAGTGAAGGCAGGAGACACAGTTCTTGAAGCCCAGGACCCTGGGCATAGGCCTTAGGTTACCATGGGGCTTCCCTCTCCACCCCAAACTGTGGGAAAGAGGGAAGGGTTTTGTGTTAAGTATAATCTCTATATTATACTATACTCTACAAGCTATGAATAACTATTTACATGAGTATTTATAACTACTGTCAGAGGAAATAAGAGTGAAGGAGAAATGACTCGGGGCATGCGGTGGTTAGAGGTAACTGGAGTGGCATTGACCCACACCACCTCTTATACTCTAGTTGGGAGTATGAGGAGAGACACAGCACATGTGTGGGTCAACAGATACAGCTTGGAGAAAACTTCTGGACTCCGGTGTATGGTGCGCATGTGCACCCACACGTGGAATACACAGAGGGACCTTCACTTGAAGAACTCTCTCTCTTTACCGCAGTTACTCCACCTGGGAAAACACCACCCTTTTCAGTGAGGTGCTCTGAGGCCTAATGAGTTAATATTTATGAAACATTTTGAGGTCTTTGGGTGGAAGATGCTACACATGTAACTATTAATCATTGGTTTTATTATTGATATATCCAATTACACTGTGATGGGAGTAGCGTGGGAAGAGCAATTTCTAAGCTGTATGTGTGCACAGCTTGTTTTCACTTAGTAGCCAGTGTAACATATGCCAGGTAGAATTCTACCTTCCATTTCGGTTTATTTTTTTGCCTTGAAGCTAAATAGTGTATTCAAAGCCAGGGGAGAATGACCATTTTTCTGCCAGCTGAAACAACATTTTACACCTGCTGCTCATTCTTCAGAAACTCACAAACTACACGATTCAGGCAATGTGTGACATAGGCCACATATGTAAAAACTGCAGCTTTAGAGCACTTCAACAAAGTTTGCATCATTGGCACTTACAATGTACAGTTTCCCAGGTCCTGTGAAGAAGTCATCTGCTGTTAGTTTTGTTACAGAATTCTTACAGACAATGGTAAAATAGCCTTATGAAGGATTTTAGACACATCTGAACTATTCTCAGTGGACTCTTTCAAGTATCTACATTAGCACTAGACAAAAAAAGTCAGTGAACAGCAAGAGTCATGTAACTTTTCATGTTTGACTTTTCATCCACCAATTAGTGATGTAATTCTCCTCTGACCACCTTTGCGATCCATATGTTGGAACTCATAAAGCCAGATATATTTTGGGAATTTCAAATGAAGAGAAACAATATCTCGAAAGAGTCTCATCCTTTATCACAGCTCTGAACTTTAAGGTATGGCTGATAAAAAGCAACCTAATGTTACATAGCGTCTCAGAGACTCAGTCAAACCAACTCGCAATGTGTGCCCCAAAAGCAGTAGTTGCTCAAGCAGCCCTAATTAATTGAGCAAATATACAATTCACCATAAACTATGTAACACAGCAGAACAGCAAATAGCAAGAAACATACAAGTGGCACACCTAGTGTCCACAAATTCAAGCTCTCTGACCCTTTCCCAAGACCTTCAGAATCACAGACAAAAGTTAATATCCTGTACAGCAACATCCTACATTGACATTTGGCAGAAATTAAAATCACAGCACCAAGAGTGACAGGACCCTATCACTGCTGGCATAAAATGTTTTTATTGTTAGGCTGGCATTGTGTCTTATTATGAATTAAGCATATCTGTAACTCTGCAGCAGCTGGAACACAGGACAGCGGCTGCTAGGGTGGAAGGACAGTAGCAAGCAGAGCCAGTAGCAGAGCAAGTGATGGATTAAGAAAACTCAACCCGGCTACTCAGTATAGATAGCACAAAGGGCGCCTGACCCTGGGTTCACCATTCACCTTCTGGCCATTCTGGAGATTAGTTCTCAAGGCCAATGCCCCCTTCTATGGTTTGCAGGCTCTCACTCTGTCTCTTCCTCTGGGTCTGCAGCCCCTCTCTTGTTCCAGGAACTGCCACAGTCTCTTGGTGACGCAGCCCTCTTGCCGAGTCACTCAGTGTTTCCCTGCTTCCGGCATTCTTTCTATGCAAACAGTCCCAGGCAGACTTCCCCAGTGGCAACTAGGGGAACCCAGGCCCACCCTTTACCTCAGATTTGACTCCAGAGACCCTCAGCTCATCAGTTCTGGGCTCTGCCGTCACTGCTCCTTCCCTGGACTGCTTCCTATTTTTCCTGGTCTCCCTCTTTCTTGGGAGTACCAGCTTCAAACCAACTCCCTCCTCTTCTCAGTGAGTGGCTGTTACCTGCCTTTCTCCTGCAGCCTTTCCCACAAGAACCCAATAGGGTGCAGCCTTTCCCAGTTACCCTGGTTTTATATAGGCTCCACCTGTTCCAGCACAGCTGAACCTGCTTTCCATTAGTTCCCTGCTCCCTGCCTCTTCCTCCAGGTGTAGCCTGTGCAATTAATTGGCCTGCCTGGACATCTTAACTCTTTCCAGCCCTGCATGGGGTAGACACCCCATCACAGTGCCTCAATATTACTGCATTTTTAAAAGCTTTTTAAATTCTCTGGCCCTGTATCTCTATGCTCTCTTTCACATTCACTCTGTGTGTGGGGTGTTGGAAGTGTATTGTATATAGGTAAAGAGTTTTTGTAATAACCATGTTTTTTTATCTTAAATTGCAAAAATATTTTTTGCAGTGTTTGTGATTTAGTTTATTGTGTGTTTGGTTTGATATGAGATTTTTCTTGGGGCTTCCTCCTCTCTCTGAAAATGTACATGGAGACATTACAAAATAAAACAGGTGTTCTGCCCTCTCTTGCATCAGTTTTTCTTCCACTCCAGGATGCTTCAAAGCAATTGCTCCCACGCAGGAAACAGATTATAAAGGCTAAAAATCATGTGTTATTTTCAACTTAAAAGTGGGGAATTGGCTTTGACTTCAAAAGCTAACTCTTGTTTTGAACAAAGTAGTAAACACATTTTCAGTGAAGCAGTTGTGTCAAGTCTATGTGGAATATAAGCTCAGAAAAGTGAGACACTGCAGGTCATAGCCTTTAACAAAATATATCTAATGCAATTGACCCCAAGACTGGCAAGTAGCCCAGGTCTGTCTGGCAGACCTTATACTAGAAAACAGATTTCAAATATGACACAAGGGAATCTACTTTTATGACTATGAAGAGAGAACCACAGAACTCCTAGTGCTGGGTGAACATTCCAGTTTCTGTCTGTACAAAACATAGCATCTAGTTATTTCCTAGGATAAACACATGAAACTGCTTCCACCAATTCTGGTCTTTCAGATTTCCCAGAAGTTACTACTTGGAGTTCCTGGAGGCTGTCTCTCTCTTCACATCTTTTCTTACTGACATTGCAGACTCCTCAGCAATTGAAAAAAGATTCATGCCCATTACCTTCACCTTTCTTTAAAACTGTCACAGAAGAGGTGGAAAAGACCTATTAGTTCAAATCCATCACCTAATGAAGAACATACTAGAAATTAAAGTGATACCACATTTGATCTTAGGGAAGGGGCTATGAAAGATAAAATCATAATCAGTCCGTAGGTGAAAGAACCACTAATACAGAAGGTCGTTAAAAATTAGCAGATGTTTTGTTAATACTGGATTCCTACAAAACACAAGAGTATGGAAGAAACGTGATCCTCCTCAAAACCTTCCTTGTGGCACTGTAAGAGCAATTCAAACATAAATGGAGACAATTTCATTACAATAACCACAATGAACATATGTATGCTGTACAGAGAAAAAGACAACATGTATATCTGTTGTTCAAAGAAAACTCTTTTGTATTCAATACATTAGTGACACAATTAAAAAACAATTTGTCCTTATGTAAAGATGACTCCCAGAATGCTGCCAAGGTCAGTGATTCCTTGGATAAAGTTCCAAGTGTATTAGATTTTAAATTCTGAAGCTAATTTTCTTCTTAAATTCAAGAATCATTACTGATTGCTGAAGATTATTTCATTTTTGGCTTTCCCTCATAGCGTTACAGAAGAGAAGTGAAAAAAAACAAACAGCTATTTAGAATACCACTGCTCGGTTCTGACTCTTCTATCTTTCCCGCATTAAAGTAGACCTTCTTCAGATCCAATCTGGCTCTGAGTGGAAGCTTTAAATTGTCATTTTAGTGTTCTGCATATTAATAGTACCTCTAAGTTAAATAATTTTTTTCCAGTTAATCTCTCCTCCACCTCTCCCAAAAACCATCCAACAGTGTAAAACCTGGGTAATGCACGCATTTAAAACAAACACATTTAAATGAAAACCTAATAATGAAAGTATGCAATGTCACTCCCTTTTTGACACTGTACTGTTGCTATGGCAATTTTCAAACTGAGTGTTTTTTCTGAAAGCTCTCTTTATTGAAAGAGCCTGACTTTTTATCCACCTTAATATCTGAATGCTAAATTACCCTTTAGAAACGGTATATGAAGAGTTTAGTTCTGCTTCAGTGACTCCTGGTCACTTCTCTGACTAGATATTTCTTAACATCTAGTTCAGTATTCTCAGCAGATCAATTTCAAATCAGATTCAGTTTTTCCCCACAGAAATCAGTCAATATTGTCTTGACAAGTTTCAAAAGGTTATCAAAGGCTATCAAATATTCCACAAGGAACACAGCACAAATGATGAAAATAAAATAGAATTTAAAAAAAGAAAATAGAAACTAAAGCACAAATATGTTGTAATAATTTTGGCAGTCGGTAAGCCTGTACTATCACATATGCTTATTTTAGGACAGCAGACAATATACACTTTAAGCTGATCCTGTGCCGATGACATTACAATTGAATAAATCAAAACAAGTATTTCATTTTAAAGTTATTTTAAGATGGCTAATTATTATTAATTCTTTTGAAAGTACACGGCAGTAGAATTAATCTCAATGGTCTCATTTCACTTAAATGTGGCTGTAATAAGTAATTCAATGCTAAATTTATGTCCACTCGTAGCGTTATTAGGTTTTTGATGGTATGGTTGTAACAGTTACACTTTACAATGAGTGCCAAATTTTTACTAATTCCTTCTTATTCACTGTAATCACATTTTAGCAAGAACTCATTTGCCATTAATGTGGATGTAAGATGCAATTCCATTGTAATTCTGTACTGATTAATATGCACTTAGTCAGCAATCACACCATCATATTGCAAAAGTGCTCGTACTGGAGTGTGAAGAGACAGTACAGCCTTGGTGGATGCAACAATAAATACTCTGCACCATTCTGCTAAGTGCTGTAAATATGCATGGTTCCCAAGGGAGGAAAAAGACAATATGATCAGAGGGGTTAGCTGTCTTTCCTATTAAAAAAACTCTGAGATCCGATCAAAGAAAAGTTGACCAAACATATGAAACAAATATAAATTTAGGTACCACTTCTGAATTGGAATCTGCTAGCATGGACCCTTGCATCGAGGAGGAGTCCCACTGAAGTCAAGCAATCTGTAAATCAGTGAAAATCTACCACGTAGGTCCACGGTAGCACAACTTGATGCATGATCAGCGCCTTAGGCAATGCTGTATGTTAATTTCCAGGAGGGGAAGTGGAAGCTAGACAAATTCAGACTGGAAATAAGGTGTAAATTTTTGACAGTCGGGGTAATTAACCACTGGAACAATTTCCTGTTAGTCATGGTGGATTCTAAATCACTGACAATTTTTAAATCATGATTGGATGTTTTCCTATAAAGATATGCTCTGGAAATTATTTTGGGGAATTTCTATTGCCTGTGTTAGACAGACAGTCCATCTAGATTGGTGGTGGGTAGCTTGCGGGCTGCACGTGGCCAGCAGGGTAATCTGCTGGCGGGCTGCAAGACAGTTTGTTTACATTGACCATCCACAGGCATGGTGAACCGTGGCCACTGGTTGCCCAGGAATGGTGAACCGTGACCACTGGGAGCCATGCCTGCTGACAGTCAATGTAAACAAACTGTCTTGCGGCCTGTAAGCGGATTACACTGATGGGCTGCATGCGATCCACGGGCCACAGGTTGCCCGCCACTGGCCTAAGATCATAATGGTCCCGTCTGGCCTTGGAATCTATGAATTACTCCCTCATCTAGGGGGAGACTTTATAGTCTTTAATGCAACTCTGTCAGAGAGGGATGCTTTGTTGACCTTCCTTGCTGCCCCTACTCCTTAGCTTGTTGGTTAGAAGGCTCACACTCCTAAAAATCTTTTGGGGAAAAGATTACCTACTGTAATGTGATCCTAGACCTTTTTAAAACAGCAGGTCCAGATAACTTGCATTCAAGAATTTTTAAAAAGCTGGCTGAGGAGCTCGCTGAACCATTAATGCTGATTTTCAAAAAGAGTTAGAGAACTAGAGAAGTTTCAGAAGACTGGTAGAAAGCTAATGTTGTGCCAATTTTTAAAAAGGACAAAGAGGATACTGGAGTAATAGGCCTGTCAGCCTGACATCAATTTGGGCAGTGTAATGGAATGGCTGATTTGGGAGTTGATTAATAAAGTATAAAGAAGGGTAATATAATTAATGCACATAGACACGGGTTTCTGGAAAACAGCTTTAGTCAAGCTAACTTGATATCTGTTTTTGATGAGGTTACAAGTTTGGTTGATAAAGGTAGTAGTGCTGGCAAAATGTACATATATATGTTTGACTTGATACCACACGGCACACGTCAAATGGATTGAAAACTGGCTAAATGATAGGTCTGAAAATGTAATTTTCAATGGGGAATTTTCACTGAGTGAGTATGTTTCCACTGGGGTGGAGATAGGTTTGTGGCCCTATGCTATTTAACAGTTTTATTAATGATCTGGAAGAAAACAAAATCATCATTGATGGAGTTTACAGATGACACACAAATTGGGGCAATGGTAAACAGGTCATGATTCTGAGTAATCTGGATTGCTTGGTAAATTGGGTGCAAGCAAACAATGTATGTTTTAATATGGCTAAATGTAAAGGTATACATCTAGGACCAAAGAGTTAGGCAATACTTTCAGGAAGGGGGATTCTATCCTGAGAAGCAATGACTCTGAAAAAATTTGGGGGTCATGGTGAATAATCAGCTAAACATGAGTTCCCAATGTGATGATGTGGCCAAAAGAACTAATGCTATGTGGAATACATAAACAGGGGAATCTTCAGTAAGAATACAGAAGGACTTTGTGCTGGAATACTGTGTCCAGTTCTAGGGCTCACCAATTAAAAAAAGATGAAGATAAATTGGAGAGGGTTCAGAGAAGAGCTATAAGAATGATTAAATTATTAGAAAACATGCCTTATAGTGATAGACTCAAAGAGCTCAATTTATTTAGCCTAACAAAGAGAAAGTTGAGTGGTGATTTGATTACAGTCTGGAAGTATTTAAACGAGGAACAATATTTAATAATGGGCTCTTCAATCAAGCAGAGAAAGATATAATACAATCCATTGGCTAAAAGTTGAAGCTAGACAAACTCAGATGGGAAATATGGTATAAAAATTCTGAACAGTAACAGTAATTAACCATGGAACAATTTACCACAGGTTGTGGTGGATCACTGAGAATTTTAAAATCAAGATTAGATTTTTTTTTTCTAAAAGATATGATCTACGAATAGTTTTGGGGCAGTTCTATGTTATGCAGGAGCTCAGACTAGACAATCAAAACAGTCCCTTCTGCACTGGAATATATGAATCTATACAGACCATTATTGCTTTGAGTTCTATAATATAATAAATTATATTTAATATGAAGTCAAAATGAAATGAATCAAAGTAATGAAGTTGAAATGAAAGATACTGACATAGAAACAAATCTTTTTAACTTTATCAAAACAAAATGAACAATAATTCATTTAGACTTTTCCCCATCAAATATATCATCAGAATCAACACGTTCCTGCCAAAATGCATTTTCTTACCACAAACTGCTATGCTGAATTTTTTCTGGTCGGCTCTAGTCTCAGTACAGTTGAGGGGAAAGTATCATAGTTTAGGATAGGGTGAAGCCCAGAGAAGCCAACAGAAGATAATTCCGTCTCTGGCTTCTAGGAACACAGATGGAAATGGAAGTGGTTTGCCTTAGAGCAAAAACAGCAAGGATGTTAACAATTTAAGGCTATCACTCCCATCCATAGTTCACAACTTTGTACCTCTAACATGTAATTTCACATGCTGCAAAATGACTGAAAAATCTGAGAACTCAAGATGGTATGTTAAAATGGGAGCTTTAACTTTACATTTCCTTGGTTTTGTCATTTTATGTCAGTCCATAAATCATTAAAGTAATTGTTGGCATTTGATATGAACATAGGAATCAACTCTCTAGAACAGTGTGTTTGACTCAGTGTGGTTTTTGCCAATTTAAAAGGACACAAATGCCTCACGTAGATTGGCTTTGGGCTTTTAAAACATTAATTTGTTTTGTTTCACTTCTCACCTGCCAGGCTAAATATTTTCTTTAAAATTGTAATACAATTAATCAGTATGGTGATCTGTGGTTTTAATGTAAAATGAAAAAAAAAATCCAATTTTAAAACTGCCAAGTCCATTTAACAGCGGTTGAAGTTTAGATTAAACGCACAGAGCAGTGGTGCTGGAAAGGTCAATAGCAAGCCCTCTCCAAAAGAACCCAAATAAATATAAAACAAAAACAATATATGGTTCCTGTATAGAACATTAAATGTTAAATTTTTTCATACCATCACAATATAAGATAGTTTAGGGTAAAATTGTCAGAACACTATGTAGGAAGTCTGAATACCAATCTCATTAACAAATAATCCCATTTGTGATTATACCTACTGTGGCAATAGAGAGCTACTACCACTGAGAAATGTGGTCTAGAATGGATTTGAACTTTAGATGAGAAAACTCCGTATCAGCTTTTTAAAATGAAGAGACAAAATTCAAAGACCATTATTTTTCACAACCTCACATCCTCATTCATGCCATGACTTTTAATTTTTTAAGTTTATATGTATTATCTATACAAACATATATGTACGTGTGTGTGTGTGTGTGTGTGTGTGTGTGTGTGTATGTGTGTGTGAGAGAGAGAGAGAGAGAGAGTTCTAAATGACATACCAGAGGGTTTTTGTTGATATATTAGATGTGTTCTTGTGTGACTTATTCATCACAGCAAAACAAAGATTTCAAAATGAAAAAAGATGACATAACGTGTTATATATGTATATTATAGACATACCCATATTTCCAGATATGTAATTGTCTGTGCACACAAAAGTATGAAGCTTTCTTACTGCACCACAACCAGCACATACTGTATAAAATTCTGACCTCACTGAAATCAACAATAGTTTTGCCACTGACTTCAATGATCCTCAATTTCAGCAACTCTACATAAGGATATATTTTTAACTGAGGTATAGAAGGTAAGGAATATACACAAACAGCAATATTTATGGGATTTATGGAGGTACTTGCTACGGGATGTTTTGAAAATGTACCAAATAATCTTGTTCTCCAGATCAGGTCTTTGAGTGGCATAACTAATGATAAAAAGTGTAATGAGCAAGGCAGAAGTCCCTGGAAAAATTAATATTTTTTTAAAAAAAGTTTGTTTTAATTCAAAATTAATAATCATTAGTGTAGCAAAAAACAAACAAAACCAAAATAAAAACCACTTAAGAACACTCCATTATCTTTATTTATATGAAGATGGAAGTAGAATTGAGTAGGTATTAGCATTTGAATATTTGATCAAATTTAGCCTCTTTCTGTTCAATAATTTTCCATGAGCCTCCTATTATATTCTCAAAATTATTTGTTATTTAAATTATTAAATATTTTAGCAAATAATTTTTGGTCTGTATATTGTGTGAGAGCAATTTGTTCAGAGTATTCATTAACCAATGTTTGAGCAGGATTGCTTAGTTTTTATTGAACAGTTAGGTCTCATAGTATTTGCTCTATTCCCCAGATCGGTGAGGGCAACTCTTAGAATCAGATTTCCAGTGCTCATACGTATATTTAAAAACTCAAACATTTATTTTCAGTAAATATTCTCTCACAAAAGGCTCAAAACACCTGTCTTCTTTTCTTAGATAGTCCATGTCCAGGCTAGCAGAACTGCATTCTCTTGAGAAAGTGCAACTCCCTCCTTTTTATTTTCCAGGTGGGGAAATGGGTAGGAAAATAATGGGGTCATGACTCTGTATGTGTAGTAATGTGCACCGCATAAGACGGTGTGCTAGGAGTGGTCAAGAAAGAGATCTTGGAGTCATTTTAGATTCAAGAAAGAAAGCTTGGAGTCAGTGCAGATAGTTCTTGGAAAACATCTGCTCAATGCGGGGAGTGACAGTCAGAAAAGTTAACAGACTGTTAGGAACCATTAGGAATGGGACAGATAAGAAGATAGAAAATAACATAATGCCACTATATCAGGGTTTTTCAAACAGGGGTCACCACTTGTGCAGGGAAAGCCCTGCCGGGCCAGGCCGGTGTGTTTACCTGCCCTGTCTGCAGGTCTGGCTGCTCGCGGCTCCCACTGGCCGTGGACCTGTGGACGGGGCAGGTAAACACACCGGCCCAGCCCGCCAGGGGCTTTCCCTACACAAGCAGCGACCCCTGTTTGAGAAACCCTGCATTATATAAATCCATGGCACAATACACTTTGAATACTGAATGAAATCCTGGTCAACCCATCTCAAAAATATATATATTTGAATTGGAAAAGGTAAAAAGGAGGGCAGCAAAATTACTAAGGGCATGGAACAGCTTTCACATGAGGAGAGATTAAAAAGGCAGACTTTTCAGCTTGAAAAGGACATATGATAGAGGTTTATAAAATCATGAAGATTGTGGAGAAATTGAATGAGGAAGCATTATTTACCCCTTCCCATAACACGAGAGACAGGGATCACCCAATGAAATTAGTAAGAAGCAGGTTTAAAACAAACAAAAGCAAGTACATCTTCACACAATGCATAGTCAATTTGTGGAACTCATTGCCAGGGGATGTTGTGAAGACCAAAACTAGAACCGTGTTCAGAAAACAATTAGATAAGTTCATGGAGGATAGGTCCATCAGTGGCTACTAGCCAAGATGGTCAGGGATGCAATCCCATGCTCTGGGTGTACCTAGACTCTGACTGACAGAAGCTGAGAGTGGACTATAGGGGATAGATCACCTGCTGACTGCCTATTCATTCCCTCTAAAGCACCTGGCACTGGCCATTGTCAGGGGAAGACAGGATACAGGGCTAGATGGACCACTGGTCTCACCTAATATGACCGTTCTTATGTTTTTAAGTTGCACACGTGCTACATGCCTGAGAACTCCAAAAGGTATCATAGAAGATCTTCTAATGTTCCTTGTGGGACAGTGTGACTTCACACTACCCTCTGCTATGGTCTGTGACTATAAGACAAAATTGAACTAGATGTTTTAAACTTTGCTAACTATTTTATCTTAAAAACATGATACACAACCTAATGCATTCTGATATGAACAAGTATTTCATCTTCATCATTCTCAATACCTAAGTATTTGGCATATCAGTGCAATGAGCTCTATATTATGGATACTATCCTTAAACATACAGTCTTAAAATTGAATGCCAAATGCTAATATCATATTCCAAATACCATATTCTTAACAAATGATCTATATACTGAGGACAGTGTGCATTATAAACGCATCTTTATTGCTGTATATATTTTAGTGCCAACTAAACGTGTGATACAGTTTCAAAGGTGCCGTTTCTATTTGGCTTGTTGGAGTCCTTTATAAAATTAAGAAGTCTGAGGATCACAAAAATCCCAAAGAAAGGGCATGGGTACCCTGAGATGAAATAAGAGCAATTTCTTGGACATAAATATTTACTGATTATAGGTTAATATCACCAAAATCCAATGACACATCAATGGTTAAGGTGTTGTGATGCCAGCTCTGCAATAATTTGTCTATAGAAGTATCACTGAAGCTACTGTATTTCTATTACTACTTCTTACTGTATCTGTGAATGTTCCTAGATTACCAGTTAAGTAATTTTAGGTATTTCATCAATAATCTCAAAGGATTTGTAAGTATGAGAGTAGTTGAGAGACTTCAGTGAGATATTCATTAATTTCCAAAAGACCAGATGGGCTAATAAGCATATTACTACCTCTTAATAATACTGTATAAAAGACAAAAACATCTGTAAACCGAGGGTCAGAATCTGCCAGCATTATTCATGCTGCATAGCACTCCAGTCCTTGAATAGTTCTATTAATTGTAATTAATTTAAGGTACTACTCAAAATGACGAAGACTGACAGAATCTGGTGCTGAATGTAAATAGTCAGATAATAGCTAGGACGCTGAACCAAATGACTGCATTTGAGGCAAAAACATTGGTATCCATAGTAAGACACCCAAACCAATAGTGTCTGTTATAGTATCTCTCAGCTCTCATGCTAAGATACAGTGACAAAAATAATCATCATGGTATGCAGAACGGCCTGGTATTTTAATGGAACCTAGAATAATAGTGACTTCCTCATGAAAACTTATGAAATGATTCCATACCTCCATCACAGGTTACATATTCAATTAAAAATACATCACCAAGCATATATTCATCCAGTATAATATCTGTAGTAGGCAGTGCCTTCAAATTAAACTGACAGTACATGTCTCAAAAAATTGTATTTTATAGGTATCACTCATTACTGGATGTCTCCACTGTATAAACTAATTAGCACAATTCTGCTTTCCACTTAATTAACATAAAGCCTGATGTATGATTGGCTTTAATTCTAGTAAACTGTCATTCATATGCAACTCACAGTAGCACAAACAGAGATTTCACTTTCAAAGGACCTAGCTTATACTTTCAATTTTGTGCTGTTTTTTGAAGTTTGCAGCTAATCTGTTTTATGTAAGGTAACTTCAATAATATTAGCTCCAAGTTAACTCTGCAATAGTTCATTTTTGGTAGAGCAATAACTGAGCAAACAGAAGCTGGTACCAGAGGCATTCTTTTCTATTATTTATTGTAATATTTTTTCATAAATTTAATGAGAAACATTTCAAAAGCAACATTTTTATCCTTTCATGTTAAATTAATTTACAGTTCTATAAGCTATAATGAAAACACATAACTCATCAGCAAAAAGCAAAAGTTAATAAAAACAGATTTCCTCAAAGTTTCAAGGATTTACTAAGCTCAGCCACCACAAAATCCCTTCATTTTCTGCCAGGTTCAGTTTGTCTCTCTTTGTTTTTAATTATTTTACACTTACAGTGAAAGTGACATAACAATGAAAAAGTAGAAACAACCTCAGGCTGAAAATAATAAAGAATGCAACATATTTTTTAAACCTAAACAAATGCGATATTTATTGGTGTATTTCACTGAATTTTTCTGCATCTCTGGCATGAAGAATGCCAATTTCAACCAAGTGGTTATGCAGACAATAGAAAAATCTCAAAAACACCAAAATAAAATTAAATGCACCTCTTTAAAAAAATCTACTGCAGAGAGGCCATTCTGAACCAATACCAGAGGTGCTGAGCATCTGCAATTCCTTCTCAAATCAATGAGATTTGCTTCTGTTCAAAACCTCTCAGGATTAAGCCTACTGTAAGGAACTCACATCCTTAGAAAGGAAACCTCAGATCCACCCTTCCCCTTTTTTCACCCAATCAGTGAGCCTGTTTTTATCTTGGATAGCCTGCAACTTGCAGGGGCAGCTCTAGGAATTTTGCCACCCCAAGCACGGCAGGCAGGCTGCCTTCCGCAGCTTGCCTGCGGATGGTCCGCTGGTCCTGCGGCTTCAGAGGACCTCCCACAGGCCCTGCGGGAGGTCCTCCGAAGCTGCGGGACCAGCAGACCCTCCGCAGGCATGCCTGTGGGAGGTCCGCCGAAGCCGCGGGACCAGCGGACCCTCCACTTTGATTTGATTTGGCTTCTTTCAGCAGTTTTTCAGTTTATTGAAAGAAAGGATGTGTCATTTTATTTGATAGATTGATGAAATACACTTTGAAATAAACAGTACAATAAATAGCAGTCAGGTCATTGTGTGCGGCCCCACAGTAAAAGACATTTTGAAGCTTAAAATGAACTAGTGATGTTCAGTGGCTCCAACTTTTGTTTTGTTTAGTATCCTCTAAGGAGTCTGTCTATGCTGAGCGATTTCATGCCAAAGAACCGTACAGAGTGCATATATAAGAACCCTTGTCAATATGGAGGAACTCTAAACTGCTTATCTAAATCAGATGTATATACATTTAAAGTATATGCAGTTGAACAACTGCATATTAATTCTGAAGAGGATACAATGTATATAATGTAATCAGTTAATACCAACACTATAAAACATAGCTTGGTTCTGTTAGTATTATTTCTCTAAGAAAACTAACCCAGATTATCAGAAGTTACATTTCTAAAATTAAAAACATACACCCACACATACACACATGGACTATCATACAATTATCTTGTAATGTAATGTGGGGGCAGGGGGAGAGAAATCTTTTTAAACATTATTAATCTGTCAATCAAGCTTCTATAGTCGTCACACAGACCAACCAAATAAATGTTACACAGAATAGGAAAGATAATAGAAATGATCACCTTTTGTTCTGATCGTTGCAATTGTTTATTGGTATGCGTGGCATTTTTTGCTTTTCCGTTATCTTTTCAACCATATTAGAACATGTAGAATTTTTGTAAGCAGTTATTATTATTAAGAATACAGCCAAAGGTTTCAGACATTGGGATCTGACGCAGTTGATACTAATGCTGAAAAAAGACCACGTTAAAAAAAAAATCAACTCTTAATTGAACCTAGAAGAAGTGTTATGTGTTCCCTCCTCTTTCTTTTTTGTAAATTTTGCATGTGTCTTAGATACACCAGTTTGGACAGCTGAACTTTATGCCAACTATATTGTCAATGAGTAAGAAACAAATAAGCTGAAGAACTGTTCTGCCATTCTCACTCCTCCTGTCTCTTGCCTCGCTCCTCTGATTCTGCTGAGTTACCCTATGCAAGACCAATGTGAAATAGCATCTTATCATTCAAGTCTCTTCAAACCCACCTTTAACCCACAAATGGGCCTTTAGATTACCTGATCCAAGTTACAGAAAACTAGAGCCCCATGTAAAAGAGCCAAACAGTGCAGACAGTCATACCTTCAGGAATAATTGAGCCTGTAGCCTTAGTTGGGCAGAAGACAATTTTCTTATAAAATTGCTTTCAAGACTCTGCACTGAAAGGTTGCATCTGAACAGCCTCAAGAGCTGCTCTGCAATGCTGGGTGAAAGATTGTTCCGCTTTCCAGATTTCAGACTAGAAAATCATAGCTATAAATGATTTCACCTTTATGCATGAAACAGCTCTTGTGATAGAAGAATATGACCTATTCTTAACTTTATAAGGAAGCCCCTTCAAAAATACAAGTCACAAAGCATAATGAGCAATTCCTGGAGCGACTCCAGAGATTGTATGTTCTCTCTTGGGGATGCAAAAGGGAGTTATATAATTACATAAAAAGCATAACTTCAAGTTTGAAATACCTAGAAAAATCCACATTTTGAAAGGAAGCCGAGACAAAGGAGGGAAAGAGAAAAATACCTGTCTTCCAGGGAATATGAAAATTGCTCCAATGATGAGTTCAGGGGAAAAAAGGCAGCCTAGATCCAGTCTAAACCTAGACAGGGTTTTAAAAGGTATATTCATATGAATCCATAAGTCAGAATGATGTATTGTCTGAAAGGAAATATCTGAATGTTGGAGTGACCCACTAGACAGAACTCGGTGGGCCATTATGAGGTAGTTTAATCAATTTGTGATGAGGTAGTTTAATCGACTTGTGATGTCCTTCAAATTGGCTTGTAGGACTTAAGTTGATGAAGAGAATTCCAAAGGCCTGCCCATAGGTTCCCCCTCCGCACCACACAGAGTAGCAGGATAGAAACAGAACCACGCACAAATTTCAATCAAAAAAGCACCTGAAACAACTGTTCCCCCCTCTCTCTCTCTCTCTCTCTCTCTCTCTCTCACACACACACACACACACAAAGACAGACTTATGTTTCTCCAAGCTTTCACTGTTGGCTGGTACACAGTTGGTGATGGCATTGAAAGCCCATTGCATTCCAGTAAAGGTTGATGCCACATTTGCTATAGACCAAAGCAAAACGGCTATTCGGAGATAAGCAGGAAACAGGATAGGCAACAGTATGAGATTTCTATAATCTGGTTACATGACAAACAAGAAGTCATGGCTATCAGCATATGGAAATGGAATTAATACTTTAATTAATTAATTAATATTTCTGTTCTTTGGAAATCTGCCACAGAAACTTTTAATGACTACAAGGGCTGTGGCACAAGTTACATCTGATCTAAGGGCCCCCTCCTGGCCAAATGTGGTGCTGTAGATGCACCCTGCCTCAGTTTCTCCTGTCACCAGTAATTTCACCAAGGATTTTCACCAGTGTTCCTTCTGAGGGGTCTAGTTTATTAACCAAAGACTCAATGAAAATACAAGCAAGACTTCACCCCAGTATCTTAGCCAGAAGGAAAGAATCAATCTCAGTTTATCCATTCCCATCTGGGTCCACTATTCCTATTCAGCATGGATCTTTTGGCTTGGATCCCTTCCCTTGTGTCAGGTCTCTTGAATTACCTGGGAAGAATCCTGCACTGGAACCAGGGGTTGGCAGAAATCTGTCGACTGCAGCTCTCTTCCAGGGCAGAATGTAATTCTTGATATGCTGGACTTCCTGCCACTGTCTGGGAATTCCCTGTCCTTCAGACTAGAGCACACCTTCCAGGTCTCTTGCTAGAGTGAACTCTCCTAGGAACTCCTCTCCTCATGAGCTTAGGATATGTTCCACAGAGTTTGGTAATTTTATGTGTACCATCAATGTCAGCCGAGGATAGTCAATGTTCCAAGCAGTTTAGCCTATGGCTGGTATGTTAGTAGGCAGGTGTGGACTAACATCAGGTAAAGGTCACTTCAGAACTGCAGGGAGGCATCAGTCAGGCATACTCAGACCAAAAACAAGTGAGGGTCACCATAGATTTAGCATTTATGATTGGTCTATAAATATGGACCAATCAGAGAGGGTCAGAAAGTGATTGGATGAAAGGAATGCTAATGTCAGGATTGAAAAATAAGCCAATCAGAACAATCCAAAAGCTGTATATAAGACAGAGAGCAGGCTGGTATCTTCCCCCAGTTCATCAATTATTCTGGGACTTAGTGGTGGAAGGTGTGCGTCCTCAGAGGCACAAACATAGGCACCTAGGGAACTTTTATCCTGAAAACTTAGGCACAGAGTAAATTTAGGTGCCTACATGGGAGTTTTATAGGTATCAGTGGTGTCAAAACAGAGATGTCAGAGCTTAAGCCTGGGGTTTAGGCACATAAGTACCTGTGTGAATCTAGGCCTTCCTGGCTCTAGGAACCATTCAGCTGAGCCCCGATAATGCTTTCTCAGGCAAATTATCTGCAAACCAGCCAACTAGAGATTTAATTACTTCCAGGTGGGTCTGAGTTGGCGTGTTCTCCCTTACAGGAGCCTGTCACAGGTAGTATGGTCCCTGACCCCCTAAAAGGACAAACTCATATGATGGACTGCAATTATATCCCGACCAAAAGATGGCATCTTCAGCAGCACAGTGCCTCTATCTATTTGTTAATTAATGTCTCTTCAGAGGGACGAATGACACTTATGGAATCATTAAAACCACTTGCTACAGCCCTGTGGTAATATAGCCTCCCAGTCCCAGACCTGAACTTTAGCGTCCACAATCTGGTCCTGTCCCAAACCTGGACTTTTGCGTCCAAAATCTGGGGGCTTACCTGAAACTCCCCCAAGCTCACTACCAGCTTGGATATTCTCGCTGCCACCAGATCAGGAATTGATGGGGCCTGATCCCCCCTTTCCTCTCCTCTGGTGTCCCCATCCCTCCTTGGGGGCACCCAATGCCTCACCATCCCTTGGATGCTAAAAGGCAGGGGAAGAAAACCTCCTTTCTTCCGCCCTCCTTCCCAGGCTGCCTTCTTTGGCTAGCCTGTGAGTATGACGAAGACCGGTTTCCTCTGCTTCCCCAGAATAAGCGGTCTCTACCTGTTCTCAGGACAATTGGAGATGCAAAATACCGCAACAGCTTGGCTTTGCCTTTTTCCCCGTGCTGCCCTTCCTGTGAGGAGAATCAGATCTGAACAAGAGGTGATTCTTTTTTCTCTTTCCCGCCGTGCCTGCCTTTCCTGAATAGCAATAGGAAATAGCCCAACAGGCCTGGCTTTCCCTTCCTTGCTCCAGAAAAGAAAACTCCCACGTTTTAAAAGGAAAAGTTTATATAAAAAAAGAAAAAAAGTAAAAAAACAATAATCGTTGCATTAAGAAAACTCATACAGGCCTTTCTAAAGAAATATGAAAACAGTTGATTTTAAAAGATAGTCCGATTAAACCAGTCCAACCAATCCACATACACGTAATACAACCAAGCTCCTCAAGCCGCATTGGCTGGGGTTCCCTTGTACTGCACAGAGTGTGGAGAGAACACTTGGAGATGAAGATGCAGTTAGGTAGGAAGCTGTTAACTGAGCAGCCGAGAAAACAAACAAAGACACAGCACATGTCCGGGCTCGCCACATCTTCGATTACACCAAGCCCTCATAGCCGCTGAGTTGTTGGGGGTTCGCTTTGTACTCACAGGATAGACTTTGGTATAATATGGAATAGAGATTAGGATGTTAGAGAGGAAAACCTTGTTTAACTCACTGCTCGCAGAAAACACAAAAAGACCCCGAGTACAAACAAATTCCCGCCCCTGACTTTAAACAATCCAGTTCTCTGATTGGTCCTCTGGTCAGGTGTTTGGTTACCCTTTCCAGGTAAAAGAAACTTAACCCTTACCTTACCTATCTATTTATGACAAGCCCCCTGCAAGTTTTCCAATTTCATCCAAATATTGACCAGACACTACTGGCTATGAGAATACGCTAGATTAAAACCCAAAATAGTATGGTTGCCATCTCTACTTACACAGAAAGCTCTATACTTCACAATAGTGGATCAAGTACACAGAAATAGATATTATCTATCTTGAAAAAGTATATCACAATCTTTGGTAACCAAAGTACCTGTCTATTCACACATTGTAGAGTACTGTCATTTAAAAGCAAGCGCGGCTTCTGTAGCCTCTGGAAACAAACAGTTTGAGATATTAAGGTTAAACAAATGTTCGCAATTGTATCTATTGCATATTACACTAACAATATAGTAAAGATGAGACAAACAACACTGTTCACCAAGATCAAATGCAGCAAGCCTAGTGTGAGAAATAACAATACGCCAACAGTGAAGATCCATCTGATTTTCAACACTTCCCAATTACTACATACGTTACTATAGAAAGGGAGGAAAAAGTTACCACCAATCCTGTGATACCACTACAACATTGCTGTCAGTAAAGGGGCCCAAATCAGTTTCCATTGAAAACAATGGACCGTTTGCTATTAACTTCAATGGCAGCAGGAGTGAGCCCAATAGGTAGTTGGTGGGGGGGGAAAAAGAAGAATTTTTTCCCTTGTGCTAATCCTAGTGAGCATTGCTCAGTTTATACATTGAATACATGGCAGTTAGTGTGGTGATCATAAGCTTTTAGTGTTACCATAAAGACCCAAGAGATTATATACAATAAAGAAGGTGGTCAAGGATGAAAATAAATTATTCAGTTGAGACAAAGAGGTATACACAATAGATTTGTAACTGGATCTTTCTACTGATAGATGCTAAAGTGAAATCAGATGTTTTCTGAAAGACTGAAAAGCTTTGGAACTTTTGGTAGAAAAAGAAATGGGACTCTCTCACTCAGTGGCAATAGATACAAAATCATACTGGTCAAACAGGCTGTCATTTTTGGTAGTGTGATCTACCAATCTACAGTAAATCACAGCTGTACGTGATAGGTAAAGGGGAAGTATACTGAGTGATTTACATTATGAAAACATGATGTACATGCATATGGAGGAACTTGTGATATGCTACTTATAATTTCATTAAAAGATGGAGAATACAGACATCTGTATAAATCCTGGAACTGAATTACTTTTCAGTGCAGTCTGAACACCTTCAACAATATAAGCCATGGCAGTGCAAAGTGGCTGCCATGTCAGGAGCACTACAGAGAATCTTTCCTTAACTTTCTTTTATTTCATATCTTTGCATCCCCATTACTTTGGTTTGAATTTAGCATAGGAATGCGCAATTAGATTTTAGTATCTGCCACAATATTTTTGCCTTCATCCAGATTAACAGAGGTTCTCAATTATGTGTCTCAGCTCACCAAATCCATGTTTTCCTGCCTAATAGATTTTTGGCTGAAATACAAAATATTTCCCAATTCCTTCCTTTTACCTGTCTCGAGAAGATAACTTTTACTTATCTGGTCCCATGGAAATATAATAACGTTTGTCTAGAGTACAGTCAGAACTCAAGTCAAGCATTTTGGAGTGGAGCAATTTTAACTATAAATATGGGAGGCCATCAAATCGTCTTTTTCAAGCTTGCAATATAGCAGAAAGCACTTCCCTTAAAATCTACTATGGATTCCACAAACAATTTAAGTTTATCATGCCACTTTTCAGACAAATGTGCTTCTATAAGCAACAGAAGATAAATAGGTAAATTAAATGCAGATTGTACTATATCACTATAAGATGTGATTCAAATCTCTTCTATAACATTGATCATCATGAAAATAAATACGACAGAAATTTTGGCAGTTGTATTATCTGTGATCGCCACTTCAAGCAATTTGGAGGGGGATAGGCCAAAACTAAACGTGGCACAAATGTAGCAAAACTGAAGGGACCCCACCTGTCCACTCTCTGGGATTGAGGGCAGTGTGTTAAAACAAACTACTTGAGCATGGATGAAGCATATTAAAGGGCTATGGGAAAAACAGGACAGAGGGACCAACTTCTGGAGCATTTCAGAGTGATGCTGCATAGAAAAAACTCCATTTGTTCTATCCCAGTTTCTACTATTGATTGTGATTCTTTATATTCTTCTCTAATATATCTTGTATTAATGACTCTCTATCTCAGGGCTTGTCTACATGAACACTCAGATTGTGGCAAGCTGGGGTGTAAATCTTCCTCACACTAGCTTGCTGTAACTCACTGTGAACCCTGCTGCCCTGTGCTAAAAGTTCTCTAGTGCAATTTAATCTACTGTTTCAAAGCAGAACAGATGTGGGGCACACCCACAATATTTTCACCTCCTACATACAACTGCATGCATCCTGCAGCAGTGGCTCGACTTGGCTCCCTGCTCCACTCATTGTAACCCAGTGTGTAGGGTCAAAGCACCATTCTGGTTTGGTCCTGTGGCCTCTCAGTTATGACAGAGGGGCTGCAGGGCAAAATCTGAATGGCATTATGTTCCAGTGTGCTGGATCTCAATGCCGCTCAGTCTGGGAACACTCTCAGAAGTAGGTCCAGGGCAAATTGCCCTTTCTGTTCCCGCACTGGGTGGCCCTGCCTCCTGATTAGTGTCCTGCCACAATGTCCATATGGCTGTGAGTGCCAGTGAGGTAGACTAAAATGCACTGTGGCGTTTTTAGTGCTTGGTAGGTTAGTGTGAGATAGATTTACACCCCAGCTTGCCACTAGCTAAGTGCTGGTATAGACAAGCTCTCGTAAGTCATGCCACCACAGCCCTTCCCAGCTATCTGTTTCAAAACTGTATTAGTCTGTGTGTGAAAAATGCCCACTACAATCTGTTTTTAAGCCTGAACTTCTGTGAGGCTTACAAGGGAAAAGTGTTGATCTGGGTCAAGGATAATCATTATTCCTACTATTATTTTTAAAACAATATTTTAATTTGGTCACCAGCAAGACTTCCTTTCTTAATGTTCAACCTTTCGGAAAACAGACTTATTTCTGACTGCTTCACTACACATAAATTTAAGGAGTGGCTATGTCCTTGGTGAAGTGTGGTAATATATTGCATGGAGCTTGCTTGGCTTTTGGAACTTCTGGTTAAAATTCCAGCACCAACGTAAAAGGTGGGTTGGAGTGACTTCCCTGTCTCTGCTGCAGTCATCCTCTTTTAAGACATGAATAAACTATTCCTGCTTAAGTGGATTTTTATTCTGGAGCTCAAAGAAATGATTCTGAAAAGCAACATTTTAAAAACTTTAACATACCAAAACCGTGATGTCAGTGAGTTTTTAGGCAAAAATAGCCCTGCACTCTAATTATATGTTTCTCTTCTTTGACCTGACACACAACTTCTAATTGCACTTTGCTGGTACCATCAATATGATCAGTATTTTTCTCAGGATGAAAAACACAAATATGTCTAGCAACTGCATCTAATAAGAATTTGCTTGCCAAATAATGCTGCCTTCTAACTTTATTTTAGCTATAAAAAGATGTTTAAATGGTAGATCAAATAAACAAATGTCCCTTTCTTCTTTTATATGCAACACCCTTTGTGTGGGGGATTTCTTACAATTTAAGAGTAATAAATTTACTGGGAACTGCCTGCAGGTGTTCAATACAAACACAGTACTCCACTTGGAATATCTAAGCTGTCTATAGCACAAACTGCACTAGTAATTATTATTAACTTAGCATGTTTTTCTAGTAACAACTATATAATTTATTTTTTTTCTTCAACACACTCTAGTCTGGAAAGAAGGCTTTATATATTTTGCCATGAAAATGGCATATTGTTTTGTTTATCAATAAAGTATTATACTTATTTACATTACAATTGCTTAGAAGCAAAACGTCACTTTTTTTTTTCTATAACAGGAATCTTTAAGAATATTTGCTTCCTCTCATTCCACTCAATAAGTGCCAGATCAATTAATCAAAAAATAAAATAAAGAAAGGGTTGGTATTTTCTAACAGAAATACAACATTTGTAAAATAAATACAATACAACTTGTAAAACAAGACACTTTGGTGCAGCGTGCATAAATAAATCCATTAAATTCCACACATGAACTATGCAGCATTTAACACCTTTACTCTTCTTCTCATTAAAAAAGATCATTCCAAATTAATCATTCACACTGCTTTTTAATTTATGCATTGTATTCATTCCCCCCCCCCCACTGATTTTCTTACTACTCTCTCTCTCTGACATCCAGCTAGGAAGAACAGCTGTGGCACTGCAGATTTACCATTGACAAACAGCATCTAGACTTCTCTGGAAATATTTAGCTCATAACTAACACAGCACTATGCAGTAACTTAGTGGCGCATGGCTGTTCTTAATTCTCATCTTTCTTCTTTTTCTTTCATTCTCATTCCCCAGAGCACCAAAAAGCCTCCTGTTCCTCTTCTCCACGCCTCTTCCTACACCAAAACACACGGCAATATGAAAATGATATTGAAAGTACTACGTTGATAAAGCTAAATAAAATCATATAGGCTCAGAATCAAGAACAGCAGGATGCCAATCTTTCAGAATGCTGCTTGACCACCAGGCTGATTGTGAAACATTCATTTTTTCATTCTTTTAAATAAAACTGAAGCACCTCTACATGGAACCATTAAAAAACTCCCATCCAGACGACAGGTGGTAGTCAGTAATTAAAAACAAACATAATTAAAATTACGTCTTATATCAGTCTTTAGTCTAGATTTACAAGTACGTCCTGTCTTCTGTATGCTTGTCCTTTAGGACTTAACCCTGCAAACTCTTATGTGTGGGTTTAATTTTACATATGAGAGTAGTCCCATTGACTTCAGTGGGTCTACTCATGTGCATGTTCGAAGGATTATAGACTGTCAGCTCTTTGGGATGATAACTATCCTTAGCGTGTCACGTATAACAGCACATTAATCTTAATGTAGTGGAAAAGTATGACATTTAAAACTGCTTTAAGGGTCGTTGGGCCCTTATGCCACTTGTCTAAAACATCTGTTTATTTTCATAAACCGATTTAAAAACAGTGAACTCACTGAACCCGAATTCTACACCTGAGTGTAAGGTTTTTTTGTACTGTACTTCATGTATATAGGAGATCTAGTGAAGCCAAAATTCTGTCTGAGCTACTCCTCTGCAAAATTAATCCCTTTCTTCTCCTCAATTCTTTTCCCAACCCCTAACTCAATGACCAGCTATCATTTAACTTAAAATACAAACACTGATAGAAAACATTCCTTTTGTTTCATTTTTTATAAAATAAGTCCTATCTGCAAACTAGTGGTACTATATGAAGACAGGGGAATAAGAAGTTTGTAAGGATTATAGGCCTAACTAAAAGGACTGTAGTTTAAGTTCTCTCTTCAGGAGTATGTTAGCAGTTCCCAGGTGTTCCCTTCCCTAAGGTGTCATACTGACACTATCCTCTCAATTTAGAACTCAAGATTTAAAAAACTGCATTCAGCGCGGCCAGCTAATGGCGGCATAGCATATTATTATTTGGATGATAACTTGAGGGGAATCCCTGTTAAAGAAATAAGAACCATATCCTTGGTACATAAATTTGGAGGCCAAAGGCTGGAGTTTATCTGCTGAGGACATGGTTATTTCTGAGCTACCAGAAGGAATCCTTAAGTTATTTCTGAAATACCTGCTCTTACCACACTTAGCCTTTAACTCCATCCTTTCAATTTCCCAAGATACTAACTCCACCACCTTCCATCCTCAGGAGTCATTACCATTTGGTTTTAAAATTTATTAATACCTCTCCCCTTCAGTTCTTTCCTCCTCTTTTCCCCTTTGATCTCTCTCTTTCAACCCTCTGCTTCCCCTCCCCCCTCCCACTGATGTACTGATCTCAGGGAGTCCTGGGATCTCCTTATTAAAATCTACCAAGAAACTGAGGGGAAAGTTAGGTGATTTCCCTGACCATGATGGAGTTTACTCCCATCTGAATACTACTAAAGAATCCTTGCCAAAGGTGAATTTTCCCTAGAAGTAATATAAATACTGTGAAGGGCAAACACTTTGTCTGTAGATTCAACTAGACAGTCCCAAGTGATATTTTTTTTACAATATTTCCCAAGTAGGATCCCTCTCAGACTCATTTATTCAGCTATTCATTATGGGATAATATGTTGCCACATTATAGATGACGTTGCAACAGCATTTCTGTGTAAAGCTCAATATTCAAACTGTTTTAAAATTCATGGCAGTCAAGGTGGGCCTGACAATTATTATGCCACTTCAGAACATATAGTAGAGTTTGTGATGCAATATTGGTGGTTTTTCACTGTAAAAAGCAAATTTGCCACATCAAATTTGGTAACAAATATAATTTTTTTTAAGATATAAATGCTTTTATATATTTGTTGGAGAATCTTTAGCAGCCAGAGTAAAGAAATTTACTTACTCACTGCCCAGATATTAGCAAGCAACTAGATAGTGCCTACATAAATCAGCCAGACAGAGTACAAGGAGAGAATATAGTTATGGACACATCAAATGGATTACTACAAAATCATTTATTTTGTTATTAAAATCAAATAAATCTAACAACAACTTTACTGCTTCTTTTTTAACTCCCTATCAGCTATGTTCACCACCCAATCCCAAATACCTCTTGCAGAGATAAGGCCATTCTTGTGACAAGATTCACGTATTCTGCTTTAAGTTTAAAACTGAATTGGAAGGACTCTTTATTTTCTCAAAGCATTGCTATGTTACCAAGTACAAAAGATGTATCTAAACTCTCTGCTACTGAGAGCAGGCTGCTACAGGAAACCAAGGTGGGTTTCTCTCACAAGCCATGGTTCCATCCTGAAGCAAGTCTGAGAAGAAATTTGCACACAGACTCCTCAGTTGTTATCTGCCTCCTGTGTTTTTACTTAAAACTAACACTGAGTTGATTACATAGGACATCTACCATTCATTTTTAAATGTAACTTAAGATACAGCACATTACTTTCATTTTTGGTACAAGCACATCCTCAGCTCTTGTGGGTATAAAGTTGTTCAGGTGCTGGGGGAAGTGAAGATAAGTGAATAAGGTAAGGTAGGGGGTAAGAGAAATATTTTGTTACACATTTCAGGCCAATAGTATTACCCCAATTATATATCCTTTACAGTAACCATACCCTGTCTAAGAAACTCTTGGATTTTTGGTATAAGAATGTATGTGTTATAAGGACCTTGGCATTCAACATCAGAGTTCATTTTGACCAGGATACATTTGCTACCTCATAAACAGGAAGCACGCTCAGGTTATCGTTTAAATAAACAGTTATCACATGGATTCTTGCTTTCTTAAATTTTATACGGATATAAACATCTAATTAAATTGATCTACAGGCTTAATTTATAAAAATTACATCGATATAATAACTGGATAAATCCATGCCAATTTCTGAATTATGTCTAATGTTACATAAACTGGAAAGAAATGTCACATATAATTATTGCAACAAAGACAAACACAAAGGTAATTAACATAGCTGAGGTTTCATATTACCACAAGTGCTAAAGCACACAGTAAAGTTCATTATTTTCATCTCCCTCATAGGGCCATGTATCAATCTAGGCCTCAAGGGAACACATGATGTATTTAAATTAGCTAATAAAACACAACATATAATTACATAACTCCTTGGAGTAACTATTATGTATAGTGTGAAAATTCTCCAGAAAGTGTTATAAATGTGCAAATCACCTCAACTATTAAACAGCTGTCAGTTCAGACAAATGATGCATGCAAATACATGCTTGTAGAAACAAACGTATTATAATGCACAGGTTTAATATAATTACATCATCAGGAAATCAGAATGTGCAGTTACGCTTGACTTCCCCACCTTCCTCCGTGAATGAACTGTTGAGTGCTGAGGGCATATTAACCTTATTTTCTACTCATGAGTTCTGATGTAATGATTTCTGATCAACAGAATCAAAAGAAACACCTCTAAATGTGTGAAGTCCCCAGACAAATTATTTATGTTATACAAAGTCCTATCCACCCAATGGAACATTAATTTCCCTAGTTGCTTCAAAAATATTGAGAGTTTTAGAATAGATAGCAAAACCTTAGAGGTTAGAGACATGTTCCTTTGATATATTCAAATCATTAGTAACAAGTGAAGAAATAAATATACACTTGACCCTTAAATTTAGGGGGATTCCAATATTTCTGAAGATAGAATCTTTATCAAAGATGAATTTTTCTACTTAATGTCCTCAAATTATAATGGGCCAAATTCATTTTGTGAGCCAATGGAATTATGAGAGGGAAGAAATAGCCCATTAATCTTTGTTAGCACCCTCTATCATTATTGTCACAGTTACTAAAATCTCTCACATACACATACACACAGACCCTCACACTATTTCTGGGCAGACTATACATTTTTTTTAGAGCAAGTCTGTTTCAACAGTTTTTAAAAAGATAATGATAAAACTTGGAAGTTTCTGTGAGTCAGTGAAAAAAAAAACTGCTTGGAAACCTACATTTAGTTTCCCATACTGTGGTCTTGATTCATCAAGGCTGAGTTCAAAAATCCTGCCTCAAAGCCCCTGTGGCAAAAAGTCAGCCTGTGAGACCGAGGGAGCTTAAAAATGAGCATAACTTTTGGGAAGTTGTTATGGCCAAGATATCCATTAAATCAGTACTTCCCCTTTAGCAGCATTCATTGGTGGGGCTGCAGAAAAGCTCCATTGAATAATTGCCCTACCAGTGGTCCTGATGGCAAACATTGCCTGCTCTACCTTGAAGTGAACTCCTCCTTAACTTCTCTGTGACTGACTGGCACAGTTAAGTTGAAATTAAGACTTGTCTGTCTCTTCTGGGTCTGTTTGTCTAGAACCTCATGACACTTTCTGTAAAGTAAAGGGGATAGTCTTAGTTTTGAGGACAATGTTCCCTCTCTAATTAGTTGTTTAATTTTTCTTTTAGCTTGTCTATTGTGGCTGAAGTTTCCTTTGCTATCTTTTCTACTCTGTTCTACACATTAATTACCTCCAGTGGAAAAGAAAAGTAAAACACCATTACTCTTAAAATCCCATTAACATCTCACTTTTTTTTTTAGCATCTTTTCACAGCCACTTGTTTTTGAGCATGTTGCCTATAACAGTTTATTGGCAAACCCGATGCTCAAACTGGTGTATGAGCTAGTGCCTGCTGCAAGTGGCTACTATATTTCCCTGTGCATGATCACTGCACTACCAGTGTCTAACTTGCTGTCTTGTAAGTGCTTTGACACATAGTTCATAGGAAAGGTGTATTGAAAAGCTAGATCTAGATTCAGTTCTTTTGCATATTCTCATCTCCTCATGTTTAAAATTTAATTGCCTGTCACCTGCTACAGGAGATTTATGCACAAAACCTCTAACTGGTATGCTTTTGGTTTCAATCATATGTGTCTTAAAAATAGAGCTAGCCAGAAACTGTCTGACAAAACATTTTTCCATGAGAGAACACTGTTTCATGGAAACTGAAACATTCCATGGAAATAGTTTGATTTAGACTAAGGTCCAATGGAAAACAGGCAGGCTTCCGTCAGAAACCTGGCTGGTTTCCTCCCACCTTACCTACCTGGCTCCTCAGCAGCCCATGTGATGGGCTAATGGAGAGCCAAGAGCCAGGAAGCTCTGGGAATCATGGATCCAAAGCTCTTGGGTTTCTCTGCAGCCCATTAGGCTGGCTGACAGGAAGCCAGGAACCTAGAAGCAAAGGGAAGCCGAGCTTCCAAGTTCCCTGCTCCTCAGCATCCTGGGCTCCCATGTTCCTTGGCTTAGGGCCAAGCGGCTATGCAGCTTTCATTGGAGTCAGAGACTGCTGGACTTTCAGGGTCTGTAGCCTGGGGGAACCCAGCCCCAGGATTACCCCAGGCTCAAGTTCCCCAGGGTTTTCCCTTTCATGGAGAACTTCGAAATGTTTGGTTTTCATTCCAAATCAGAATGAAATCAAATTTTGATATTCTCTGCAAAATGCAATTACCTTTCTCTGCACAGCTCTGCTTAAACATTCTTTATACTAGCCCGGGTGTTTCATCTTAAATTAATTTAGTATGGGGGGAGAAGTGTAAGCTGCACCCATCCTGCTACAGAATTAACATGAGATGATCCTCACCAAATGCAGTTTAATTAGACTGAGCTTTAAAATAAATTAAGGATACAATCTTTATTTGATCGTTTCCCATACCTTGTTCACTGTTATGATCAGAGTCACAGCAGATACTAGACTCACTCCATAATAATTGTCTTTGTTTGAAACACTTTAAACTTTCTCCAAAACAAAACCAAAACACTTTCATGATTTGTTCAGTAAATTCTGCCTGTCTTCACTGCTGCATGACAACATCACATAGCAAACATTAAGGGCTCTATTTCTGTTCTCAAGAAAACAATCTTCTGGATGGCAGTTGAATTTCAGTAGAATTGCTAGAAAAGATAATCTGTTTCCTCCTTCTTTCCCAGTTATTTATTGCTCTATAGATGCTTCCAACTTTCCTTGTCTGCTTGTAAGAGATCCACTTTCATTCACACACTACCCTGGGTTACACTACAATACCCGCACAAGGAAATAAGGAAACAGATCAACAGAGCCACACATGTACCCGGAAGCCTCCTACTGCAAGACAAACCCAAGAAAGAAACCAACAGGACTCCACTGGCCATAACATACAGTCCCCAGCTAAAACCCCTCCAACGCATCATCAGGGATCTACAACCCATCCTGGATAATGACCCCACA
>NC_133769.1:220032212-220201744 GCF_003597395.2 Chelonoidis abingdonii | reverse complement strand
ACCTGCCCCTGGAAATTTCCACTACATGCATTTGACGAAGTAGGTATTCACCCACAAAAGCTCATGCTCCAAAACATCTGTTAGTCTATAAGCTGCAACAGGATTCTTTGCTGCTTTTACCCTGGGTTGTATAACTCAATGGGGAAGAGTAAGAAATAGACAAAACAGGTCACAGTTGTGCAATATATACATGTTGTTTTCATTAAATAAACGAAATCAAAAAAGCAGCTTTTATAAGGCACTGAAACCCGGCCTGCATGGACTTCAGGGCTCCCTTTTGCCCAATGACATGGAGTCCATCAGCGGAAACCCATGTCTTGCATTTACTCGTCACTGGCTCCTGGACATCTGCTGCATGTTGTGACCAGCTGACATTCATACAATTTCTAATGTTAAAAATTCCTAAATCCTATATCTATTTCATCTGTGTCTCCATGACACTATGAGGAAGGGGGAAACCCCACTATGCCCCAGCCAATTTGGCCTAGATGGGAAAAGTTACTTCCTTGTTATTTGAACAAACAATCACTTAGGCACACAGCAACCTAAAAACCCAGTCCCTATACTATATAACTGATAGACGGATCATGTGTTCTGCTAAAAATGGGGCAAGGAGCATGAAAAAAAAAAACAGGACAAGCTTTAAAGATATGATTGTGGGAGGAAAGAGCCAATTGGCTTGCATCTCTCTGGTTGTCCAATTGCAATGCCAAGGAAGACGGGCCTATCCCTGTATACATTCCTCCTTTATCCTAAAACTGTCCGGCAGCTTGCAGATCCAGTCAAGTTTCCCATCCATTAAATCAGTGTGCCACAGTGATAAATATTTACTATCTATATAATTATTTTTAAAGAGAAGAGAATTGGGAGTCAGAAGTAGAGCTAGCAGGGAAAATTTTTAATAATGTTTTTCAGTGAAAAACAGCAATTCATCATAACTTAAACTTTGTGAAATAAGGTTGGGTTTCCCAATTCACAAAAAATTGAGAAAAAAGTGTTGAAGTTGTCAACACTTTTTGTTTTTACAATTTTCAATGAAAAATTCCGGATTTCCTGTTAAAAATGGATTTCATTTATAAATTGAAACTGAAGAAAGGTTAGATTGAAATAATGTTCCAAATTAGCAAAATGTAACATTACAATAAACCAGTTCTTTTTCATTTTGGGTCATTCAGTTTGTGAATATTTTCAGGAATTTGACTATTCATCCTAATTTGAGATGTGAAAATTTTTTTAAATCATGGAAATTATTCATGGGATAAGAAAAAACATTTATTGCAAAGCTGCAGTCAGGAGTTCCTGCATTGTAATATTGGCTCTGACACTTACTCATGTTATGCCTTTGGGCAAGTCACTTCACCTTTGATCTCAGTTTCCCTTCTTGCTTCTTCTCACAGGTGGATAGTAATGCTTACCAGCAAACATCACAGGTTCTTGTGATGATTAGTTAATGTCTATAGACTACTTCACATGCATAACGTGCTGCATACATTCTAATCGCATTATTCAATACCACTGATCAAGTGATGATATGACCGTCACAGTATATATCATGTATGCATAATGTTTCTAGATAATCATTTATTTGCATTTATTTGCATTATATCATAAGTCCCTGGGGATAAGGGCCACTGACCTTTCTGTTTTGTAGAGCAACAGGTACATAGCTGGCCCACAATAAATAATAAGAATAATTTATTAATTTGCTCATATATTTTTTTATGATGATGGTTTGGATTTGTGAGCAATACTGCCATCATAACCAGAGAGTCAGTGATACGCTACTGAGCAAACAGAAGTGGATGCAGGTTAGCGGTTTGTTCTCCAGATAAGTTCCATACATATTAATACTTAATTGCTAGACGAATGACCTTTATCATTTGAGGAATATTCCCAGTCTTTAAAGCAGAAATCTCACACATGATAAGTAGTGCAGTATTAAGTAAATAAACACTTGAGCTGTTTCAAAACACAGCCCTGAACTTAAAAGTTAGTGAAACTCAGTACCTGTCCTCTGGTTTGCAATGATGCACTACTTTTAAGTTAATTATAAGCGGCTCTTATAACAATGATGATTTCATGTAATACAAAATCATACTAATCACCTTTATCAAAAAGGGTTTTTTCCCCTTAAAGCACAGAGCACAACTTCATTTACCTCAATGAAAATGCCTTGGAGTTGAGTATGGGAAGGAATAGGCACTTTCCCACCCTGTACCGTTCCTTACATGAGGAGGAAAAAAATTCTAACGAATTCCACAGCGACATCAACCACATTAATTCCACTCAAGAGAAAGACATTTCCTAATCCACTTGTGCTTGCAGCACTCATGAATCATGAGGTTTTCTGGAGGATTAAACATGCTATGAAGTGGCTGATAAACAGTGATAGGCAAACAGTCTAGCCAAAAGTATCAAGTTATATATAGAGAGATTGACAGAGAGTTAAAGAAAAAAAAAATATTTCGTGAAGATATTTTACCCCCTTCTACTCATCAGCCTTCACCAAAAGTCAAAAATTACTGTTCCATGGGTGGACAGATATATATGAATCTGTTGGGAGTAAGTGACAATAAAACAGCTGCTGCTGTGTCTTTGCATACTAATGTTTCTTTTTAATATGTAAGAATCACTGCTCTTTCTGAGCAGCCAAGATCAAACAGTGAACAGAATGGTGTTTGCGTTTTGAAAAGGAAGCAAACAGAGAAACTGCTACACATTTTGCCCTTCATATATTATGAAGACATTTTTTAAACATAGCAAAAACCTTGAAGCAAATTCAGAGTTATGGTAGCGCAAAAATTCCTTTAATAGACAACTCCCAAGGTTTTTAAAAATTTATTTTAACATACAGTACAATTATTTTTTATTTCATTTACTCTGTGGGTTGTTTAAAGTTGAGCCTAACATTAATTTTAAATGTTTCCTTTTCATATTTTATTGTATGTGCTCTTCTTTATTCATCCAAGGATGACTCCCTCCACAGTAATTTTAAAAAACAATGCAAGCTGAAAACATGGTGTTTCTGGCCAAATATAATTCTATTTCTAATAATTTCAACTATATTTAAGAATAAAAATACTAGACTTCTCTATGCAAAGAACTGTTTTGATGGATTACCCATTTTTATGTGACATACAAAAGTTACCACGTCAAATTAAAATCTTGCTAATACTGCACACAACATAGAAGTGTAAAAGGAGAAATTGGAACACTTTTTAATTCCAGTAGCAACCAAAAAAATCAGATTCTTGAGAGTGAAAAGAGATGGATTGTACTGGATATAAATGGTCTAATTCAATACAGCATGATCTCCCTTTCATAACTACTTCTCGAGGATCATACCAACTAAAGTCAGACAAAGAGGGGTGAAAATTTTGAGTATTTTTTAAATAAAAACATTTGATAGCCATAATCTACTTTTCAAGCAAAAAGTGGTCCAGAATTGATTTCCAAGGAATGCAGCATTTCTGGCTTTTTAAGTACAGTATAATCGAGTTTAATAATAATGCATTAGCATTACAATGGAAAAACAAGTTATAGTAGAATAAATACTATGAAGTGCATTTGAGAAAAAAGGTAACACCATCTCTAACCTAATGTTATTTATGGAACACAATCTCTGTAATTTTCAATTAATTCACATTTAAATTAATTTACAAACAAATTAACTATTATCATCTCCAGACTCCGGATTTTCTAGATTTGGATGTGGGTGAATTTATTACCAAGGTGAAGCTGAAGTACATTTTACAATACAGCTCTGTCTTATATGCATCACAATAATTTAACAAGTCTGTGAACACATATCCCTATTAAGGGAGCACAATGCAAATATAAGTGCCTCAGCCATAATAGTCCATCTGTAAAGATGAATCTTTTCTTATCAAGACCCTCTTAAAAAAAACAAAAAACATGCCATCCTCTCTTTCTTAGCATTAAAGGTAGAGAAAGCAATTTTCTTCTTTATCTAGGGAAAACAATTGTCTGAAAATTGTATGATCATTAACTCTGACAGGTCATCTTCTTTAATTCCAACTGAGTACTTTAACAAAAATCAGCCAAATGCCAGACTAATATTTTTCAAGTATTTGAAAGTAATGGAGCAAAACTAATTTAGTTAAACAACAGAGAATAAACTAGACACAATACATACAGGACTGCTATAAATATCAGAAATGTATAACAAACACTCATATATGTCAATAACTCTTACGTTAAGACTCTGCATCAGCACCATAATTATTTTTTCTGCAATATACAAAATCTAAATATCTGTTTCAGCAAAGTTTATTTCAGTTTGTTTTAAGTTGTGCTTCAAAACACACAGTATCTCATTCCGTGTCTAAATGACTCAGTCACTGAAAGACCAGGATGTTAAACAGAATCAGAACGCGTCACCCATTTTTTAAAGGAATCCCCCAAAGCAACATTTAAACATCGGTACCACAATCGATATTATTTTCAATTTCATTTCAATTTAAAATAAGCTAAACATCAAGCACAAGCACAAAGAAATCATTATCTTGCATCCATGCAGGTCTATATAGCTAAAGCACTTGACTTACCTGCCACTGTTTCATGAGCTCCCGAACCTCTTTCGTGTCCTCTAGTATCCTTTCCTTGTGTGTAGCATCCTGCAGGACATTGGCAGTTGTCTCTGCTTCTGTAAGCCAGGCAAGGAACTTTTCCAGATCCAGGTAGAACTGCTGCAGCAGCCTTAGAGCTGCTTCCAGTTCAGCTTCTCGCTCACTAACCCTGTGGAAGCACAAACAGTCAAATGCAGCACTCACAGAAATCAGAACAAGTGTAGATTTTTAAAAAACAACCCCACAGCAAGTTTTTACTATACTAACCAAGAGAAGAGAATTTGTAGATAAGCTACTATAAAGAAAGAAAATGTACATAAGAATGATGCACTACATACTGTATGTCCCCCCCCCCAGCTAATGTTCATCTCTGTCTTTTTGGATGGTGGGAGGAGGTACACAATGACATTTTTCTACTGCAATCTAGAGGAAATGACATTACTTTGGTAAAGAACACAACGTACTGTACCTGGAATTTTGGAACTCAAACAAATCAAGGTTAATTCCTTTCAAATATGATCAAAGCTTTTTCACTTATCGCTCATAAGCCTGCTACTGCCCGCAAGGTTGTTTAATTTTTGGAAATCACAAAGTAGTTTTTGGTCATTGAGGGGCAAGGATAGTTTACTGCAATTATTAATTCCTCTAAGTTGCAAACTTTGGGAGCTGTATTCATCACCTTGTGTCCTAAAAATGCAGAAGATTTTCAAAGGGACATGAAGCTGCTCTATCATACAGAAAGGTCTTACACAAATTGTACCATAAAATAACCATAAAAAGATCTATATCAGCTTTTTAATAAAAGATCACCTTTGAAATCTCAAAAATATTTCTCTGCCTTTGGCAAAAATCTAAATCATAACAATTTGGTAAAGAAGAATATTCAAGGACCAAGCATTCCTGTAATGAAAATTCCTTAGGTAAATTTGGTCTGATCCATCAGAACTAGTATGTCCTATTTGCATGCACACTTTTTGATTATTAAACTTAGGCTGAAAATGGATTAAAAATTCAAATACCTGCATGTGACACATCACTTATTAATATGTGACTGTCAGTTATTTTGCAAAACTATAATTTATTTGAACAGTAACTTTATTATGTAAAATGCATACTAGGCAATAAACAACTCCTGAAGATCTGGTGGCAGCACTGCTCATGCATGAGTTGTTTATTCATCATGGGAGATGTTTTTGCTGAGCACACATACTTCAGCAGTGTAGTTATTGCTATCATACAGGATAGAAGCCTCCTCTTTTGTCTTCACTGCATTAGCTTGGAATGCATGGAATAGGTTTAGAAAGTGGCAACCATTCATAATAAAAGGGTTGAGTCTAAACATTTATCATCTCATAAATACAGTTTAAGGCCTGATAACTAAATATTAGCTCCATATACTGATTGGCAAAGGAAGTTAAGACTAGGTCTCTTATACATCCAAATCCTACTGCTGGGGAGACTCTCAAACAATTGTCTCCTACTGTTGACAGATGTGTGTGTGACAAAAAAGCAGCAGAATTCAATATATATCTTCCTCTATCTGCAGTAAACATATTGCCATATACATCTGATTGTGGGAGGTATTTCCAGAGTTGCACTGCTCAATCATATGTTCAGTCGTCAACCAACAGCTAGCTTATTATTTGTGCATGATGTTTCAGCATAGCGTATATTAAGATTCCAACTACTTTTTCCTGGCTAACGAACAGTTATGTGACCTGAATTTACACAACTTTCTACTGAGGAGCATTTATTTTTGAGTTGGAAGTCCAAGAGTGATGCAGTTTTCTAGGTAGTCTGAAAGAAAGTTGCACAACAGATTATCCCAGAAATATTTTCCAACACTGTAATTTTCCCACCCATTCACACTGAGATCATGCAATTTCTGTGTGCTAGAGCCAATATCAAATCTTGTTCATTGTCACCAGAAGGCTAGGTTTCTAAAGAACAAAAGGCATAACCTAATACCTAGCTGTTGCTGAACCAGGAAAATATGAATTAGGCTGAAAAAAGGTGTTAATGTGCTTTACCTATTTAACATGTTTTTTCATCAAGGATTCTTCCAAACTATGAATACAGCCAGGAAACACAGAGGGATTTAAAGCAGCCAATCGGAGCTCAGAAATGTGAGAGCAGAGAATTCAATTCAGTCAAATGACAATTTATTAACTCAGAGCTAAAATCCACAATCCATGTTTCTCAATCACCTTGTGACAAAGGTAATTATTATTATTGAACCCATTTTTGTAACAGGGAAAGAAAGAAATATGTAAAATCCTTTGCCTCAGGCTATTAATGTATTTATTTATTATTTCTTCAAGAGATGAAGGACTGTATTCTGATGTCAGCTACATATGTGCAAATCTTGAGCTGCTCTCTTTAAATCAATAGAATTATTCCAATTTTACACTGGTATGAGTAATATCAAAAAGTGGCTCAAGTGCCCACTGTGATGGGCTGGATCATAGAAAACCCCTGGGGAACTGCCAACCGATGTGCCAAGACTACTTCTACTCCTGCCTTCCCTGCCATCTCGAGACCCCAGCACCCTGTCTTGCTGAGCCAGACACTCCCATCTGCTCCAACAAAGACCCAGGGTCTGAATCACTTGCCCCAAAGCTGCAGGTTTAACTGAAAGCAGCTAACAGAAGCAAAGTCCAGCTCCAAGATGGAGTTTAGGAATCACCTCGGCAAGTCACATGGCCATGCATGACTCACAGTTTTTACATGTAGCATCCATTGTTTACATGCTACCTTGAACATCCTCAAATAGACTTTTTATGTGGATTGGAGCATTCCAAGATCCATTGTCCTTTAAATGTTTCTTGATTAGGTACTTAATTTCAATATTCCTTTCTCCAGGAACTCACCAAATGCTCTACTAAAGTTATTTGGCTAAAAGGAGATTACTCTGTAAACGGGAGCATTCTGGAACTGGTGAGGATCTTATCTGTATTCAGTTTGATTAGACATAGATTTGAGCATTTTATTTTATTCTGCTTGGTGACTTATTTTATGCTGTCTGTTACTACTTGAAACCACTTAAATCCTACTTTCTGTATTTAATAAAACCACTTTCTACTTATTAATTAACTGAAAGTATGTGTTAATACCGGGGGGGGGGGGGGGGGCAAACAGCTGTGCATCTCTCTCTGTCAGTGTTATAGAGGGCAAACAATTTATGAGTTTACCCTGTATAAGTTTTATACAGAGTAAAATGGATTTATATGGGTTTAGACCCCATTGGAAGTTGGGTGTCTGAGTGTTAAAGACAGGAACACTTCTGTTAGTTGCTTTCAGTTAAGTCTGAGCTTTGGGGAAGTAATTCAGATCCTAGGTCTGTGCTGGAGCAGATGGGCGTGTCTGGCTCAGCAAGACAGGGTGCTGGGGTCCCGAGCTGGCAGGGAAAGCAGAGGCAGAAGTAGTCTCGGCACATCACTTGGCATTTCCCAAGGGGGTTTCTGTGATCCAACCCATCATAATATGAAAGTTATAAGTCTGTATTTGGGAAGTGTTTATGTTTCAAATGTAATGCTCTTGAACCAAAATCACTGGTTATCTGAAGTTTGGATGTTCCTCAGATTTACATAGAAACTAATTTGATCTGAAGATGCAATTATCAAATGCTTTAATGTCTCTTTCCTACCAAAAGGGGATCCAGATAATTACAGTTTTACTCATATTTTTTTATTGCTTCCTTAATGTGGTTTATTCAATAAAATGTTTTCTACAAAAGAGTTAATAGCATTCTTAGAGTGGTTTCAGGAATTCCTGCTCTGTGTATATAGAATAAAATAGATGAATTTGTTTCACTTATATTAACAGAATCTAGTAACAGAAGTAAGCACTTCCATTCCAACTTTATTTAAATAGTTTTGTCAATCTTTCAAATATGTTAAACACAAAGGCTGAAACAAAGGATCATATTTCTATGGCAGAGAAAGTTCTGAACAGCTGGAGAAACAGTTCAAGATCCAGGTTAAGAAATACAAACCATCTCTCTTTACAGTTTCTAGGCTGTTTTTGGTGGTCGTGTTCAACCAGATTGACACAAATTGATAAAGTATCTGACGCTTTGTCCCTTCCAATATCTCAGTAGTCCATAAACTCTGAACAATAGTATAAAAACAAAAACCAACATAAAACAACAGGTCTTCTGTTCTAGAACTCCCTAACCTGACTCAGAAAGAATCAATCAACATCCCGCTTCCTCTCTGGCTCTCATAAGGACAGCTCAACCTATTTAAGAGTTTAAAAGCAACTTGGCTCAGCTGTAAGTCTTTGATTCTGCTCTTTGAGGCACTGCCAATTGAGACTCAGTCCTCCTTCTAGAATTTAGCCATCAACAAAACAAAACAAAACAAAAAAAACCCCAACCTCATCTCTCTTGGTAGGACTCCTCATAGGGAGGAATTGGGTGTTACACAGCTGCCAGACTACTTGGGTGGAGCAATAAACAACGTGCATACTCCATCAGAACCCAGAAGAGGAGAAATCTTAGAAGTACCATGCAGCAGTAAAAAATATTCTTCAGACACCTTCATTCAACAATCCTAAACTTCATACAACACAAAGTACATAAAAACAACCATACTGGGTCAGACCAATGGTCCATCTAGCCTAGTATCCTATTCTGACAGAGGCTAACGCCAGGGGCTTCAGAAGGAATGAACAGAAAAGGTCGCCTTGTCACCCATTCCCAGCTTCTGGCAAACAGAGGCTAGGGACACCATTCCTGACCATCCTGGCTAATAACCATTGATGGAACTATCCTCCACGAAGTTACCTAGTTCTTTTTTTAACCAGGATGGGCAGAGATGGTGTTCCTAGTCTCTGTTTGCCAGAAGCTGGGAATGGGCAACAAAGAATGGATCATTTGATGATTACCTCTTCTGTTCATTGCCTCTGGGGCACCTGGCATTGGCCACTGTTGGAAAACAGGATTATGGGCTAGATGGACCTTTGGTCTGACCAGTATGGCTGTTCTTATGTTCTTACAAGGTATATTATGTGAGGCTTAATGTTTAAACAGTGCTTTTAAATTCCTGGATTAAAAGCAGGATAACAAGTTAAAAGTATTATTCCAATGTAAACTACAAAAAGCACATAACCCACTGCGACAGCGGGGCCTATTTCCCATCCTCCGTCTGCTCATGTATCCCAATTCCTCTGGGTGGCATCTGCCAGCTCCCTTGACACCTTTGAGGAGCACTGGGCGCTGTCTGGGGTTCTCTGCTTGGTGTCCCCATCAAGTTCCCTTTGTTTAGCCCTGTGACCTCACTCTTGTCCCTGTTATATCTTTAGTTGTTCCCCCGTAATTAACTGAGATCCCAGACCTTAGGCTGGTGGAGGTCCTTTAGCAGTGGGCAGGTGGAAGCCTGCCCACTTCCAGGATCCCAACAGGACCACTCTCCTGTAGCCATCTGGCCTGACATTGTCACAATAGATATTCTTCCTTATTTTCATAAGAATAAATGAACACTGCAGAAAGTAAAACAACAACAACAAAAACACTGAGCATATCCCAGTGGACTGTCATAAATGTATTAAGAACAGGTGTTTCATACTATGTCCTGATGTTAGGAAGTCAAATACTTAAGCTTGTCACAGTTTAACAGAAAGGATGATGTAAATATTTTAAAATTCCCAATTTTTTTTTTTTGCATTATACAAGACAAAAGGAGTTGATTTATAGACTCAGACTTAAGGTCAGAAGGGACCATTATGGTCATCTAGTCTGACCTCCTGCACAACGCAGGCCACAGAATCTCACCCACTCAGTCCTGTAACAAACCCCTAACCTATGTCTGAGTTATTGAAGTCTTCAAATCATGGTTTAAAGACTTCAAGGTGCAGAGAATCCTCCAGCAAGTGACCCGTGCCCCATGCTGCAGAGGAAGGCGAGAAACCTCCAGGGCCTCTGCCAATCTGCCCTGGAGGAAAATTTCTTCCTGATCACAAATATGGCAATCAGTTAAACCCTGAGCATGTGGGCAAGACTTACCAGCCAGCATCCAGGAAAGAATTCTCTGTAGTAACTCAGATCCCACCCCACCTAACATCCTATTACAGGCCATTGGGTCTATTTAACCGCTAATAATCAATGATCAATTATTTAGTACACAGGAAAAAATATATAGTGAAATGTAGGTGCGTGTTTCAGAGATGAATCATCTTCAAACACTGAAGCTAATTTATTCAAACTATCTTAAAAGATACAGATTTTAGAATTAGAATCACATTAACTAACACTTTGGCCTGGTCTACACTACAAGTTTAGTTCAAATTTAGCAGTGTTAAATTGAATTAACCTTGCACCCGTTCACACAATGAAGCCATTTACTTTGACATAAAGGGCTCTTAAAATCAATTTCTGTACTCCTCCTCCATGAGGGGAGTAGCGCTGAAATTGACATTGCCATTTCAAATTAGGGTTAGTGTGGCCACAATTCAACAGGATTGGCCTCCGGGAGCTATCTCACAGTATACCATTGTGATCACTCTGGACAGCAATCTGAACTCAGATCCACTGGCCAGGTAGACAGGAAAAGCCCTGCAAACGATTCAATTTCACTTCCTGTTTGCCCAGCGGGGAGAGCACAGGTGACTACGCAGAGCTCATCAGCACAGGTAACTATGCAGTCCAAGAATCGAAAAAGAGCACAAGCATGGACCATACAGGAGGTACTGGATCTGATCACTATATGGGGAGAGGATTCCGTGCTAACAGAACTATGTTCCAAAAGATGAAATGCCAAAACATTTGAAAAAATCTCCAAGAGCATGATGGAAAGACGCCACAATAGGGACTCATTACAGTTTCACATGAAAGTTAAGGAGCTCAGACAAGCCTACCAGAAAACCAAAGAAGCAAACAGAAGGTCCGGGGCAGAGCTGCAGACATGCCGCTTCTACATTGAGCTGCATGCAATTCGAGGGGGGGCCGCCACCACCACCCCACCCCTGGCTGTGGATTCCAAGGAGGGGGTAATCTCAGCCACGGCAGAGGATTCTGCGGACGGGGATGATGATGATGATGAGGACGACGACGAGCTTGCAGAGAGCACACAGCACTCCATTCTCCCCAACAGCCAGGATCTTTTTCTCAGCCTGACTGAAGTACCCTCCCAACCCTCCCAAGGCATTATCTCAGACCATGAAGCCATGGCAGCGACGTCTGGTGAGTGTACCTTTGTAAATATAAAACATGGTTTAAAAGCAAGCTTTCTTTAATGATAAATTTGCCCTCAGGACTTGGGATGCATTCACAGCCAGTATAGCTACTGGAAAAGTCTGTTAACATGCCTGGGGATGGAGCGGATATCTCCAAGGACATCTCCATGAAGCTCTCCTGGGGGTACTCCAAAACCCTTTGCAGAAGGTTTCTGGTCAGGTCAGCCTTATTCCGTCCTCCATGGTAGGACACTTTACCACGCCATGCTAGTAGCAAGTAATCTGGTATCACTGCATGACAAAGCTTGGCAGCGTATGGTCCCGGTGTTTGCTGGCATTCAACCAACATCCGTTCTTTATCTTGCTGTGTTATCCTCAGGAGAGTGATATCGTTCATGGTAACCTGGTTGAAATATGGGATTTAATTAAAGGGACAGAGGTGGCCATTCGTACTGGGCTGTTTGCCTATGGCTGAAAAGAAATCCTTCCCTGCAATTAGCCAAGGGAGGAGGGGGCGACTGGCGCTGAGCTTTTCGCGTTTGGCTAACAGGGATCTTCCCTGATACTAGCCACTCAGTGGGGGGAGGGGTAAAGCGATCATCCCAGATAATTGGATGGGAGGGGATTAGTTTGGTTTCTGCTGCTGCACGTTAACAGGAAAACCGCAGCACTCACCAGGCTTTGCCTGGTATGTGGGAAAGGAGGGTGTTGCTTTTGTGAAGGCTGCAGAAGCCGAAAGACAATGGCTTACCATGGCCGCATGCAAGCCGAATTCTGTTGCCCGGACCTGCGTCTGTGATCTCTAACACCAAAGCCACAAGCACTCAATATTAAGATGCAAAATGTGACCATGTACTGAAATCACATGTGCTATGTAATGTGAGTAGTGTTGCTCACCGTGAAAGAATATAACCATTGTTCTGTAAAATGTATCTTTTTAAATACTTCTCTCCCTTTTTTCCCTCCTTCCTGCAGCTGCAAATTTTTCAAGTCTCCCTCCTCCGTCCTGAAGGCTATCTCAGATAAGGTGGGGGAAAAAAAAGATGCGAGACAAAATGTTCTGTGAAATCTTGGAATCGACCCGCAATGAAAGAGCTCATCTGAAAGAGTGGAAGGACTTGGTATCAAAGTACAGGAAAGATGACAGTGAACGTGAGGACATGAGGGACCAACGTGAGGACACAAGAGGAGAGGAGAGACGCTCGAGATGAGAGATGGTGACAGGAAGATCAGAAGAGAAATGATGCAACGCTGGGGCTGCTGCGTGATCAAACTGACATGCTCTGGCGTCTGGTGGAGCTTCAGGAATGGCTGCAGGATCACAGACTGCCGCTGCAGCCCCTGTATAACCGCCCTTTCCTCTCCCAAAGTTCCATAGCCTCCTCACCCAGACATGTAAGAACACGGGGGGAGGCTCCGTGCACCCGCCCACTCCGCCTCAGTAGACAGCCCAAGCAAAAGGCTGTCCTTATTTTGAACTTCTGAAGTGGCCTTTTCCTTCTCTCCTACCCTCCTCCCAAACCTCACCCAGGCTACCTTGTCAGTTCTCTACCTATTTTTATAATCAATTAATAAAGAATACATTATTTTTAAACAATAGAGACTTTATTTCCTTAGAAAGCAAGCTGTGATCGAAGGGTGGGTTACTTACACGGAATGAGTCAATCAAGAGGGTGGGTTTTCATCAAGGAGAAACAAACAGAACTTTTACACTTTGAGCCTGGCCAGTCATAAAACTGGTTTTCAAAGCTTCTCTGATGTGCAGCGCTTCCTGGTGTGCTCTTCTAATCGCCCTGGTGTCTAGCTGTGCGTAATCAGTGGCCAGATGATTTGCCTCAGCCTCCCACCTTGCCATAAACGTCTCCCTCTTACTCTCACAGAGATTGTGGAGCACACAGCAAGCAGCAATAACAATAGGGATATTCGTTTGGCTGAGGTCTGAGTGAGTCAGTAATGTGCACCAGCGCACCTTTAAACGCCAAATGCACATTCTACCACCATTCTGCATTTGCTCAGCCTGTAGTTGAACTGCTCCTGACTACTGTCCAGGCTGCCTGTGTATGGCTTCATGAGCCATGGCATCAAGGGGTAGGCTGGGTCCCCCAGGATAACTACAGGCATTTTAACGTTCACAAAGGTTATTTTCTGGTCTGGGAAGTAATTCCCTTGCTGCAGCCATTTAAACAGAGCAGTGTTCCTGAAGACGCGAGTGTCATGAACCCTTCCCAGCCATCCCACATGGATGTTGGTGAAATGTCCCTTGTGATCCACCAGTGCTTGCAGCACCATTGAAAAGTACCCCTTGCAGTTTATGTACTGGCTGCCGTGGTGCTCCGGTGCCAAGATAGGGATTTGGGTTCCATCTATCGCCCCACCACAGTTAGGGAATCCCATTGCAGCAAAGCCATCCACTATGACCTGCACATTTTCCCAGAGTCACGACCATTGGTAGCAGCAGCTCAGTGATTGCTTTGGCTACTTGCATCACAGCAGCCCCTACAGTAGATTTGCCCACTCCAAATTGATTCCCGAACGACTGGTAGCTGTCTGGCGTTGCAAGCTTCCACAGGGCTATCGCCACTCATTTCTCAACTGTGAGGGCTTCTCTCATCTTGGTATTCTGGCACTTCAGGGCAGGGGAAAGCAAGTCACAAAGTTCCATGAAAGTGCCCTTACGCATGCAAATATTTCGCAGCCACTGGGAATTGTCCCACACCTGCAACACTATGCGGTCCCACCAGTCTATGCTTGTTTCCCAGGCCCAAAATCGGCGTTCCATGGCTAGAACCTGCCCCATTAATAGCATGATCTCCAAAGCGCCGGGGCCCGCGGTTTGAGAGAATTCTGTGTCCATGTCCTCATCACTCTCGTTGCTGCGCTGCCGTAGCCACCTCCTCCTCACCTGTTTTTTCAGGTCCTGGTTCAGCATAGACTGCACAATAATGCATGAGGTGTTTACAATGTTCATGACTGCTATCTTGAGCTGAGCGGACCTCCACGCTTGCCGTGGTATGGCATCTGCACAGTTTACCCAAGAAAAAAGGCACAAAATGGTTGTCTGCTGTTGCTTTCATGGAGGGAGGGGTGAGGCTGTACCCAGAACCATCAGCAACAATGTTTTTTGCCGCATCAGGCATTGGGATCTCAATCCAGAATTCCAATGGGCTGGGTAGACTGCGTGAACTATGGGCTAACTACCCACAGTGCAACACTCTGGAAGTCGACGCTAGCCTCGGTACATGGACGCCCACCACCGAATTAATGTTCTTAGTGTAACCGCATGCAGTCGACTTTATACATTCAGTTGCCCAAAATTGAATTCTGTAAATTTGAAGTAATCCCGTAGTGTGGACACACCCTTTGATAAGAATTCAACACTTTAAATGAAAGAATTCCTGAGTTAAGTAAGGAGGTTTATACACTATTATTATTATATATGCTATTTATCTTGTTATTCATCTCTTCTGAGTGTGAACTTTCATAACATTAAAAAAATGAAAGTTTGTTACTGTGCAACAGAAAGCATGTTAATTGAAACAATACCTTTAATTTAATTAAACTCCTGGAACTTTTGTTAATGATGAACATTTAAAGACAGGAAGTGGCTTTTAATTTGTTCTTGTAATTACTTATTCCATCTTGCTTTGGGGATAAACTCAACCCTCAGTCGTACCCATTCAACTTAATTGACGTGCAAAGGGTGTAACTGAACAGAATTTAGCCCATATTTTTCTTTTTGACATCATCTTGTGAAAACAACAGAACCAGGTGGAGTGATAGGTTGAAAGAAATGAAATTGCTTTAAGTCTATTCTCCTTTCATCAAGGAGAACAATAGTTAATATATTCAGCAGAACAGTCAATCTGATTTTAGAAATACATAAGAAAAAATTCTTTAAAAGAATTAAAAATATTAAGAGTTAGGGATTGGAGGGGAAAAAAGCAACAATCTGGTAAGTTTTGTAATCCTCTGCAAAAAAGGTTTAAATGTACAAAATGTGTGTTCAGGACTTCAAGACTCAACACATCTGCATAAGTTCTTAAAATTTTGCTTTAAAATTTTGGACGGCATGAACAATTCAAGCCAATAAAACCCCCACTGGTGGTACTGGAAATGACTGTAGTGCTGCTAGTACCGAAAATGATTCTTCAGATGGGAGAAATTATTCAGTATTGGTACTCTGTCTGTACTAGTTTCAGAATCCATTTGGTTATGAATGATGGGGATGGAACAAAGGGGAAGATGAATCAGGGAGACATACACATATAAAATCAATTTGTCTGCCAGTCAGTACTGGAAACAAAATGAGATAGTGATCGTAGAAAAAAAAATAAAATGGAATCAGATATGTTAAAGTCTAAAAGGCAGTAACTGAAGTATTCTGAAATGCAGGGACAGATTCTCTAATTAGTTCTGGTCCCTTCATGTCACACTGGCAGTGCAAAGGGAAAGTTACTGCAGCTCTCCAGACATGGATTCCCTGGTGAATCTAGAAGGCTTGGCCAGAGCACTACTGTCAGCCAGCTAGCTCTTTGGGGAAAATAATTAGACAGCACTCAGTAGAGCAGCCTCAGGCTCTCCTAATCTATGACAGAACTTGCATAGAGCTGGCCTCAGACTCGGGCAGCCACTTTGTGCCCCTCTCCCACCTGCACCACTGAGTACTGAGCACAGCTGAGAATTTAGGTTGTACGATCTGTGACAGAGTGGAGTATAACTATATTGAATTGGGCATAGGCTGCACGTATAAGAGGCTAGGAGAGAAGTGGATGGAGAGACTCGGGGGAGGGGTGGAGCGAGGGTGAGATGGCGGGACCTCAGGGGAAGAGGTGGAGTGGGGTGGGGAAGGAGCCATGGAGGGGAAATCAGGGCTACAGTCCGGGCGCTGGTGCCCCCTCCCTCCGATTTCTAGAGAGCTCCCAATGCTTGTGTGTAAGCCTCCCCCAATGGAAGACTCACATGCCACATACAGAACTGAGGTGTCTTTTTTACTGTGTGCTGAAAGGACTAGATTGAGGCTACACTAGTTTGAACTTGTGGAAGGTAAGGCTATTTTGCAGCTTTCCAGACAGTCACCCTGAATGGGAAATGCAGTGTTGTTATATAGCTGCGTTGGTTCCAGGATATTAGAGAGAAAAGGTAAGTGAGGTACTATCTTTTATTGGGCAAACTTCTAGTGGTGAGAGAGACAAGCTTTTGAGCTACACAGAGTTTTTCCTCAGGACTGCAAAAGGTACTCAGAGTGTCACAGATAAATGCAAGATCCAACAGATAGTTTAGCATAAGCAGTTAGCACATACTCATGGGGAGAGGGATAGCTTAGTGGTTTGAGCATTAGCCTCCTTAAACCTAGGGTTGTGAGCTCAATCGTTGAGGGGGCCACTTAGGGATCTGGGGCAAAATCAGTACTTGGTCCTGCTAGTGAAGGCAGGGGGCTGAACTCAATGACCTTCTAAAGTCCCTTCCAGCTCATGGAGATAGAAATAATTGAAGATATCCTTTCTTTCTCTTCTACTCTAAGGACTATTTAAGGTGAACTGGCCCATTAATACACCTGTAGTCATGGGACCAAAGGGGGGAAGGAGGAAATAGTGGATTACAGATTGCTGTAATAAGCCATAAATGCAGTGTCTTTATTGACTATGATTTTTAATATCTAGCAAAGTTGTGTATTTAAAGCTCTCAGGCTTGTCTTTTTAGTGTTATGCAGGTTTCCTTTGAGGATAAGGATTGACAGGTCAGATTAGAGTAACTGGTTTGTGAAAAATGTTCACCAAGAAGTGATATGGTGTTTTTGTTTATCATTTTTGTATCTAGTGATTAGTTGGTTTCATCTACATAGATGTTATTGGGGCATTTAATGCACTGAACGGTAACCTACATGTTGTGATAGGCACGTGTAAGACCTACGTATCTTGAAAGATGTGTTGTGGGGAGTGTTGATCATTGTAGCAGTGGAGATATCTGCTGCCAGTAACATGGAGTCACGCTACCAGGGAGAATAGCTGCTGGCTCAGCCTGAAAGGAGAGACACTTCATGGATCTCCAAGATCCATGTAGTTAGGAGGGGATTAAAACTCCAAACCCCACATACTCTAAAACCCTTCTAGTCAGACAGAATGGTGCACAGTAACCTCACAGGATTTCCCTTCTGTCTTAGCTCTCTCTACTGTTCCCCTCATGGTAATAGAGATTGATATGACCCATAATTGATCAAAATATTATTTAAATAGAGGAGTTTTTCTTCATAGGCGCATCCTACCTTAACATTATTTATTATACTGATCACATGAACTACAAAAAATAAGTGAAAAAATGAAGCAGGTACACGTCTACCTAGATATAACGTTGTCCTCGGGAGCCAAAAAATCTTACTGTGTTATAGGTAAAACAGCGTTATATTGAACTTGTTTTGATCCACCGGAATGTGCAGCCCCGCTCCTCCGGAGCACTGCTTTACCGCATCATATCCAAATTCGTGTTATATCAGGTCACATTATATTGAGGTAGCGGTGTATCTGAAATCCTTTGTTTAAATAATCAAGAGTTGATATTCCAACTGTCAGAAATGAAATTTTTTAGATTCACTTGGGTTTATATTAATCAATTAATAATCTCTCCACAAACTGCAACATGCCAATGAGCTCTGCAGTTTCCCAGAGAGCATGGGTGAAAAATTATTAACAGATTAAAAATAAAAATCTAAACATTACGTGACAATCACTGTATACATAGTGGGGGAAAAAGTCAATTAAAGATGACCTGAAAAGCAAAGGAAATGTACTGATGTCCTTCTTTAAGAGACTGGAGTGCTTTGGGGAACCTATATAAATCATACATTTAGGAGAAAATATCTCTTTCTTAAAAATTCAGCACCCCTCTTGTCATAACTCTGGGTTAAGAATGACTCCAATCCACCTTCTAAAGCATCTAAGCAGTGCTACAACAAAAACAGGGAAGAGGAGACTTGACATTCCTGATATTTCTAATGTAAGAGATAAATGGTAGGAATAATATTATTATTAATAATAGTAATAATAAATTATTAACAATAAATTAATTCTTTGTGCATCAGAAAGAAATAGAAAAGCCCACAACCTCATTTATTTCTTTTTGTATATCCCTTTTAAATCATATATTTAACAACTTCAATTTTTACTGCAGTGTAATACATATCACTCTTGCAATTTCACAGTAGTCAACAGTGGTATCTAATAACTAGTTTAATCATTCAGATACAATTTATTAAGATATAGTTTTGGCTTACAAAGTAGTTAAATGTAATTAAGACTGATTATCAAAATAATTAAGTTTTAAAGGCATTTGTTCTCTTACTGTTAATTACTGTATAAACAACTAAATTTAATAATTGATGCATTATATTAGATGAATTAAGACTCAGAAAAGACACTTAAAATATTAGCATAGTTTTCAGTTAAAGCTGCCACCTCCATAAGTTGAGCTTGGTGGCACTGCAGTACAGACACTCCCCAGGTTACTCAAAACCCGATTTAGGCAAATTCACATTTACAGAAAAAGTTCCATAAGCCAGAAATAGGATTTTTGGGTTGTGGAAATTTTTGCCTAATGTACGGGTATACATTTCCAATTCACGCAAAATTCGAGTTACGCAAGGCTTTCTGGAACGGAACGATTGTGTAAGTCAGGAGGCATCTGTAGTACTCCCTGCTACCATGCAACAGAACAGGGCTTATTTTCCAAACTGACTTACTTTTTTCTGTTAGTATTTATAGTTTATGTTATTCTGTGTATTATGTAATGATGTGTGGCTATAATACACCCCATGCAGGGGTAACTGCATTATATTTCTCCTTAAGGAGGAGGGCAGACTCTAACCAGAACTCTCAAAACACAGCAATGGACACAATGTAATACGTAGATTAAATTGAAGCACAAGTGACTGTAGACATTTAAAAAAAATGCATTATGAATGCACCTTGGTTTTTATGAACAGAATCTTTAAAAAACCTACAAGTACAGAAAATCAGCACTATCAAACAATGGAGGTCCAGCGCTGTACTGTTCAATCTAGAAGTTACAGATAGCTATGAATTAACCAGCCTCTGGAGAAGATGTAGCAAAAGCAGCAGCTAGAAGGCAGGCTCCTGCTTCCTATAATGATTTACAATACAGTAACTAGTGCTAGTTAAGACCTACTACCATACATTATATACCTGAACACGCATCTATGCACACACCCATTACTATTTATATGTACACACAATTTTTATTTATAGTCCAGTATGTTTGTTTCGAAAGTCCTAGAGCATACCTGAATGTAAAAAGTGTTCATACTACAAAATGGATGTCATGTAGAAGGCATAGTTTGAAGTGGTACAGGATAGATAATATATTACAGTACATACAGGGAACCTAGTAACCATAGTTTCTGTGATGGTTGCAAAGTGCTGGACTGCAAACTGGACTCTCAGCTGACTTGTAGTGAGGGGAGGGATAGCTCAGTGGTTTGTGCATTAGCTTACTAAACCCAGCGTTGTAAGTTCAATCCTTGAGGGGGCCACCTAGGGATGTGGGGCAAAATCAGTATTTGGTCCTGCTAGTGAAGGCAGGGGGCTGGACTCAATGACCTTTCAGGGTCCCTTTCATTCTATGAGATAGGTATATCTCCATAATTTTTTTGAATTTGAAACTCAAAAGAAAGGAAAAAACAGAGATGATGGACCTTCACGTCCCAGTTGAGCCATGCACTTACATACATGATTTAAATTTAAGCAAGTCCTCAAGTCACACTGATTTCAACAGAACTTTAGCACACATGCTTGATGTTAAAGCATTAATGGTGAAATCCCCCAGAATGAATTCCAACACTCCCATTGACTTCAATGGGGCCAGGATTCCAATCCATGCGTTTTGCTCAACTGGGGCCCTAGTTCTGCTTCAAACAAATTCCAAAAGAGCAAATTACTATCAGATAAGTAAGAACTACCAGAGAACTGGTTCTTGATAGATATAAATCATGGGGCCTCAGTCAATAAAAGACAGATATAGGGCACAGATTCTACATTAGCAGGGAGAATCCTGCTACCTGGTGATATTATAACATCCTGGAAAGAACTTCAATTAAACACCCTTGTTATGTAAATTTTGTTTCTATGCTCTCATCATCATTACCAACTCATCAAAAACGTAATGTTATCAAACAAAACAATGTAGATTTTTTTCTTCTCCCAGATAAGTATCAGAAACAACACCATTTGTTTGTACTTTTAAAATTAAGTTAAACTTGGTTTATTGGCTTGTGTCTTATATTTTTTGCATGGGTTGTCATATAGATTTTAGCCACAACAAATTATAGATAAACTATCCAAGACTCTATTTCTTAATATGCTAGAGTACCTTAACAAAGTGTGTTCCCAAATAATTTTTTCAAAATTTAGTTATGGTCACTAATGCATAGTTTCATACTTGACTCATTCAAATAACACTGGAAGACCCAGCATGAAGTCTTTTAACAAAACATGCAAATATATTTTGATCTCTTTAACCAAAATAACTATTTAAAACAGACATGTATGTGACAATCTATTTTAGAAGCTGAAAGTGGTGATTATGTGAAGAACATAGTGGTGTCATGCAGATTTCAAAACATCAGGCTTTCTGAGACCTCATTTCTTTCAGAGTCTACAAGGAGCTAAATTGCACATATAAAATATTATTCTTTTGCAACCAGATGTGACTATCTGTGAACAGGAGGTCTAACTTGATATAAAAACTTGAATTAAAAACAGCTAGGCCTCTTGTCATTTCAAGGCCCACATTCTTGATTGCATTTGACACAATAATCATCATCATATCTTAAGACTGAAATCAGGCTGACAGTACTCGACTCAGGTCTGCTTCTTCCAATTAGCTGAAAATTGCAGCCCAGCTCATCTTCTGGGAAATAAGTTCATGTTTACAATTCTACAGAGGTGAAAAAGTGATGTGATGGATGTAGCAATTTAAGTTGCTAATGTAAACAATAACTATTTTTTTTAAATGTACCCATTTCAGATAAATGTGCTTTGAGAAGAAAGCCAGAAGGCAAGGACACAAGTTCATACTCTCTTACCATACTAGGGGTGGGGTGGGGTTATGTGGGGGGTGGTCACAGGGGTTACTCCCCTGACCCCCAGCTTTTTTCCCCCCCTAAAAAAATTCCCCACCAGTTGCTGTCCCAGTCCATCAGGGTAAGCAGCTGGTGCACTGGGACATTTTGCTTACTTAGGTTTACCTTCGTGCCTGAGGAAGCTTGAGGTAAATAAACCATCTCGGCCCGCCAGCAGCTTATCCTGACGGCCCGGGAGCCAAAGTTTGCTGAATTCGGAATTATAGGGTCAGCTTATGAACGGGTCATAAATTTTTTCCATTTTTACTTATCCATCTTGGGGGGGTTGGTTTATAAACAAACTGGCTTATGATCTAGCATATACAGTATATATCAATCACATGGTGCAGGAAAAAATCTTTAGGAATGCAAGCATATAGCCATGAGTGCTTTTCTAAATTACTACCTTTCAAATGGAAATTTCTAAGTTAGTCTTTCAGCCTTTGGTTTTATCATCTACACTTTAGCATGTGAAACATCAAATATGGTTTATAAACATAAAATATTATATAAAATAAGGTTTAATTACAGAAAGACAAACATTATCACTATGCCTGATTTAGTACCAAGAGATGTCAATGAGAAAATTCCCATTGATTTCATTTGGTGCTGCATCAGGCCCACACTCACTATGTACACACAAGTAAAAAACATGTAAAGATAATGGGCCATATTTCATCGGCAGCTGTGTGCCACTCCATTGGTGTAGTCTGGCTTTCCCCAGCATGGGGGTGGGACTGAGGGAGGGGGCAGGAGGGAATCACCCTAGTGTAGTGATGATCTTCCAGTGACTTGCCACTCACATGGGAAAGACTCACACTGGAGCATCCCTGTCCCATGCCAATTCCTGGCCACATTTTTGTCTCCTTAGTGCCATTTGCAACCAGTATAAATTAAAGCAACCATTCTAACTAGCTTTTCTAACATGGTGCAGGAAAACTGACTATACAAAGTTGTAGCAGAGCTAAGTTTCACGTTTATCAGATGTCTTCTTGTCAGAGGCTGATATGAAAGACAGTAAGACCAACAGGATCCAAGATAGAAATCCCAAAATCCTTTTTGAGTAGCTGGGGGGGGGGTGGTGGTATTGTTTTGGGGCTTGAAGGTTGGGGCTTCTCTAACTTCCTATCTATCTTTGGCTGCAAGGTTTGTTCCTCCAGACAGTAAGTGTCCGGTTAATTTTTCCAGCCCTTTGTTCTAATACTGCAATCTGTATGGGATTTTTTTCCAATGTAATTCTGCAAGGCATTTTCTGAAATAATATAAGAAGGACATTAATAGTCGATGGGAAAAATATTTTGCCTTGTAAAATAATTTGCAAGAGGATAAAACACTGAAAATTAGAGCTATGCCCTTTCAGAAGTGTCACACAAAATCTTAACATAGAAATAAAAATTTACTCAACCTCAGCTAAATGCTTTAGATGGGTGCATTATGGTGCAATTAGCAAGAAATGAGGTATAACTGATATTTAAGCACTTTACAGATATTCATAGTACAGGCAACTGTCACCTTTTTGTTAAAAATGCTAATGAAGAAGCTTACAAATGCATTACCAGGAAGAGACAACTTTTGCAGAATTATCTGTCCACTGTTCCACTTTATTCTCTCATAATAAAATACTTGTACTGACTGCACAAAAGTTAGCAAGAGCAATTTTAAGCTGAAAAATGTCATTAGAAGGTTATTGTTATAACAAGTATGATATTTTGGCAACAGGATGTGCCTAACGCTGAGTCTCTACTTAACGTTGAGTCTCTACTTTTCTATATGTTACTGAATAAATTACATATGCAGTAATATTTTACCTTTGCACCCATCTAAAATGTAAAGGTACAAAACTTTTAAGAAATCATGTATTTTTAAAACCTACATGGATTTATTTGCAGTTATTGAATATATTGAAGTCCCATACTAACCTACTGTGTAACAAACGCACCTCATTCTCGATGATCCAAAGCAGGGTCATGCCGTTTGATATCCATTCATTACATTAAAAATATCTCAATGATTTGATTTTACTGAAAGGTATGCTTGTGTTCATTTTAAACAAAATGTAATTTAAAAGATACTTATGCAGAAAGAAGCATGCTGTGGCTCACCACCCTAGGAACATTCTAGAAAAGACCCAGGGGAGCGGGGTGAGCTCAACATGTGGAGTGAAGAAGTATAAGCATGTGATGAACAAATCCATGTATGGAAAGGTTAAACATGATTGGTTAGAGGTTTGTGTTATGTAACTTGTTATGTAACTCCCATGTGCTATAAAATAGCAATGGGAGGGGCTCCTTGCTGAAGGGACTCTGGCTGATTTTTGTACCAGGGGATCTCCCTTTGTGCACATTGAATAAAGCTTTGTTGAATTGAATCGAACTGAATCGAATCGAAGACCCTTGATTCTACCTGGCATCTGACTCATTTGGGAACCACAAAATCCCAACATTACTAAATGATATTTATATGATCCGAGCTGATCAAGATTGTTAGCATACACTTTTACCCCGCTATAATGCAACCCGATATAACACGGGTTCGCCTATAGCGCGGTAGCAGCGGGGCTCCGGCAGCACTTTAAAGAATCCAGGCTCCAGCTGCTGTGGGGAGCCATGAGCCCTTTAAATCACCACTGGAGCCCTGCCGCTGCTACCCCGAGGCTGCGGCAGCAGGGCTTGCCAGTAATTTAAAGGGCCTGTGGCTCCGGCTGCTGTGGGATAGAGGTGTACTAGTTTATTCATAATATCAAATTGAATAAATGGCTTGATTATTTTAATAAACCCAATTTGAAAAGGCATATGATTATACAAATTAAGATTATTTGACTGTAGCTTATTTGCTCCAGAACAAGGTGAGTGGGATTTTTCCTAGGTATTTTCACTGTTTGTTGATGACACTAAACAAACACAAAATCATGGTCAACAACTTACAATCAGTGTGTCTGACTGCAAAGCAAGCAAATCACATGGTGGGGAATGCATATTAATCAATACCCAATACTATAAATGTTAATTACTTTCCTTAAAGAAAGGACCATCAGAAGCTTCATGTTTTCATATTTGAGACTGCTTAGTTCTCAGTGTAGATTATTTACTATAAGAGATATTCCTATCACTGACAGACATTATGGTTATGTAATTTGTCATTACAGAAATCAAAAGCAAGCATAAATATTCTAAGGAATGTTTTCAGAATCTTGATTTTAAATTGTAATCAGACTTTTTTAAATCGAAATTGCTAACTAAACATTTGCGATCAAAGGTGGCAGAATAGGAAACCACAGAGAATCTAAATGATATTTTTACACCCATTTTTGCTTAAAGAAGATAATATAAAAGTACTTTTCCCTAGATTACTCTTTACAGGTAGCAAAGGTGAGACATTGTGAGAGAAATAGGTATCCAAAATAATGTGGTGGAAAACCCTGAGATGTTACATTCCAATAAATCTCTAGAACTGGATGATGGTTTTCATCAGAAGGTTCTGAAGGAAAAGGGAAATGAAATAGCTGAGACATGTAATTCGTCATTAAAAATAGTTATTATACCAGAGCACTAAAAGGTAGGCTGTGCTTGCTTAGTATAAAGAATGATCCTGTGAAATAAAGGTTTACCTTATAACTTGTAAACAGTTTAGAAAATTATAGAAAATTATAATACTGTCACAAAAGTATCTTGGTAAATGTACTATTACAGGACAAAATAGCATGGCTTGGGAAAATATATCTTCTGTTTCTTGTTAGAATTAATTGAAATAGAACAGGTGAAAACTGAAAACAAGTAACAATAATTTATTTAGATTTGCAAAGGTATTTTGATGAAGTCCCAAACAAGTGGCTCTTATGGAAATTTGGCAATATTGGGCTGTGAAGTAAAGTTCGGTCATGGATTACAAACAAGTAAAGTGGAAGGAAATAACGAGTAGGAATATAAGCCATCATTAATGATCACTCAGTATGGAATAAGAGCAGCATACCCAGAGATCAGTACAAAGTATTGTTCAATATATTGATTAACCATCTGGAAAAGGCAGTAAAGAGTGACGTGGCAAATTTGCTGATGACACACTTTTATTTACATTAGTCAAATCCAGGAAGAACTGTGAGTAACTCCAGAAAGACCAAAGGAAACTAGATAATTGAGCAACATGATAGCAGAAAATTCAACATAGACAAGTGCTAAGTAATGAACACTGGGAGGAACAATTTAAACTACTTGTACACACTAATGGGTTCTGAATTAGTGGTAACCTCACAGGAAAAACGTATTTAAGAATCAACTGCTTAATGAAGACTTCATTGTGCAGCAGCAGCCCTAGAGAAGACTTAGATGTTAGACTATACTAAGAAGAGTAATGACGATCACAATAATAATGTCAAGCATCAGAGGGGTAGCCGTGTTAGTCTGGATCTGTAAAAGCAGCAAAGAGTCCTGTGGCACCTTATAAACTAACAGACGTTTTGGAGCATGAGCTTTCGTGGGTGAATACCCATTTCGTCAGATGCATGTGACATGAATCCGATGAAGTGGGTATTCACCCATGAAAGCTCATGCTCCAAAACGTCTCTTAATCTATAAGGTGCCACAGGACTCTTTGCTGCTTTCACAATAATAATAGTCTCAATATGCATCAATGGTACATCCTCACCCCTAATATTATTTCAGTTTGGTCATCTCATCTCAAAAAGGATATCTGAGAACTAGAAAATAAGGTGCAAATAAAGGTTTCAAAAGAGAAGTGAGATGATGAGGAAAAACATTTCATAAGAGGAACAATTAAAAAGAATTATGAACAGGGCTGGAATCAGCTTGAGTTTCTTCTGGCTTCTACTTGGACAGGGCTCCCAACATGGAAAGCTCACCAAGAAGGAAGGAAGCAGTAGCGACAAGTGGCCAAAACCACTGCTAGTGCTGAAGATATATGAGGCAAGCGCTGGGCAAAAAGCATATGGGCCAAGGCAGATATGAGATATGCTGATTCAATGCCTCCCTTCTGTGGCCTCTGTTGTACAATAAACCATGAGGCTGGGCAATGCTGGTACAATTGTCTACACCCTTGTTGAACAAATGCCCACTGTGGAGCTTGAGAATCAACTGCCAAAGGGACATATAAATGCCATCTCCTGTGGTCAGAATATGGCCCAGAATATTGTGATGGCCAGCTATTAATAATGACTTGTAAGTACCACTGAAGTCAATGAAAAGATTCAGATTGACTACCATGGGATATAGTTTTAATCCCATACTGCCCTGAGCTTCGGATCAGGCTCAGGGCAGTATAAGATTAAAACTATATAACAATAGTCAATTCCTCCTCCAAAGAATTTATGAATTAAAACAGAAAAAAAAATCAGCCTACTCAGAATGCACTAGGAGACTCAAAGGATACTGATAATTCAGGGTTGTTTTAAATAAAAATGAGATTACACTGTCAAGGGTTAGAATAAAGTAGGTTCTCATGAAACATCTTTGTTGTTGCTGCAAAATGCATTGGTTTCATTGAAGTATATGACAAAAATAATACAATAATATAAAATATCTGAGAGGAAACACAAGAAACATACAGAAAGGAGGTAAGGGGAGCATGACACACTGCAGAGGGAGGTCATTCCAAGAGGCTTCTATCTACCATGCACCCTGGGGCAAGTGGAAAAAGGAACTCAAAAATGAGAAGGCAACACACATCAACACACATCAATGGATAAAAATACTTTTGTGCTCAATATAAAATTAACCTAGGTAATTCAATGCCACAGGATATTAGTGAGGCAAAAAAAGTCATCAGGATTCAAAACAGGACTAGTTACATATACTGAATGAGAAAAGAATCTAAGAAAAGATAAACTAGCTAGGTTAACAATTTCAAGAGATACCAGTTCTTATGTTTCAGAGCATAAAGCGATCAGCAGATGAGATTATGAAGAAATCTCTCTCCATTACAATTGCTATGGGGCACAGTATGGGTTATTTTGCCTTCTTCTTATGTTTCTGGTACAGAACGCTGTGCAACAGGATGAACACTTTGCCCACACTACATGAACCACTGAGCTATTCCTTTACAGCAGCTCCTCTTTTCCTTGCTGGAGTTTTTCCTTTATTATGTATCAGATGTGTTATAAAAGTTCTTCCTCTGAGACTTACCGGTTTAACCACATTTTTCCTCTCAATTTTCCACTTATTAACATTTTGCGACAGATCACGAATGTACTCTTCTGGGTTTTTTTGTTATTTGCTCAGGGACTGTGCATAGAGCAGGGGATTGATAATAAGAGAGAGGGAACCTTTCACCTCTGTGTCACTGATTTCTTTCCGGCCCAACTTAAAGTTGTTGCCATCTGATGGCTGATGGCCTGCATAAAATAACTTGTGATCCAAACTTAGTAACTAGTTTCCAAATTTGAAAGAAAAAAGAACGCTACCAAAATTAACACTGCTGTTGGCAATTTCTGCAGAGACCCTCCCAGGATTTAACGGACAGAATGAATTACCTGCTCAGTTTTAAATGTGGTTGACAAGCCAGTGGAGAGAAGCTTGCCATGCCCATGCTGTAACTGTTCTGAAGCTAAAAATAATCAGGCACCAGAGCTGTCCATCTTCCACTGACATTACATTTTGTAAAAAATATTACACATTAAAAAAAGAACAAAACACAACAAGGCTATTACAATCTTAATAACCCAAGAGAAAATTGACACCAGGTCAAATTCATCCCTGTTGACACTTGACTGGCCAACCGCATTTGTTAATTTCCTTCATTTAGTTATTTTAGAAGGCTTAGAGCTTGATCCTAAACCCACTAAGGCAGAAATGGGAAGAGACTCATTTATTGCAGTGGGCTTTGGCTCAGGACCATAATCATTTGTTACAGAAAAGACAAAGTTTAATTTATCCCACAGACTCACAGTAACATTGGTTTAGAGTGAGATTTTCCAAAGGTACTCAACATTGATCTTTGTTCCCAAGAAGTCAACAGTATATATTGGCACATAGAACAATGCTGAGTGCTTGTGAAAATCTTACTCTTAAGACTAAAAACTACCCATCAGGGTGAATTTTCAGAAAGGCTCAGAACAAAAATCAACTGACTGGACTTTTTACTGCTCCACTCCTCATAAAATCCCCACATATTTGTATGCAAAAGAGTGAGATTTTAAACATAACATATTCCATTGAAATTAGTTTGTTAAAAGCTTGAGCTGTGTCACTTTTATGTTTTATGAGGTTAGTGCATGAAACTGTCCTTCTTTAACAGTTTTATTCCATTAACTATTATTATTGTTTGATTGGGTTACGCTACAGCAGGTACTTTAAATTCTAACTGTCCTCAACCAATTTCTGAATGCTAATCAGTCCATATGTGCAAAAGTATTACACATGGTATGAATATATCAGCAAAATCAAGAGTTATGATGGACTTTGGGCACTCTATCTGCAATATTTCCATAGGAAAACCATTAATAGAATTTAGCATATGATAAATAGGGACAAAATTGCAGCATTTTCTTTCACTAAAGGCCGAAGTAAAAACAACAAATGAGAAAATATGAAAACAAAATACAAACAGTCATGGCTGAAAGGAATGGTCTTCTATGGGTAACTACTTTTATTTTTTTTTATAACTCCCTTGCTCTCTGTATTGGATGCTGACGGCATGTTTACAAAGTAGTGTTTCCCTCCATTCTATTTTGTAATGAAACCATTCACATTAAGATACAATAAAAAAAAGTGTTTAAATCAGCTGAATTTAGCACAAAGGACCCAAAAACTCACTGTCACACCTGTGGCCATACAAGTTGAAAAAGCAATGACATTAAGAATAACACTCGTTGGCATATGTGCTTAAGGGCTAAATTAGTTTGTATTTACATGAACGAATCTGACACCCATGTAAATTGATGTCTTTGGGAGCAGTAAAAGATATATACAGGGGCATGCTGTTCTAGTCTACAGTTTTGTATACTAAACTGGCATGACAGTCCTCCCTGGGCTTGCAAGGCTCCTTATACCACATGAGAAATTCACCTTGCGAGAGGGCAGATTATGTTACTGCTGCTGGCCTCTCTTGAGATTTCCTTTGGAGTTAAATTGTTTTAATTCCCCACAGAACTCCAGAAAAATTCCAAGAGCATGGCCACTGCAGGCAAAATGGTGAATCATAACCCATCCTGAGTGTCCTGGACTTGTCTTTCCCAGCCAATGCCAAAAACATTTTGGGAAGCATTGGGCACCTGAGGTTCTCTTGGCATAAAGCGAGGAAGTTACAGATTTACGGTCCACGTACTTGAGTGTCTGTGCTGGCAGAGGGTGTTAATTTACCATGAATATAGCACCATGTAGAGATAGAAGTGTGGCTGTGTGCAAGCTGGTTATATGACTTTCAAGCTCCCCTACTTTTTAGAAACTTTGGCTATTTTTAAAAAATTGAACTATATTTTTCAATATCCTGCCAAAATTATTATCAAGTCCGCTCATTTCTAAGGGCACAAGTGAGACAAAATAACAATGGAAAGAGAATTAATATCACAGCAGGAGAGTTTGAATGTATTATACGTGATACTAGCGGGTGTTCCAATGAAGCCAGGTAAGCCTGTCTTTCATTGAACAGAGCTATTCTGCCAACCATTGTAAAAAAAACCTGCAATGCCAAACTGTGAAAACAGGCAAGCAAATAAAAGGACTTTTCACCATATCTTCCTTAAAGTTCATGATCAGTAAAAAGGTTCTGTAGGTTTTCTGTTGTTGTTGTTTTTAAGAGGGGATAATGTAGCAGGTTATTTACTGGAATAACTCACTTGATCTCAGAGCATCTAAAATCCTGCCAGCACATAGCTCTTTAAAAGAGATATTTAAAAACCTAACTGTCTTGTATTTTCAAAAAGTAATAGTTGTAGAATGGAATCAAGAAAACTAAGAATATTTTTATCTCTCCTCTCTTATCCCTTAGGAAGCTTAAAAGATACCCACATTTTAAACCTCAAAGGCTTGAGGCTCTCATGCCATGTGTATCCTTTTCCCAATAAAGAGGATTCCCTTTGGAACCTGTCCAGTAATTTCTTTGAAATTATGGTGGAAGGTCACTTCCGGACTGCACAAGAAGCTACACCAAAAAAGCTAAGCAACCTGTCTGCAAAGCATTTTTAGAGCCTACTGCTTAAAGAGACAGGAATAAGGACCTGGAATCAACCTTCGGCTTCCAACGTTTCAGTAAAGAGCACTGGCTTAAATGTTTTCTAACCTTTCTCTGTTCCTCTTATTCAAATATTACTAGCCAACCATGCTAGATTAGCTCTTAGGAGAAATGTATTGGTTTATAGACTTGTTGTTCCTTAACATAATCCTGGATGTAATATCATGATCACAGGCACTGACTTTCCAAAGAGTCGGGGGGTGCCTGACTTCCGGCTTGATCCCAGGCCCCACCCTCACTCCACTCCTTCCCCCAAGGCCCCAGCCCTGTCCCGCCTCTTCCCAGTTCTGCTCCCTCTCCCGAGTGCACTGTGTCCTCACTCCTCCAGGTCTAAATTCAGCAATGAAATACTGTCTTCAGTGCCGGCTCCCCAAAGGTCTTTAGCTACTGAGACCAATCCTGATTCTTTGGTATAAATCAAATAATTTCACGTGTAAATTGGTCTGTTGATAATTTAAGGGTGGGGTTGGCTCTTCTATTTGTGCACAGAAAGTTCAATAGGCATTTTAATATAAATGTGAATTCTTTCATTGACATAAGGAATGGATTCTGCTGAGGCAGTTTCAGAAGGAGCTATGGCCTGAAATGCTGTTTGTTTTTAATGAGAAAACAATATCTCTAAGACAAGTCAAGAGAAACTAAACACTTTCACCATCTGATGGCAGTTGGGGTCCTATATGAAATCAGTGTGATAGATTCCATCCATTTTTCAGCAGATAACTAGCCAGATGCCAATATGCCTGGCAAATTATCCTTGGCTTCTGTGGAAACTGCCAAAAAGTTGTGATTTTTGTCAGTAATTAAGTACTCTCTTATCTCTCAAGAAGGTCCCTTTAGACCAGTCTTTAGAGCAGATGACATGGGGAAGTTTGCATAGACTCAGCCTATGTTATATTTGTCCTGAGGCTAAATATAAGACTTCAGTAACCCTCACTATCACACAAAGTCTTTTCATGAGCACTACATTCAGATTATTATTATTATTTTTTTAAGAAGGCTATTTATTGAGCCTTGACAATATGGACAGGCAAGTCACTGTGCCCTTCCCTCCAGTTAGCTGTTATGCAGGAAAATTAATCGAGTCTTATAGGATGAGTAATTCTTAAGGCTAAAACCAAAATATTAAAAGCAACCATCTTACAGTGTATCCTTAGATCAGCCCACAGATCACCTGACAATTCACCCAAAGGGCCTCAAGGAGAAGGCTTGTTAGTATCGTCTCTAGGGAGCAACAATGCACAAGCCAAGATATTTCATACATCTGACTTCTGAGGACCTGTTAAGCAGGGGTTTCAAACTCACTTTGTGAAGAGGACTAAATTATAGTTTGAATTATACAAAAGCCAAGTTTACCAGTTACGACTACACATGTTCTTGATCCACAACAGACGTCCCACTGCTAACAATGAGAGAAGAGAAAGATTAGAGTACGGATCTTATGTAGTAACTTCAGTTACAGTCATATTCAGCATCAGTAGATGAAAAAATGTGTATGCTGCTTTTTGTATTTCTGCCTTTTGTTTGGCTATTTGCACATGCAATTGCACAATTTACATGCACAATCAGGTAATTGTGCAAATCCGATGCACACTTGTGCACCTAATTTATTTGAAAATCTAGCTTTTAAAGTTTCATAATTATAAGAGTTAACAACTCTATGGAGATGAAGAGTGACAGCAGACATCTCTTAGAACTGTTATTCCAAGCTGTCAGCAGACTAAAGATGACAACTGTGCATTGGTTTTGGATAAGGGCTAGGCTAGAAAGTTACTTTATTTTGGATGGAAGCTTTTCACTTCATTCTGCAGACTCTGTCATAAGGGTCAGAAAAGCATCTGAAGTGAGCCAGGATGTTTAACACCACTGCCAGATCGCCTAATTTGCCAGACTTCCACAAAACCTAGATGCATGATCATCTGGAAGAGACATACATTTGAAGATATGTGATGCATTACAGATGTACAGAGCTCTAACTCAGTAGGAAAGTGTTGTTTCTACTATATCTTCTGAGTAACTCCAATGCTGATGAAGTGTAACTAATTTCCTCACGTGGCCCCAATTCAGCAAACATAAGCATCTGCTTAACTTCCCACTGAAACTGATGGAACTTAAAGAAAAGCACATACTTGAATGGATCGCTAGAGAAGAAATGTGTTTAAAGTTAAATACAGAATCAGAGCCAATATTAATGTCCAAACAAATAAAAAAGCAGAGAAGGAAATTAGCCTAATTCATTTTTGAGGCTGAGAGAAAACTCAAGAACACCCTTACAGTACTGTACTATGCATTTTTACATCCAGAATATTTTTGGTGGTTGTTCCCTATATTCCACCTTTTTTTCCAAGAGTATATTTTAGTGCAGTTGCTTGATTTCTTGTTGCTAATTCAGGGAGCCCAGACCACTTTCTCCTTAATTGCCTTTTTGTAAATAATACAGTTATTTCTGGGATAGTTAATGCTCTGAAAGAGAAGAGGAAGACACATGTTTACAAGTCAACCTGGCTCTTGCCCAACTAATCAGCACATATGCTGCTAGTGCTTCTTTTCAGCTACTACCAAAAAACAAGTTAGTCAAAAGGGAAGCACCCATCAAATACTAACAAAATTGACTACTACAGGAGTCAGAATGTCATTTTCATTACAGTTCAATGTTATAAAACAACATGGTAAAGCAAAGGGTAAACACACAGCAATCAGTTGCAAATCTAGCTAAGCAAAACAAAATACAAACTGGCAGATGTTGCCTTAATGAGTGAAGTGCTTGCTTTGGCAGAACTATCATCAGCAGACAGAGTAGCAATTTTACTGGTGCTTGCTTGCTTCTTGTTTTATGGACCTCTGGTTCGTGGACAGGGTGGCTGACATCATTCACACTGACACGCAATGTTGCCATAAATGTTAGCTTTGTAGAAAAGAACTCAAAGCAATACCAACCATTCCTTTCTTACTTCTTTTTTCTTTCCCTTTCTTTCCCTATAAACATGCATTTTAGATGGTACTTTGGGGGTTATTAATAACCCCAGTTAAAGATTCAAAGCAAAATAAATCAAAAATTTGCATATGGTGCATTTTCCCTTGTTGTTCAGGCATTTTATGATAGCTTGAATATATAAGTGTTGACTTAAATATCCCTAAAGTGCGATTAGACTAATCCAGGACGCTTATTTTTTTAGAAAAATTCCTAAGCCAATATCAGCTCACTGATTCACAAGATCAATACTTAATCCATAAAACAGTTCCTTCAGAAAAAGAACATGAAATCAATGCACATGCATCTGATTAGAGAATTTACCCCTTTGGGAGGCCAGTGATGGAGAAAAAGCATATTCTTCACCTTTGTATTCCCAAAGTAAATTATGCTCCTACCCTAAAAATATGGCTGCTCTTATTTTGCTCCATGCAACAATCTGAAAGCTGTCTTGTAAAGGAGAAAACTCCAGTGCTTATAAACTGTTAAATGTACTGAACAAATCTGATGATTTTCCGCAGCGGAACTGATATTTAGTGATATGGAGCTCCATTCGCCCCTCCCATGACAGAGCTAATGGAAGGAAATCTCTGTGGGGTTTTGCCAATTGTGCTTTTAGAGATGGGCAGGGTTTGCCACCCCATATAATAGGTCAAGGATCCTGAGAGATTGGGAGAAGATTAAGACCATCTGAGTGCAGACTCTGTGTTCCTTCCCCTTGATGAAAGGAATTATGCAGCCCCAAATCCCCCTTTAAGGGGATCCCCTATTAAAAACAAAGCTGTGGAAATATGACACAGACAGTGGAATGGCTGAAGTATTTTCCATGCTTCTTTTGCCTTGAGTTCCCAGCCCAATGGAGGGCTGGGGTCAGGTAAAAGACTAAATGATCCATATAACAGAGGATTTCTTAGCCCATGCACTGTAACACTAAAAGTCCCTCACAAAGCTGGGATTCTTGCCTGCAGGATTGACTTGCAGACCTCCTCGCTATGCTAGGATGATCAGATGTCCTGATTTTATAGGGATAGTCCCGATTTTGGGGTCTTTTTCTTATGTAGGCTCATATTATCCCCCACCCCATCCCAATATTTCACACTTGCTCTCTGGTCACCCTACCCTATGCAATCTTCATATTATTATTATTATTGGGGAAGCAGAAATTACACTTATATTTAAGTTACCTATAGCCCTGATTACAAACAAAAATTGCACTAATTTAACTAAACTGGTGTCTAAATCTATTCAGTCAAATTGGTGAAACTCCCTTATGTCGACATTCTTAGTTCGGTTTAACAGCTGCTAATATCTGTTCTGATTTACAGGTATTTGGAAGCTCATGCTCTAGCAGTTGTTGCTCATCCTTCTGGTAGAGACTGTCTGTCAATTCAGGCAGACGTTGTCATACCAGTTATACTTGGCTGACATTTTCCAGATTTTCTTCACAACCGTGAAGGTTGGAAGCAATATTTTTAAAAAACAAAAGCTGAGAGTCTGATGCCGCATGACTCTGGAAGTTGGAGCCCTGCCCCTAGGTATCTGCCTGGGGCTTGATCCCATTCAGCTCATGGGTGTAGGGCAGGTTTGTCTCCCCTGAAGGGGACCCATGCCTGAGAAGCTTATCAAAGCCCAACAAAATATGCAGTATTATATTTTGAACATCTGTACAATCTACTGTGATGGTTATTTCATTTTGACATCTAATACAGGCGGAGCTGAGCCGAACACCATTACAGTGGTTGTTATAATTGCATATAACAACATTTTTTAAGCTTAAAATTAAATTACATTAAATTAAAAGATGTTTAGGTTGCATAATGGCATACTTGAAAGCTAGGAAATGCCACATTTAGAGTAGCCTGTGTAAGTTTAATTCTGTCCTCTGATGCTTCCTAAAGTTGAAATGTTGACTTTATAAGTTAGATAGCTTTATTTTAATATAAGTGGGAAAAATTTGGTATATAATAATTTATCTACAGTGAGCTATGGACTAGCTCCACTACAGATATGTAAAAGATTGCATATTAGGTCTCTGCCATGAGGAGCTAACAATTTACAATTCCTTAGTAGTTTGCTGCCTTCACACCCTGGAGCCATGGCAATTGCGTTGTTTCAGGGACCCTCCACATTTGGAAATTTGTGCCTAATTGTTATTTTTATGCATAGATTTTGTTTTGTAATCATATCTTTACCCCTTTAAACTAGTAATCTCACACTGTGAAAGTAGGGTGACCAGATGTCCTGATTTTATAAGGACAGTCCCAATATTTGGGGCTTTGTCTTATATAGAGTCCTATTACCCCCACCCCCTGTCCTGATTTTTCACACTTGCTGTCTGGTCACCCTATGTGAAAGTGACTTCAAATTGCCTGGTACTAAACCAGTAAGGTCTTCATAGGCTAAAAGCAAGAGCTTGAACTGCATTCAGAAACCAGCCAATCATCCACACAGCTCTCATACCACAGCACTTATGTGCTCAACACAAAGCTCCATTGTGTAAGTGGGCAACCACATTCTGTGCTACTTTCAGCTTCTGAGTAGTCTCATGGTGCAGCTATATGTAAATCAGTAGTCTAGTCTTATGGCCAGGGGCACTGATGCCACCAAAAGAAGTGGTCACACCAGTCTTTTTTTTTTTTTTTTAAACCACTACTTGTCAAAAGGACTCTTGGTTAGAGCTGCTACCTGAGCATTCAGTAGCAGCCCTGGATCTAGCAAGACCTCAGAATTGTGAGTCAGTCATAAGTGTGAGAATTCTCTAATTCAGAGCACTGACACAATCCCCTCCAATTCTTCCATTTGCTTCCCCATCACCTACCAGTTTCACTTCCTCCTTTTCTGGACTGAACCTCAGACATCTAGCCCGTCTCATGGAGTCCCAAGCACCCCCCAAACATGAGGAAGATAATGAGACCAAGTTGTATGGTTTTACAGCTTTCTCAGAGCACATCTATCACAAGACACGTCTCTTTTCGGGAAAAGGGCTGTCATCAACAATAAGGTCAGAAATGCCCACAGAAATTCTTTTTACTTTAAAATACATGATATGTATTAGCTATGGTACTTCTCCCCAGCAAACCTTTCAGATTACTACGCTGCTAGAGAACACTGATACTGTCTTTTTTGGTGCTTCAACTGGAGCTGAAGTGGGAATAGTTCTGCTGCAACAAAAATGCTGTTAAAATGAACTGTTGTGGAGGCATATGAATATCAAATTAATTAAAAAAGAAGTAAAGAGAAAAAGGGAATGAATTCCTCTAGTCACTGCTGATTTAAGTAGCTTTTACTATGCAAGCAAATTCCTTGAATTTGTTGCATATTTAACTAAGTTTTCTTTGCTGACCTTGCTCATGAACTTTAATTAAAAACATTTAAAAAACTCATTCAATTTTGGTTTTGGTTATAAGAGATAACATTTAATCCTAGATATGAAACCAGTTAAAGTAACTCCAACTTAATTTTTTATGTATCCCATTTAATGTACAGCAATATAAACCTCCTAATCTGAGTTTTACCACTTTAAATAAAATCATTTTTATCATGCAAAAAAATTCTTACATAGATTTTATACTGGATAATTCACACTTAGTCGCAGCCCATAAACATAGCTTTTAGTAATGAACTAGTATCTATACCAAACTTTGAGAGACTACAAAATGTAATCCTGAATGGTTTAATCAACAATCTAATCTTAAAAAAAAATAAAAAAATCTTGGCTGTAGATTCTTCTCACAGATATAGTATAATGCTTCTACTGTGAATTAGGTTTCAGTAGGATGTGTCATTTTCATGTTCAATTTATGGCACTGTCTACAGTTGTCTAGAGATTAAGACACTGAGATAGTAGTTAGAAAACTAAAAAAAAACCCTCTTACTTTAAATATCTGTGGAACTTTATGAAACACAATGAACTAAAGTTAGAAAATTGGTTAATATGTAAAAGCAGTTTAAAACTGGTAAATGCTAATGTTTCATGCCAGAGTGGCTGCCCTCAAATGTCATTTAAAAGATAAACATCTATGGAAAAAAACAGTTGGAATCATCAGCTTCTTTGGGGACCTCCCTTCCATTTTGCCACCTAATCACTACATTAAATGTTAAAGTAGATCAATGCAATTCAGTGACAATGTTAGCACTAGAAATGGTATTGTACCTCTTATTAATGGTAGCCCAACTGGTATTAATGTTATCTGTCATCAGTTCTACTTTTCTGGTGTCATCTGTTGAATAATCACGGAGAAGCTTAAGTGCCATGTCATTCGCCACATCCACATGTATTTGCCACTGCCGCAGTTCTTTTGAAAATTGCTAGAGGGGGAAAAAAACAAACAAAATAAAAGAATGAATCTCACCTTCCCTTAAAAATATACCTTGAATATTCAAAAAGTAGATGAACTTTTAAACCTTTACAACTTCACGATTTAAAAAAAGAGAGAGAGAGAGAGAGAATCTTCTGGTTGCAGGTAATAACAGAAATAGCATCTGTCACATCTGCTGATTGTTAGGGCCAGAAATTATTTTTTTTTGTTTTTAAAGTTATGGGACACAAGAGGACTGCAGTACTACCAACAAGCGAATGACAGGACTAACCAACAAAATTTTCAATGCAAGATAAAATGTGGCAGCCGAAATTGGTACACTAGTGAATGGAATCATAATAGCTCTTTTCTCAGAAATAAATAGTTGAATAAATTATTGTGCATGCTGACTATTTTTGTCTCTGTGATGGTGAATTCATTATGCTGGGGAGATAGGAAAAAGAACATAGTAAAAGAACATACTGCCAGGCCTTTTTTTTTAAAAAAAAACAAACAATGTGACATAACACCAAAGCTTGGACAAACAACACGTCTGTTGAATTTTTTCACTTTATTAAGAATGATTTGTTTATGTAATTAGTGCCATCTACTGGATCAGTACTAAACTTGCATATATCAAAACACAGAATATTGTTAAACCTAACAGTAAGTTATTATAATGCCAATTACCTTTCCCAATTTTTCTGGAAATAGTTTTAAGAAAGCATTTTCAATTTTGAATATAATTCTGTGTTCATTTTAATTTGTATCTAGATCTGCTAATTAAAAATTGCTTCCTCATTAGAAAAGCAGACCAGGAGATTGGAGCATTGGTTGCAATGGGAAACCAAATTCCATATGCTTTTTCTGTTTGTCTGCTTGTCATAACCAACATCTGTAAAATACTGTGTGCATCCATGTCTCCTCCATTATTTGTAATCAAACAGCATTAACAATAGCTCTTAGGGTAAGACAAATCTATAGGTTACCAACCATCTTTGACAATGTGAGTGCACAAGTACGTTATAATTTGCCAAAAACTCTAATGGAAGGATTATTAGAATCAGTAGCTGGCTGTATAAATTAGAAAATTTCTGCAGAAAATGAAAAGTGAGGCTTGACTTCCTTTTCAAATAGGAAAAAAGCTTCAGGAATATAGTTTTTCTCTTCCCCCAAAGTGATGTTCAAGTTGAAATCTGGTTTTGATTAAACTAATACAGTCTTCACACAAAGCTAATCATAAGTAAGCTATTTTGTCAAGATTAATGCATGATGGAAAGAAGTCTGAATGTCAAGTTAAATAAACAAACATCAAACATAGTGTAGAGATTGCTCACTTTAAAGTTTGCAGGTTCATTCTGCATAAGTTTTGATGCTTATCTGAACCATTAAGGGTGTCCCTACTGGGGCTAGCTTCTTCCATCCACACAAAAAAAGCTGTACTTCCTCTTAACATCTTTGAGCACTGTATGACCCTCTGACTTGGGAAGAGGAGAATTACAGGATGTGGCCCTCGTGTCAGGGTTCCTCTAAAGGAAGTAGTCTTTGCACTATTCAAGTGGGATCCAATATGTTGCCTGTTAGGAGAGGTTCTCTTATTTCTTTAAGGTATACTGGCATTTGGGATGTCTCTATAAGATAAGACTCAAAGGGTGTCATAAAATTATAAAATTCAGGAAAACAAGAGATCTCTCTTTATCTAACTTCTACATTTCAGAGCAGCAGAGAAGCTACCTTGGCCAGGTGAGAGACTACTACCTCCTGCTATCCTGAAGGTGATCTGTCCTTAGAAACTAGAAAGACAACAATGTAACTACCTGCCTCCACAAAGAGAACTTGGTTTGCACAGGTAAACAAGTAAAAGGCAGTGGCTGGTAGCTATGGGGAAGAGGAGCCTAATAATGTGTTTTTTAAACCTTCAGAAAGTTGTATTGAAGGATGAGTGACGGTTCAGGCTACTTTTCAATGTTATCCGAAACAACTGAATGCCTGGGCATTTTTTCTTAATTCACTCACTCATGACTACGTATTGTCAAGACGACAGAACACCTCATAATTTTAAATACTGTGGGCTGAATTCAGTCCCGGGTCTTACCTGCTTCCACTTATGTTACCCAGAGCATAGCACCAAACACTACTACAGTTCTACTATAGTACTACCACTGTGTCCCCAAACACAGGTGGCATTAGCTGGGGAGAAGACACAGTCAAGGCAGCCAGATACCTGCTGCTCTGGCAAATCCCATGGGTAGCCTCCGTTAGTGGAGCTACTCTAAAGCTCAGACCACATTTTAACTATGCTCTCGCCTGGGCTTATTGCTATTATTTGTAATTGTTCTTTAGCTATCTTATATGTGGCTTTTTTTTTTTTCATTTTTGCTGCAGACTTTGTCCATCTACTGTACGTTTGCAAGAATTTCACCATGCACATACTTTATTCTTTTTGGAAAATATTTTTCCAGTAGAACAATGTTATAAAGCACTAGCTATCATACATACATAGTTGCTGTATTCCAACCAAAAATATTGTAGCAGAATATTTTACCTTTGCTTTATAGATACAAAAAGTACCAAAACAGTCTGTCCACATTGTGGACTAATGGACTGTAAACCTTCACTTGGAAAATGTGTACCTTTTGCTAGTCCTCTGTGAATTTAAATGACCTTATAAACCCCTACCAAGCAGGTTTTTTAATGAAAATGCTGACAGACCCATTACAATGCTACTTTCAAAGTGTTGATTCTCACCATTAACTTCAAGATTAATCTATTAAATTCCTGACATTACCAAAGAACAATATCATTCAGAACATAAATGAAGAGTACAGGGGATTCTGTTTGAGGAAACAATTTGCATTTTCCAGTTTACTGGAAATGAGTATTTAATCTTTTCAACAACTTTGAAGAGTGCATGCTTAAGTCATTGCTCCTACTCTATACTTTTCAAAGGGACAGAGAGAAAAGTGTTACAGTGAAAGGTTTATGGTCCAACCTAATAGAGTCCCATTATTTTCTTTCTTACATGACTTGATGTAATGAATTTGTATACTTAAACTAATGGAATACAATTTCTTTCTTCTTTTTTTTCTTTTTTCTTTCAGGCCCCATTTCTCTTCCATCTGCTTTGGAATAAGTAGAAACTAAGAAGTATTCAAAGTGCTTTATTACCTTAATTTCATTATGACATTTGTAAAGCATTCTTCTTATTTCATCTGTGTCATCTCTTGAATTTGCTGACTTTATTAACACACTTAAAGAGTTAGGGATGCACATTAATCATGCTGCTTATTTTTATTTTTAATTTTATTTAATTAGAAGACACTACTTGCTATGTTATTAGTGGGAAAGTCTAGGTAATTAAGGGTTCTTAATTAAAAACAAGTAAGGAAATGAGACTGGGCCTTTCTTTCTAGCCATGCATTACCCACTGGAATAAAACAAACTGTGCACAGATACAGCAATATGTATGTACAGCACCATACAATTTGGAGCATGTCACTTTCTGCATTAAATATTTATATAACCCAGGTCTGGAAAAGCAGACCCACTGCCCACCCCTTCTCTCAATGTTATCAGCTAGTTAGCTGGTCTAGGAGGTATAACCATTCATCACTGGTCCTCTGTTTCAGTTTTGTACAGCTGCAGGCATCAGCCCTATAATAGTCCACTGCACTTAGAATTGTACATTGTGAACTGTGGTATAATCCATAAAACAAGACTAAGAGTATATTTCTTTCATCTTATGTAGTTGGTCCATATCTGGAATATTAGGCGGCAGCAAAACAGTTAAGGGTAACATTATAAAGCAAGTGACAAGGTAACTGTTGCACACAGTATGTGACTAAAGGCAAGACTGTCCCTTGCCTGAGGCACTGTGCAGGGAGTAAGAGAGGATAAGGCTACTTTGCTGTGTGTCCCTGGTACGAGAGCAGCCTCAGTGGGACTGCTACTACATTTCCTGCACAGGTGAATTGGAAGTGGGCAGGCAGGGGAATAGCCTTGGCACTACTTGCCCTCTCACACATTGGCCTTCTCCCTGAAGATTAGGGTGACCGTATTTCTCAAAGGTAAAATGGGACATCGTGCAGGGGTGGCCTGAACCGTCCCTAACATAGGGCTGGCCTGAGCCACCTGCCCAAGAACCTCCCCAACCCCAGCCTGTGGTCACTGGAACCCTGCCTCCTTCGCCCCACAAAAGGCTGTTGCTGAAACTCTGCAAGAGGCCAACATCACCACTCACTCCACCGCACATTCCTCTGCAATGTATTCCACTTGACAAAAGTCGGCATTTGTCCCATTTGCTTTTGCCAACTGATCAAGTCAGCAAAAGCAAAAGGGACACGTGCCCACTTTTGTCAAAAAAGTCAGGATGGTTGGGACAGGGCTTAAAAAAGGGACTGTCCCAACCAAAATAGGATGTATGGTCACCCTACTTAAGACAGTATTGAAGGGCAAGTAAACTTCTACAGAAATAGAGGAGGAGCAGATTACCTGTCCCTTGAGCCAAACAGGTAGCAAACAGTGAGTCTCTTTTTTAAACTTTTGAAAGTCCCATTCAAAAAGTAAAACTAATGCTTTATAGGATTTCTAGCTAGTGTTCTAACTGTATGCGTTTATCCCATTTGTTATACAAAGAGGAAGAATAAAGGGGGTATTTGTTCTCTTTCACTATTAATTTAAAAATATTACAATAAATGCCGGCAATACCAGTATCAAAGTCTGTCTTATCAACAGAATAGATTACAAGACCAGAAAGGACTACTGTTATCATTTAGTCTATTCCCTTGTATAACAAACCACCAGACTTCACTGAATTAACTCCTATTTGAACTAGAAGAACTATTTCGAAACTAATAAAACAAAACCATTCAACCGTGACTTCAGACTTGCCAGTGATGGAGAATCCACAACGACCCTTAGTAAATTGTTTCAATTGTTACCCTCACTGGTAAAATGTTGTGCCTTATTTCTAGTCTGAATATGTCCAGCTTCATCTTCCAGGCACTAGAGCTTGTCATACCTTTGTCTTCTAGACTGAAGAGCCCTTCATTATTGTAATTTACATGTAGATACTTCTGTGCTGCGATCAGATCACCCCTTAACTTTTTCTTTGTTAAGATAAACAGATAGAGCTTATTGCATCCATCATTATAAGGCTTGTTTTCCAGTCTTTTAATGATTCTTGAGGATCTTCTCTGAACCCTCTGTAATTAATCAACATCCTTCTTAAACTGTGGAACCCTGACCTGGACACAAAATTCTTGTGTGGCAAGGCACCTCCTTTGTCTCACCAGACTTGGCACTTCCCCCTCTGGTGATGGGGGAGCCTGGGGTAAATCGGCCCCACTCTGGGCAGTTGTTTGCCTCCCCCTTCTGTGCTCCTTTGGCTGTGTTTTCAGGGTAGGCCCCAGGGCCGGCCTAAGGGGTGATCCTTCACCAAACAAAAAGGAAATCTCAAACACAAAAGGAGACACCCTTCCCTGCCTCCTCACTGGGGCAGGGTGTCATCCCGTTGCTTGCCCAGGGTGTCAGTCCTTTCCCTAGCAGGTATTCAGGTTTGGCTATTCCCATACGGGAAGTAACACAGCCTCTCAGCCTGGAAAAGCTTGTTTCCCTGCTCCACTTGCCTGGCAGTAGCTTGTCTCTCTCTCTTCCTTTGCTCTCCCCAGAGGAGGGGTTTTTAAAGGCCTCAGGTAGAACTTAATTGGATTCAGGTGTTCCTAAATGACCTGAGCTAACCACTTCTCAGCTTCTAGAAAAAATGGCGTTAACATTCCAGCCTTTCAGGACCTTCTTGCAGGAGGGTTTCCCCGCCCACCCAATGCCTCGGGCCCTCTGGATCTTTTCATTGGGCCCCTGTCCTCTGAGCGTCCCCAGCCGCTCCACCCATATACCTCGAGCTGGCTGCAAGACCTGCAGCCAGTTCGTTTTCAAACTGAGCCACAGACACATCTGTACACGCTTTTGCTCCATACTTTCCATTTCCTCACCTTGGTGCCCTGCCTTGACACTAAATGGCAGGACCTAATGCAATCTGTTTAGGGTGAGGAACCCCGGTGGGTCAGCCTATACTCTACCTTGGCCCTATGGCCCGCCAGGGATATCGGTTGGCAACTCCTTCATAGGGCCATGAACATGGGTGTGTTCTTGGCATGGTTCACCTCTGTTCCCAATATTTATCCCTTTTACAGTGTGAGAGACACTCTGGCACATGCCTATGTTGAGTGTGCCAGGCTTCAGCCCCTATTCCTGCCCCTCCAAGATCTCTTCTTATGTTTTTGGCTGCACTTCTCTCCCCATCTTTTTATACATTCACACCCTGTCGGTGCCCCCACAAAGTCGCGGGACCTCCTCGTCAACTTCCTCTTAGCAATGGCCAAAGTGGACATCACTAACAACAGGGAGAGGATGTTGGCTGAAGGGGTTCTTTGCAACTGCGGGGCCTACTTCCATTCCTCTCTCTTCTCATGTATCCGGGCAGAGTTATTTTGGGCAGCGTCCACTGGCTACCTTGACACCTTTGAGGAGCAGTGAGTGGTAGGTAATCAGCTGAGTTTGAGCTCCCAGTGCAATGCTGTGGCCAAAGGGCTAATGTAATTCTTGCATGTATAAATGGGGATATTGAATAGGAGTCAGAAAGTTATATTACCAGTGTATTTGGCACTGGTGCAATTATAGCTGGTGTGACAAAGTCAGGCTGGGTGGCTGCAAGAGGGTCCTCATATTGGGTTCTGGGAGGTAGGCGGCCACAGCCTCTGGGGAGGATCCACTGAGCCTGGGACTCAAATAATTACAGGGGGCAACTGGGAGCTCAAACTCAGCTAATTACCTATCATGACTCCAAAGTCCTTTTCACAGTCACTGTTTCCCAGGACAGAGTCCCCATTCCTGTAAATATGACCTGCAATCTTTGTTCCTGGATGCATGTCTTTACATTTAGCCTTACTAAAAATACATATTTTCTTGCCTCCAGCATGCCAAGCAATTCATAGATTTGTAAATTCCAAGGCCAAAAGGGAGCATTATGATCACAGTAATGCACATTGGAAAACATAATCCAAACTATACATATAAAATGATGGGGTCGAAATTAGTTGTTACCACTCAAGAAAGATTTTGGAGCCATTGTGGATAGTTCTCTGAAAATATCTACTCAGTGTGCAGCAGCAGTCAAAAAAAGGTAACAATGTTAAGAAAGGGATAGATAAAAAGACAGACAATAACATTCTTTCTATATAACTGCATGGTACACCCACATCTTGAATACTGCGTGCACCAAAAAAGATATACTGGAGTTGGAAAAGGTATAGAAGAATACAACAAAAACTATTAGGGGTATGGAAAAGCTTCCATATGAGCAGAGGTTAATAAGACTGGGACTTTTCAGCTTGGAAAAGAGATGACTGGGGGGAGGGGTATAACTGAGGTCTAAAATCATGACTGATATGGATAAAGTAAATAAGGAAGTGTTATTTACTCCTTCTCATAACACAGGAACTAGGAAATTAATAGGCAGCAGGTTTAAAACAAACAAAAGAAAGTATTTCTTCATATAACGCACAGTCACCCTGTGGAACTCTTTGCCAGAGGATGTTGTGAAGGGCAAGACACTAACAGGGCTGAAAAAAGAACTAGATGAATTCATGGAGGAGAGCTCCATCAATGGCTATTACCGTTGATTTCGGTGGACTTTGGATCATGCCCAAGAAATGGGACAGCTGAGCCGGGGGAAACTCTTGCTGACCAGACTCCCTGACACCAAACTCCTCATAGATCTGGACTGGATGGATCTTCACTCTGGGGGGTCTGGGTCTGTCCCAGGCTTGGCTGCCTATTTTCCTGTACGTGAATGCACCGAAAGAGTAATTTGAATTATGCTGAGGGTAAAGAATAATGAATCTATTAAAACTTCAAACACAAGAGATTGTGTATATCCTAAAAACACTCAGGCATAGGATATGAAAATATAAGTGCATGTTAGGACACAGAAGACTTGAAACCATTCATTTTGAAGACCAGCTCTATTTCTAGATCCTTTAATTGAGATGCTATTTTATGAAAGAAATCTAAAAATCAGCTAAGTTCAAACAAGATTTCAATTTTCTTTTAGCTCAGCCAAGCACAAAACAGCTATTGCTGTCACATCTGAGAGGCTTGTATGCAGGATTTGACACAATAGGAATCACAAGGTAGACAGAGATTTCACATTTAAAGATGGGGGTTGGGGGGGACAGGGCAGAAGAAAGGGAGAGAAAGAGGGGGAAGGGAACAGAATAACCCTCTCTCAGCCAGAGGTGAATTTCCTTTCACTTGTAGGAAGGAGGACAAGCAAAACCAAGAAAATGAAAGTAGACTGAGGTGAATGGCACTGCCTGAGGTTGTAAAGCCTCAGGCAATTATATCAGCATGTGGGGAGCACAAAGCATAGCAAGGCCCAACTGTGGGTTTGATGATCTGACAGATTTTCATAAAGAAATTATGATACATTTTATAACATTTGTAGATACGGGGGCAAGATGCAAAATTTAGTTCCAGGTCTGGACACTGAATGCTCCAAATTTCAGAGTTATTCAAGGTCCAGGTTTTGATTCACAGCTAGCAATAGTGGAATTTTTCTCTTTTTTGTTTTATTGAAGGAATGGATGAGATTACTAGATGTTCTCTCATACACTCATGGATACAGAGCTGGTTGGGAATTTTTTGACAAAACAAATTTTTCATCAGAATATGCAGGTTCATCAACCAAACTTTTAGTTGTAATGCATCAATGTTGATGAAAAACTTTAATCTTGAAAGTTTCTCAAGTCCAGGATGGAATTTCTGGCCAAAACGAGAGAGAGAAAGAGAGAGAGAAACCAGCAGCCCAGAACATCCCACTGAATATTCAAAGCAGGGCCTAGAATTTGGGTGTCTTGCATCCTGGCTCACTACTGGGCTATTCTTGGGGAGGAAGTGGTGAGGAACATTGGAAATTTTACCCCAAAAAGAGAGAGACAAAGATCTCATGTTTCATCCTGATATGGAACAGAGGAACAATCTGAAATATCAAAAATGATTGCAGGGCCAGAACAGTTTTCTCATCAAGTTCTATTTATACATAACTATATGCATGTAGTGAGGCAGCCTGGCTCTCAGCCGCCCCAGAGAGGGACAAGCCCTTACGGACACCAAAGTGGGCGGAGCCGCAGGAGCCTGTGCCCTCCCCCCAGAGGTCAAGGCGCAGGGCAGCAAGTATAAAAGACCAACCCCAGGGCTCAGAAGCTGGCCAGTCACCAGAGAGAGCAGACATCCCTAGGGGAGCCCAAGACTGGGAAGCTCCTGCAGCCCCAGGCGGCCGGCCAGACTGGCCGGAGCTATCCTGCGCCCGCTACCCAGAGGGGTTGCCAGATCTGCCGCCCAACCTCTGCCCTGATGAATCTATGCTCCTGGACCCCCAGAGGCCAATGCCAGGACCCAGGTAGGGCCCGAGGGGGAGTACGGAAGTAGCCCAGGGGCAGCCAACCCTAGTCTGGCTGCAGCACACCCAGAGCCAATGTCAGTGTGTTGCAGCCAGGATCCCCACTGACACAGCAGCAGGTTCCCTGCCGCTGTTAGGGCCCCGGGCTGGGATACAGAGGAGTGGGCGGGCCTGCGTCCCCCCGCCACCCCACTCATGAGTGGCAGTCTCCCACCTCGCCCCAACACTCAGGCCCAGGAGCCTGGGCTTCTTAACTTACTGAACTGTTTGCTCAGCCCCTGCCTGAGGATCTGAGCCCTAAACTGTCGTTTGTTGCCCCATGTAGTGAGGTGGCCTGGCTCCCAGCTGCCCCAGAGAGGGGCAAACCCCAACAACGGACGTTTACAATGCACAAACACCTATAGGTACATATATTTTGTAATTTTCATATAGATATTACAGTTTTGCATTTACCAGTTTGAATATTCTAAGGGCAGAGTCCTGTAAAGGAAGTATTTAAATTAAATTTTATATTAAGATATGTAAACTTCTTATAAAGGTAATTCTTGTAAGTCTAACAGCAGGAGGTACTTGTAAGAAATGCTTGTAAGAAATGAAAAATGTGGCACTCTGTTTGTAAAGTAGCTGTTTCCATTAGTCTTAATTGCCTGCATACTTTGTATTTGAGGTGGAGAATGTTACAAAAACTTGTTCACACAATTTGTTCAACTAACTTTTCCCTCCTCCCTTACACCCTTGCAGTTAAGAAACTTACTTTGAAACTTATCTGTAAGCCAAACACTGGTCAGAAGCCAGCATTCTATCTCAAGAACGAGACAATGACAAATGTCTCTCCTCTCTGCTGAATGACAGTAGTGTACATAATCTCTAATTCTTTCCAATACATTAGTGAGTGATTGCCTTTATTTATAATAATCCATCCATCTCAGGCAATAACCCTTAAGGCCGAATCTCAGATGAGAAAATTTAACCAGTTACTAGCCCTAAAACAAACAAGAAAATGAAGGATTTCTGGTGTTTTTGTACTTCCACAGGGCAAATTAAAAGCCAGTGTTTATGTACTTCAAAAGTATAGGATGGGAGAGATTGATTAAAAACAATGGATGTTAATGTTAATTAGACAGACATTTCTGGAATGTGAAATCTTCTATTTATGTGAACTGGGACAATTTAAAAGGTGGGGGGTAGCGGCTGGGGAAGGTGGTTAAGCTTTTACCAGAAAGCTAGATACTACCAGTTTGAGCAGATATTCTCCATACTTATTTATGGGAATATCACTAGAACCAGCCCTGGCCTACCCTCAAATATACGGCTAAAAGATATAAAACAACAACAACAAAAACACTTTGCCTACTGCCCCTAAAGAACAGGTACAACTACTTAGCAGCAGTTCAAAGAGTGACTGGTGAAAGAGCATTCTCCAGTATCACCCAGCCTTTGGTCTCTCTGCTAATTAGAATCTATTTATGTGATGTCATTTTTAGAATTTAGAAGCCAATAGAATTTATTTATTTATTTATTTATTTATTAGCAGGAGCGGAGGGAGTATTTGGGCTGGGGAATCACCTGGTTTGTGGCTACATTTTTTTGGTCTGAGTTACCCAATCTTGAAAGTATTTTTTCATCAGTCAACTACTCAAATCAAGTAGAAATGTTTTCATCAGACATTTCAATAAATTCTCTATCTTCAGTAATAACCTTAAGTTCGGTGTTCTGCTTTTTCAGAGCTTCCACAGTGTAAGAAATTTCCTTCCATGACTCAAGCTTGACTTTGGCCCGTTCTAGAACCTGCTCAGCTTCTTGTTTGGCTTCCAACCATTGCGTTGAATCCTTTAACATTTCATGTAGCTGTTGCCTGCGGCTTTGAAGATGTCCCTGTACTTCGTCCCACTGGCTCTGGATCTTTTCAACTGGTGAAAAACAAATGCAAAAAAAAAAAGGAAAAAAAAAGACTTATTCAAGATGATTTTTTTTAAAAAAAACAGTTATTGAAATATTTAAGTAATATTTCTCATTGCAAACAACAATTTTCATCTGTAACTAAATTTGGTTTATTAAAAGAGAACAAATAACGGTTAGTAGAGCACAGTATGGTACACAGTGTGGGTCCTTATGCACATGTAGGCAGAAATGTCAGCTTTTTGTCTCAACAACGATGTAAAGAATACTCAAATAAGGTCACCCTGATGAGAAAGAAACAGTTCTCAATCATTCATACCAAGCCAAATCAAGCTAGCATTTTGATGAGATGTCCTATGGGGACTTCTATAATCTTATCCTTCATTTTAAGATTAGTTGTTATACTTTCTTGACCAGGTAAGACAAACATTGGTAGAGTGCATGGCTGCTCACAAAAAACCTTCTCACATCTTCATGTTAGTTATTAGAATAAGGATTAAATGGGTCCTTATTTGGGGGGAAATGTAGTTCTGAAACGGCTAATGATAATTGAAAGCTATGATAACAAGGTTTGGCTGAGGTCAGACTGGCCCACAAAGGCACCAGGAAATTTCCTGGTGATGTGACACAGAGACCTAACTCTAAAATATGCAAAGCTTTGAAAACAAAATTGTGCTGTGCTTTGTTAATAAGAAATCTGTATTGCTTAAAACTAGCACAGAGTCAGGCCTCTTAGTACTTTTCCCAAAGACTGCCCCCATTATAGTTAAAAGTCAGAGGCCATCTTCTCTTGGTGGGTTGAGAATTTCCTGAATGGTCTGAAGGCAAAGGCACCATCAGATGGAGTATGTTGCCAGCAGAGCACCCATGATAGGGTTGATTCCACAAAGGCATTGCCTCTCTGGACTAGAGGAGAGCAATGCCCCATCACAAATATGTAAAGTGAAAATCCTCCCAAGAGTGCCTCTCCTTTAGCTTGGAAGAAGCAAGGCTTTGAAGCTGTGCTCTGGCTCCACTCCAGCTCCAGGCAAAAACCTGCAGCTCCACTGCTCTGGAGTTGCTCCGGGCTCTAGCTCTGGACTCCGCTCCAAAGCCCTGGGAAGAAGGGATATAAATCCTCCTGTGAATTCCACCAGGCTTAGAGAAGGGAAAGAAGATCCTCTCAGCATCCCTTACTCCAGCCTGGAGGAGAAGAGAGAAAATGAGTGGATGTGGGAAAAGGAATGACTGAGTACATGAGAGGGAAGAAGTAGGGGAAGGTAATGTAAATAACAAAATAGAATCCAAAAGAGACCAGGTACAACCAGAAGATGAACCAAGGATTGGCTAAGGCTGTGAGGAGGAGGGAAAGAGCAGTAACACAAATTACATAATTTGTGCAAGTGAAGATTTGGAGCATATTAAACTGTCCAACTTGAAATGAGTAGTATTTAAAGGCTACACCACATTTTGGTTGCTACCTACAGGTAAAAAGAGCAGGAATACTTGTGGCACCTTAGAGACTAACAAATTTATTTGAGTATAAGCTTTCGTGGGCTAAAGCCCACTTAATTGGATGCATGCAGTGGAAAATACATTAGGAAGACATATATACACACAGAGAACATAAAAAAATGGGTGTTGGCATACTAACTATAATGAGAATAATCAATTAAGGTGGGCTATTATTAGCTATTGTATCTGCTCGCCACAGAAAATGTTCCTTTTTTGTCCCAAAACCGAACAATTGAAAATCAAAATGTATTTATTTGGATATGTTGCCACGTCTCATAGGAACTGTGGTTCAGTTGCTTCATGTCCCCATTATCCCTTGTGGGCCAGGCTCCCTGGCTGGGGTTCAGCATGAGAAATGTAGTCCAGCCAGGGATCTAATCTGTAGAGGAGACTGGGAACATGAAACACCGAAACCTCAACCCCTAGGAGGTACCTCAAAATATTTTTGACCAGAATATTTCAGTTTTCAATTTTTTGCCAAAAAATCTTTATTTTTCTTCTCCAGAAAGCAATATTTTTTTCAAAACAGCTCTATTATTTTGTTTTATCAGGAATAAGTTATCACACCCAAAAGAAAATATTCTTAATGGTGCATGCCTTATTACATCAGAGCTTGAGAGCCAGAGATAGTTCAGGTAATGGAGTCTCTTTAAATTATTATCTAAACAAATAATTTAAAGCTACGCAAAATATTTCAGTTTGATGCATTGGGTCACTCTCTAATCCCAGAAAAGAAAACATTTAAATGTGGGATAAACACTTGTGACATTTAGATCACTCATCTGGCTCTTCTGAGCTAGTCTTCAGCTCATTAAATACCATATGTGACAAATAAAATACTAGCAGTCAAAAAGGTTTCAGAGAGAGTTTATTAAAGAGGAAGTAAAGGGGACCTTTGTAATTCAGGCATCTCTGAATTATTACAGAGTAACCCAAAAGCACTACACACAAAAACATCCATTCATCACAGAAAGTTTACACATGATAATTGATGCTTTCATTTGAATGTGGACATTTAAAAAAATATATCTTTTGAATGAGGAAAGGCAATTCCTTTTAGCTGAACTTGTTCAAGATTTCACCTTTGGCTCTCATTTAAACCACTCAGTATGTTAGCAAATAAACATGCCTCCTCAGAGTTTGTTTCTCTCCTATTTATACAATCTCAGTCAGATTCCTGAAAGTGGTACAGTAGTCTGGAAAGGCAGTCTTGTGTATCCCAAAGTTTCACCTCACTTAGAAATGACTTGCTTGCAAAATCAGACATAAAAATACAAAAGAGTCACAGCACACTGTTATTGAAAAATGGCTTACTTTCTCATTCTGTCTGTATGTTTTGTACTGCCTTTGCTGGTGATTTTTATGTAGCCTGTTCTCAAACTAGGCAAATATCTAGATGAGTTGATGTACCCCCTGGAAGACCTTTGTGTATCTACAAGGGTACTTGTACCACTGGTTAAGAACCACTGCTGTAGTTGAATCTTCTTTGTTAAAGAGAAGGGGAATGTTGACTACACCTTTATTAGGTATATGCCAAACAATAAGCATTTGGAACACCCAGGAAACTTTTCCAACTTGTGGATGGGTCAGATCAGAGCTGGTACCAGAATGTGTAAGATGAATGGTTCCACCTGGTACAAACATGGTTGCATCAGCACCAGGACGACAGGCATTCCCTCAACACTGCTTCTTGCCATATACCTGGAAATGGCAGCGGGACAGAAGAGCAGGAGACTCTGGAACTCCTTTAGATACTTCTGAGAAGAAAGAGGAAGTAGGAGTGAAAATTTCCTGGCAGCTGCCTAAGGCTACTGGCACATCCCTCAGACTTTGTGAGCTGGAGTTAAAAGTGTGTGTGTGTGTGTCTGTGTGTGTCTCCCAGAAGTACCTGTCAGGAAATATCTGCCATCTCAAATCCACCATGTGGAAGCATACCCTGCCAGACCACTGGAAGGAGAGAACAGAAAGGAATTTCTGGGTGGATGGGAAGGGGGACATGGTGTTATCATTGTGAAGGTGTGGTGCAAGAATGGATAGTGTGTGAGGAGGCCAAGGAGTGATGGCAGTGTAAAGGGAAGCCCAGAGTGAACAGAAGACAGAAGTAAGGAGATCACAAACAAAAGGGGAACAGGCCCTGTCACACTCCACTTGCAATGCTCACACATTCTACAAAAACATGTAGGGGTGAGCTCTGTATCAGAGACTTTACTACCCAGGAACCACTGAGCTAGCTATTTCAGATGAGGATCAGAGAACTGCAAAATCTTTTCAAAAATATTAGCCAACAGACCCTTCTTTAAAGGTTCCCTTCAAAGTAGATTATTTTTAAAGTATTTTAAAAGGCTTCTGTAACCATATTGGGTTTTTGTCTGAAGGCATAAGATCACTCTATGAAAGGTTTCCCCTGGCTGGAGGAGGGAATTTGTAGGGGAAAAAAAAAAGAAAATACTTAATATATTTTCTTTGAAAGTGCAGCTGAACAGCAGGAAAAGGATAGGGGAGGCATCTAGCATTCTGCCTCGGGCCCAGTAAGGGTCATTTCTGCCTACCTCCGTCTCATAATATCCTGCAGGTTACAATGAACATATGGGATTCAGTGGAGGGGAAAATGAGTTCTTTCCACATCCAGTGACCCTAAGCTGAGAGAATGAAGAGTTCAAACATGGGAATAAGGTCTAGAGATCTGTGCATAGGTGGAATTAAAAAATCAATAACCCGTGAGTCAATTGTTCCAGGGATTTATCTGAGTTTTGAAGAAATACAATGGGAGTTTGACTATCCACCTTCAGCCCGGAATCAAACACCTTCAGAAAAGCAAAACACAACAGAGAAAGAGCTATGCTGTTATAGGATGGGTGACAAAAGGAGGTCTGAGAGCTAAATAATATTAAAAAATATTTAAAAAGTGTAAGCTCAGTGTCACAGGGCTGGACTCCCTCACCCTGGATTGCTTGCTGTAAACAGTCCTCACACCACCATTGGCAAGTTCAGTACCACATGCTTTATTTACAAGTGTTTGTTTCCCCACAGCATACGGCTTTTTCCTAAGTCTTTACCTACTACCAAGCTACAGAGCAGGCAGGGGGGATCTCACCTATCTGAAAACCTGGGCTGCTTTACCCTTCCAGTCTTCCTCCTTCTCCCCTGTCTCTCTTTTAACCATCTTCAGCTGAATCCCCTGTTGACTGGTTAATCACCTGGTATTTAATTACTAATCTCCGTACTTTGGCTCATGTGGATATGCTTACCAAATGGAGAGTCAGTTGTAGGCTACTCTCACTCTGTCACACCAGGTTACACAATGATCTAAATCTACAGTAATTGTCCTAATTCTACTCTGGATTACAACAATGTAACTGAGATCAGATTCTTGCCCTTCATCTTTTTACTATAGCAAACTAGATATTATGGTGATTTATAAATTATGAACACGTAGAATTAATGTAATCTGTGTGATGTGCCCTGTGTAGGGTCAAAACTCACCCTGTTCTTGAGGTTTTTACAGAATTAATAAATAAAACAGTTCCAAGGTTTGACTGCTCCTAAGGTTCCTAAATGCAGGGCTGCTCATTTCAGCCAACTCCTAAATTCTCTCTCTCTCAGACCCCAAGATCTTCCTACCATGGTAACTCCCCTCTGCATTTTTCTTCCTCCCCTTTTCCTCCCTAATGTTGAAAAGTTCCACTTTGGTTTGACACTGAGATTAGATGCTGCTGGGTAGAGTCAGTATGAGTGCCAGTTTCCACTAACCCCTTCATACTCTGGTCCACTGTGGTGTTTGTCCACCCCACTACAAGAGGGAACATGAGGAGAGAGATCTGGCAGAAGAATGGAGCCAAATGTGGATATTGGTATCACTTTTTCTTTCCATGAGATACTAAGAGAAATTTTAAATTGTTCTTATCTCATGTGCGGCACTATCTGAACTTTTTTGTATACACAGAATATTTAAGAATCAGTACATCTCAACATTTTTTTTCATATCTGATGGCAATACACAACATAAGAGTAGCAGAGCAGAACTCTTTGTCCTTGCTTAAACTACTACAAATTGTGACCCATTCATCTTTTTACAATTATTATTTACGTATATTACAATAGCACTAAAGGGCCTCAACTAGGACAGAATTCCATTGTGTTAGATCCTTTATAAACCCATAGTTAGAGATCATCCTATATGAAGATCTTACAGTCTAATCAGGTAAGCCAGACAAACTACACACAAGCAAAATATCAAAGTTCTTGCTGATTATATCTGTTGTTATTTTTTAACTAATATTTTCCCCAAACAATTCCCTGTCTTATCACATCATAATTCCCAGTGCTCCAGTCAAGCGTTTCCAATTTTGCTGATACAGTGGTACCCTTTTTCATGCTGTCCATCCCATCGCGTAGACTAGGAAAAAATAAATGCCACCAGGTGAAGCAAGTATAGGCATTTTTGTGATTGTATCCTAGAGATTGGACAGGGGTCCACATGGCCTCTCCTGCCCAGTCCATTTGGACAGGGGTCCACATGGCTTCTCTTGCCCAGTCCCTGCAGCTCCCCCTATGTCATTGAATAGTCTAGCTACTTCACTTCACTCTAGCAATGGAGGCTTATAATTTAAGGAGTCCTATTCAATTTGGTTTGCATCACTAGTGCCACCAGTAGTTCGACAGCTGTTATGACATTAAAGAGGGAAAAGTGAGATCCCCTGAGCTGATTTATTGGTTTAGTAAGATACAGGAAGTACTAACAATTGAGAAAATTACATTTAAAAATAAAACACTAGATAACTATTTTATAATCCAGTTACCATTGATTTAGTATCCAGAAAAAGAACAATCCCAGCAAGTAAAGCTGCTAACTTGAAATCAATTTTTGTTTATTAAGTTATTTGCTCTGCTATACTTCGTTTATGGATAAAATTAATATAACTCTGTCTGCTGCTGAAAACAAACCACTTACGTATTGAGCTATCTGAGCTGCCCACTGCTCATCCTTTCTTTGGAAAAGTGAATTTGTGGAAAAAGTAAATGAGCATTCTAAAACAATGTAATCTAAGATTTGAAAATTGAGCACTTAAGCAGCAGCACTGTATCAGGGGGTTAAGACCTCTTCAAAAAGAAGAACAGCCTGGGCAGTCACTAATCCACTGCCTCTCCAGTGATGTCACCCTAGTGCAGTCCTTCTATGCAACCTCCTCCAAATAACAAACAGTAACAATCCCGACATAAAATTCAGTAAGACATCCTCACTTAGAACAATCTCAATGAGACAAACAATAATAGAGATGAAAGGAACAATAAAAATAAACTTGAAAAAATGATCAGCAAACCTGTATTCACATTAAGAGACAAGCAACTGAAATAGTGGATGGATTCTGCAATTATAAAAACATTAATATAATTGACAATCTAAGACATAATCTCACCTGCAAAGGGGCTGTGTTTTTCCATATGTTTATACAGTGCTTAGTACAATGAGGTGAGTATCTGCTGCTCTGTGTGGCCTTGGGCAAATCATTCACTTTCTGTCTCTCAGTTCCCCTATCTATGAAATCATTATTACTAATTATTTGAATTTCCATCATATACGGAGGGCCCAGTCAAGATCAGGGCCACATTGTACACGCACATTTTAAGCAATTTGAGGTAAGGGCTATCTCTGACTATCTAAACAGACAAGACGGACAAAGGAGATCCAAGGCCCCCCCTCACATGAGAAAATACAAATATACCCATCCTATCTTCAGTGACTAAATTTTAAGGTGGACCTGTCTATACCCAGTTCTCCCATCTGGTTTAGTATCCAACCAATCCAGGGACTGACCAGAAAAAAAAACCAAACAATTTGCTATTCAATCAATTTTAAAAAACAATAGGAACAATGAACCCCCAAAAGACAGATCCTTTTTCCTTAGACTCCCTCGACAGAGAGAGGGAGAGAGAGACTCTCTATCGCCTGGTGGCAAGGACTGTCATCTGGGTCTCCAACATCCTGGTAAGTGACCTAATTACTAAGGTCCTGGCTATTTAAGAGCGGGATCTCTCTATCCTTTGTTTTTTTTTTTAATTCAAAGATCTTATTTTCATTCTCCATGGAATGAACACAGATTTTGAAATCTCCAATTTTTTCACAGTATTTTTTTTTTACCATCCCTGATTGGTAAAAGTTCAGGGCCAAAGACATTCATGCTCCACAAATGCAAGAAATTTGAAACAAGGCCAAAAGGTCTCAGAAGACTAAAGAACAGGAAAGCCTCCTTGTCTTTTCTCCCTCTTCTGCCTCACCTTCCACTTCTACAGAGGAAGGGAAGAGGTCATCATATATTATGAAGTGGACACAGTGAAGGAGAACTCTCAGAAAAAGCTGTTAGCAAAACAGTAGGAAGACACATTCATGTTATTGTAAATCAGGGGTGGGCAAATTATGGCCCGTAGGCTGGATCTAGCCCATCAGGGCTTTCAATCCGGCCCTTGGGATTGCCAGCCCTCTGGCACAGCGGGGCTAAGGCAGGCTCCCTGCCTGCACTGGCCTTGTGCTGCTCCCGGAAGCAAACTGCACCATGTCCCTGCACCCTCGGGGTGGGTGGGGTGTCAGAAGGTTCCATGTACTGCTCTCGCCTCCAGGAAACCCCCCCCCCCGCTCCCATTGGCCAGGAATGAGGAACTGTGGCCAATGGGAGCTTTGGGGGTGGTACCCGCAAGGTGAAGGCAGCATGAGGCAGAGTCGCCTGCCCCACCTCATCCCCAGGAGCCACTGCCAGACATGCTGAGCCCACACCACACCCCACACTCCTCCTGCACCCCAATCCCCTGCCCTGAGTTCCCTCCTGCACCCTCCACCCCAAAACCTTGCCCTGAGCCCCTTCCTGCACACTGCACCCTCCCACACCCTGCACTCCCCCCTGCACACCAACCCCCTTCCCCAGTCCTACATTCATGGTCCTGCATACAATTTCCCCACCCAGATGTTTGCCTGCCCCTGTTGTAAATGATGTCCAGTCTAATCCTATTAATAATGAAGCAAAAGGCTGACATTTCCTCTTCTTTTATTCAATAGACATACCCTTTTTTGCATCCCTGAAATTACATGATAAATTCAAAATGACAACCAAATAACTGTTTTTAAAAGGTCCTCACCTAACTAGGACCCTATTGTGGACAAAATTATCAAGTGACACAGTAGAAATGGAATTTGCAAAGCAGAAAACAAAGCTCCTTTTCTTATCAAATTACCATAAATTGAATACAAACCCTCCCTCTATCAAACTGCTTGTCATAGGCATTGTAATCAGCACATCTAGGTCTTGCCATAAAGGTCATCTTTTCCCAATATATTCTTAGATTTCAAGGCCAAATGGGACCTTATGATCATCTAGTCTAGCGGTTCTAAAACTGGGGTCCATGGACCCCCTGGGTCCTGAGAGACTGTACAGGGGTTGAAAAAAAATAAAAAATAATCTCGTGTCTGCACTGCATAATGATTAAAACTGATAAATCTACTATTTCTGTTTACACAACATATTCCATGGTGCATGAACAATGTTGTAATACTCACCCTGCACAATATAAAATGTATCACTCCTTGCAACAGCAAATCAGAAGTGATGTCTGGGTTTTTTATGACTAAGAAGTCTTTGGTGGGTGGAAGTGGAATATATTTTTACAGTGAGTAAGCAAATTACATTGAATATGGATAAGTTTTTTAAATATCCTCATACTAGTACTGCTAATTGTGCTGTAGTCATGTACAATGCAGAGTCAAGTAGTAAGGAACAAGTAAAGAACAGAGAGTTTGATTAAAGTTATAATGATTTTGGTTTTATGGAATTTAGTGATGGACTACTGCAATGGATGTTGCGTCGCCAGCCTATTGCATTACAAAAAAAAGAAAAGAAAAAAAAAAGGAACCCAAATTGCATTATGTGCTAAATGCAGCCATGACAGTTGTGAATTTCATAAAGTCCTGGCCTTTGAATTCAACCTGTTTGCAAAGCTGTGTTTAGATATGGATGCAGGACATGACATATTATTGTTTCAGACGAAAGTGCATTGGCTATCTCGTGTCAGAATGCTGGAAAGAGTTGAGCTTCACAAAGAGCTGCTGAGTTTTCTTTCTGCGCACAAGTTCACTGCAAACTTTTCTGACCTGATACGGATTGTAAAGCTTGCACACTTAGCAGACATTTGAAACTTGCTGAAAGCACTGAAACTCTTCACACAAGGGAGTGATACAATCATACTTGAGGTGAGTTACACAACTGCAGCATTTCAGAAGAAAATAGAGATTAGGAAAACTAGACTTGAGCAGTGGAATCTCAGATATAGTTCCGCTACTGACAGAATTTCTGGTTACTAACAGCATGAAAATTGACCGTGAGAGAGACAGGACCATTGTTCACCTTTCAACTTTGGAAGAGTACTTCAGTGTTTACTTTAAAAATATAAACATGGAGGAAAATTACTGGGTTCGGGATTTGTTCTCAGCTTGTGCAACGTCATCTTGCTCTTTGAGTGGAAACGTAGAACAGGAGCTGCTTGAACTATCCTGTGACCGCACTCTGAAAAATCAGTTTCAGGAACAAGCACCTTGTCAGTTTTGACCAACTGTTGCTGCAGTTTTAGTTACAGAAGCAATGAAAGTGTTGCTACTTTCCCAACAACATATACATGTGAAGCATCATTCTCTGCCATGATAGCTATGAAGACAAATTTCAGGTCCCGTCTGGAAGTGGAGAATGATCTATGAGTTTGCTTGTCAACCATCACACCAAAGATAGTCAGAGTGCAGTAAGAGGCAGGGTCACCCGTCTCACTGATATCTGTACGTACTCTTATAATCTTTTTCTTTAAGCATTACTAACAGTACATGTTTATATGAAATACACATATACCTTTGTCAATCAGTTTCTTAGTTGAGAGTCTGTGATTAATATTTGAAAATTCAACAAAAAAAGTTTGAGAACCTCTGTTCTAGTTAGACCTCCTGCAAAACATAACCATAGAATACTAGGATTCTGGTCAGTTATATATCCAAAAGGAATTACAGATGCAATGACATTCCTTAACTAAAAATGTACCGGGGTTTATCTGAATCTTTGAGTGTTTCAATGTTTATCCCTTGCAACAATGCTCACAATGAAAGGACACAGTCCACTTGAAATCTAGTCAATTTTGAAAAATGACTTATGAGTAGTTTCAGGCTTTGCAGCTGTAGTTTCCAATATTTTAAATGTTTCTTTCTGCTATGTTGCAATGTGAAAGACACCAAATGGGAAAAGTGAATAATCAAGGGCCCAATCCTAGAAGGAGTTGCATGTTCTCAACTCCCAATTGACATTAAAAGGATCTCAGGGTTCTCAACACCTTCTAGAAGTGCTCAGCATTTTAAAGGATGGGCCCTGATAAAATATAACAGGAAAAAAAGAAAGTGACCACTCAAGTATATAAAGTAAATAAACGGAAAAAAGAGGACATATTTAGATTGTCTAATCGCTGCGACTGTAGGGATTTTAGACATTACTTGTAAATAAAGGAGATTAAAATCACACACTTCTGTTTTTAAGTTTGTGTGTCTCTTTAATTGAAAATAGATTACATGATTAATAGATATGATAATTCTGCTATCAATTTATTCACAAAGTCTTGAGATGTGGGATAGGATGGGGACCCAGATTGCTATTCAGTAGTTATTAGAAAATAGGTAGTATTTTGTTAGTTTATGTTAACTTGTCTACAACTGCAATGTTGGAATATGTTGCAAACATAAAAGAAGTGTAGATTTTTGTGGATAAAAGGTTTCTAATGTGGAGACTGTATAAAAATATCACATTTTCATTATTTGCCCAAGGAGCACACTAACTCAGCTTCAAAGTTGTCAACATTAATCCTTTTTATAAGATATGTTGTCCTCAAAATTTCCTCTCTCTCTTCCCATTTTTCAGTTTTCAAGTCCTTTTCAAGGGCACTAAGTATATTTTCATTCTAAAACATAAACACTTTCTCAGTTTATCTTAGCAACTAGACAACTATATACATGTTTAATAAAATCTGTGGTTGTTGTGACTTCCATTCCAAGTATTTCATTATTTTTCCCCAGTGAGACATTTTTCTTTAAGTTTTTGGGCTGGTTGATTGTCATTTACTTATTTCTATTTTGTGAAGCATTCAGTAATTTTTGGATTTTTCAATAAGATTTGTGGTGTAAAACTTTGTTTACCTTTACGTTTTTGCATTATAAAGCATTAGTTGTTATCATAACCGTTATACCACTTAACTGAATCAAAGAAACTGTTACTTACCTTATAATAATTGTGGTTCCTCAAGACATGTTATCCATATTTATTCCACTGTTTGGTGCATTTTCCCCCCATCCACTCAAGTTCAGATTCTTTTGGCTGGCAGTGTCTGTTGGAGTCATACCTGTGCCTGAGTGTCCTTGTGACTCCAACCAAGGGCATACAGGATAGGACAATTCCAGCTGTCTCTCAGACCCGTTGCCAGTACAGAATCCAGTTGTTAGAAGACTCCACAGTAGTGGTGGAGGGTGGTCATGGAATATATGGATAACACTTCTTGAAGAACCACAGTTCCTGTAAGGTAAGTAACCGTTTCTTCTTCTTTGAATACTTGTCCATAGATATTCCACTGTTGCTGACCCATAAGCAGTGACCTAGATCATTGCTTCTCAACCAGGGGTCCAAGCCCCTGTAAGGGACCACAAACAGGTTTCAGTGGGGGCACTAAGCAGGGCCAGCATTAGCCTCACTGGGGCCCAAGGCAGAAAGCCAAGGCCCTGCCGTATGGGGTTGAAACCCAGGCCCTGAGCCTTGCCACCCGAGGCTGAAGCTGAAGCTTCAGTGGCTACATTCAGCGGCAATGTAGCTTGAGGCCCCAGGCAATTGCCCTGTTGCTATCCCCTAACACCAGCCCTGCAGAAAACCCTTTATTGTGACAAAGGTGGGCCGTGGAGTTTTTATAGCATGTTGGGGAGAGGGGGCCCTCAGAAAGAAAAAGGTTGAGAATCCCTGACCTATTTCACAGGAGGAGGGGGCTGGGATCTACCTCAACAATGACTGCAAGACAGCCTTTCTAAAATGGGTATAATCAGTACTTGATGTGTCTACTTTGGAATGATGGTTGATAAAGGTCTCTCTTCCCCCTGCCTTTCAACCTACTAGGACTGCAGCCTTCCCCACAGAATGTACCTGCAGGGACACTAGGTGTCACCAGTCCCAAGGCAGCACAGGGAGCTGTGCTGTCATGTGAGTGAGGGAACGGGTCTGCGACAGCAAAGCTGCAGAGTGCTCCATGTGCTCCTGCAGGACTTATGACATCCAATCCCTGCATGCTCAATGTACAGGAAAAGTTGCAGTCTGAGCAAGGCAGAGCAGAGACACACTCCCCCTCCTATTCCCGCCCCGCAGCAAGGAATGTGAATAGTAGGATGAGCGCCTGGCTGTGAGGGGAGCCACTACATTGCTGAATGGCTTCACCCCCAGGCAGGAGCTGTTCAGCAGCTGGATGGCCTTCTACCATCAAGCCTGCCCTCTCCTCACTACAATGGCTTCCCATAGAATTTTCAATCACTTTCAAAGTCTCAGTCCTTGTCTTCAAAGCACTCCATTGCCTGGGTCCAGGATATCTAAAAGTTCCCCTAAAGTGCTGGGACAAAGAGCGTGGTCAACAACTAACATTTTTCTCTGCACAATGGAAATTTCAAATAATCAGAGTAAAGCTCATTTGTGTGGAAGACAGAACTTTCTCTGGGGGCAATCTGAGACTGTAGAATTAACTCTACCAACAACTAATGACCTCACCACTTCACATTCAAAGCGCAAGGCACATGTATTTGACCTTGCCTTCTCTAAAAATATACAACAAAAGATTGGCAGTGAGGCAGACTGTGCTAGCTTCATATTTGGCAGGAAAGGGCATCTAGCTCTGGATTGGGGTGGAGACACTGTTCTTCTAGCCTGATGAAGTCTCTATTGCACCTAATAAGCACATAGCTATGGAGTAGTAGCCTTCATTAGAAGTATCATGGCCGGGGTAATAAAAATGAGCTCTCAGCTGCCTCTCTCCCTCTCTGGCCTGCGTGTTTAGACTACAGACAACAAACTGGTGACACCTCCCTACTAACATCAGAAACTGAGGATGAGGCATACTCCTCATGGAGAGGTTCCAGCAGTTCCAGCTGGAGTGCTAAGAGTACCTTCAGACTGTGATGCAGAATAAAAAGGAAGCTGACCATTTTATCACTGTTGCTACCACTGTTATGCAATTGCAATAGATCTTGTACATAGTATGCCTTGTAAGATATCATTTGAAATGTTGTAATCTGTTGCACAATGTTATTTTGTTTATAGGTGGGTGTTATCTTTGTATATGAAATTATAAATGTCTGCTATGTATTTGCATCTCAAACATGTTGTGTTCCTGCGTAACACCCACAGGACAGATTTGCATCCAGACCAGCCGGCCATGGTTGATGGGCCATTGAGGAGAATCAACTCTTCCAATGGGCCCCTCCCAAGGACACCTCAGAGAGCATATGGACAATGGAGGCGCAGTGACTCAGTAGGTACATAGATCATGTGATCCATGTTTGAGACAGTAACTTTTCATGCTCATGGACTAGGGGGGGTATAAATTGGAAAGTCTGACATCATCCCCTTGCCTCTCTCCTGCTCCACAACTCTGGATTATGATTGCTAACAAAGAAGAGCTTTGAACAATGGACTGAGGCCCCCAATATTTGGGTTGAACCAGAAAGACTTATTACAAACTGGCAGATTGAACATCACTGCTATTATCCTCATCTACAAACTCTGAAATCAACTGTAATGTATATGATTCATTTTAACATCTTCATAACTCTCTTCCTTTTTATATTAATAAATCTGTAGTTTTTAGTTACTAAAGGATTGGCTACCAGTGTGGGTTTTGGGTAAAATCTGAAGTATATTTTGACCTGGGGTATGTGTCTGGGTCTTTGGAACTGGAAGAACCTAATATATGTGATTTCTGGTTTTAATAATAATTAATCATAGAAGTCTGGTTCCTCTGTGTGGTACATGAGGGGCTAGAGGTCCTGAAGGGGACTGTCTGTGGCTTCATAATAACTAGTGTAGTATTTTGGAAGCACATATTTGTTACTGGCTTGAAGAAATTTTATGAGAGTATATACCACTAGTTTGGGGTACATGCCCTGTTTCCTGGAAGACTGATCCAAAATTGGCACTTTTAGCTGTGTCCCATATCAGCGTGACACAGACTGTCTCTCATTGGTACCACTGATGTGCTTGGCACCTGTACAGGGGTGGCAGGAGGTACCAGAAAAGGTATCTTTATTATTACTAACAGGGGTGAGTCTGATACCAAAGAGACCATGGGGTCCCTTGATGCCTTATATAATTTCCACACCGAGCAAGCCAGCCCCGAAGCAAGGTGACTGGATGGCATTAGTACTGGACTAGTCAGTACCAGGGATATTGGTACTAAAGGCCTGTGTACTGAAGGGTCAGTACTAAGTGATTTTTCAGATACCAAGTAAGTTGTTCTGAAGACACGGTTTCTGGCGCCAGAGGACCCTTCCTGGACCTCGAGCTACACTTTTCTGAGATAACTGAAGGTGATTTCTGGCTTCTTGAGAAACGACGTGATGAAAGAAATAGATCTCATACATTTATGGGCTCAGTGTTCCCTGAAGTTTTACTAGTTAAGGAGGATGAATTTTTGGGAAGGTTTGTCTCAGATCTGGAAGCAGAGGAGCCAGCAGGAGCATTTTTTTTTTTTTTTTGCAATACGTGCTTAGGAATTTCTGCCCTAACCACTTCAGGGTCTGAAGAGAGATGCATTTACCTCTCCAGAAGGAACATTTTCAGACAAGATTCCCTAGCTCTTTGGAATCTCTTTGAAAAAGATTTACAAATAGCACATCTGTTATGTGCCCCTTTCCCTGGCTCACAATAAGCATTTGGTATGCTCATCATTAAGAAACATTACTACCTTGCACGAAGGGAAATTTTTAAGGCCTGAAGAGTTTGTTCAGTCATAATAAGCAATTCTGGTTCTGGGTCAGACTAAGGCAAAAAGTCAAAAGATTTTCTTCTAAAGAAAAAAATAAACCCCTACAATTAACACTAACTGACCAGCTGCTAAGTAATGATCTATTTACAATATAATGGGCTGATCACGCAATGACTGAGCAGCTCTGGACACTGCAAGGTCTGACTGAAAGCAATGGGTGGTAAGAAGGAAATGAGAGCAGGATGGGGTTACCTTATGCTTAGTTTATGCCCTCGGCTGGAAGGAGAGCACTCAGGGTATGTCTACACTGCAAAAAAAACCTGTGCTGGCCCATATCAGCTGGCTTGGGCTAGGAGCTGTTTAATTGAGGAGTAGACATTCAGGTTAGAGCTGCAGTCTGAGCTCTGGGACCCTCCCCCCTCATGGGGTCTGAGATCCTGGGCTCCAACCCAAGCCTGACTGTCTGTAATAAACAGCTGTGTAGCCTGAGCCCCACAAGCCCAAGTCAGCTGATATGGGCCAGCAGTGGATGTTTACTTGCACTGTAATCATACACTTAGGGTCCAGAAGCAGAACCAATGGATGCTGCTGATCAAAAGAATTCAGATCTGAAAGAATCCCAACACTGGAATATATAAGGACAAGCATGCAAAGAGGAACTGATTCTCCCCCCCTGCTTTATTGTAGAGTTCCCATGCATCTAGATGATATCAGATCACATCCTTAGAACAAAAACCCTCTCTAGGATTGTCCTATTAGAATAATCAGAGTGCTCCATTACTAGAACTGTCCCAGTGATGCATTTGATTTAATAATCTTCTACAAAGGTTGCTTTATTGAGCCATCTTACTATACCTGTAGAAAGGAACCTCCTCTCTTGCCTTATGTATTTTCTTAAGTCTCACCTTCATCATATACCTGTCAAGCTTTACATTGTTTTTTTATCATAATATACTTAAGCATGCTGAAGCTCTCCAACTCTGTGGCTATATGATTATAGCTGGTCTAATCAACCTTGGTCAATAAATATTTAAGTGATCCATGTATTTCAGTTTTAATTTTATAAAAAAAGTTTGTGAAGAGTTTAATAAGAAACAAATTGTTATTGTTTGGCCATATTTACGAATGTACCGGTAGTTATTATCTAGAGGTGATCAGATATGTAATTATTTATTTTTGTCCAAAAGTTTTGTTAATATTTTTTTCTTTAACTATGAATACTCAAGCAAGCTCACTGAGAGGAAAGAATTTCTAATTAGAAATTTAGTTTGTGTTCATGGACCAAGGCATTTTTAATAATCACCCCAACAAAAAAAACATGTTTAAAATACATCTGTTTTCAGCAGACATGCAACTTGTCAGTGCATTTATTTAGAAACAAGATATGAAATTAATGAAATGGTGCTGTATTTTCTCTGAATATAAACAAAAATGTTATTAGCATTATTATAATAAAGCAGCTCTACTGAGGCCCTTAATATACTTTGTACTTGCTGATGCAAAAACATTATGGTCAGACTGACAGTTAAGTTTAGAATTGTGTGAAATTCATTACCTACCTAATGAAGTGTAAAGCCAATGAATTTAAGTGTTTTCACTGCCACAGCACTTACTGCTGCCTGCCACACATTCATATTTACCCTGTATTTCCTTATTGGCAGCAGCAGCAGCAGCCTGGCTAGCAATAAAACTCAGTCTAGCTTCAGTCCTATGCTTTTCATGTATGCTATATTCTCACTTCAATTTTGTTTAGGTTTAATAATATCGTTTTGCCCTATCATTTCCTCTCAGCATATTTTCAAATAGCCAGATTAAACAAATAATAAATTATCAAAGCAGATAAGAAAGGGAAGCTTACTATTTTATTTTCCTCCTATATTCTATTAAATATGCAATATGTTCAAATCCTTCCCATCTTTAATAAAAACAAATTTCCCCAAGGAATGCCTTGTTATTCTTTTAGTAGGGTGTTCTAGTAAAAGAAGCAAAAAGTTATCTAGGAATTGAGATAGCACGTTAGGCCAGTCACATAAGGCATACAGGCAAAGTGTCTGAAGGAAATGCGTACAACTTAAAGAAACAGAAATAGTGTCTCAGTATCGCTTGCTAATAACTTACATAACTATGCCACTTTTGTACCACTAGGATTTTGAGCTGGTCAAGGGCCAGCAGAGCCCCCCAAATAAATTAGAATAGTCCCCTCTAATGTACTGTAGTTTCCCTAGAGCTGCAAATTGACTAGCCACTTTCCCTCCTGCCGCACACATCCCCAGTATGCCCACACATAGCCCCTTTGCTAAAGGAATTAACCAGGGCTGTTCCAGCTAGTGCTGTGCAAATAACCAATTTCTTGGTTTGAAGGCACAACTGGAAAATAAAATCAGGAAAAAAGTCATTTTGGGTGACCCCCAAAATTTGATTTTTTTCAGCAAACTGGGTTCAACTAAACAAACATTTTGTTTAGTTTGAGGGTTTCGTATGTTTTATTATTTTTTTAAAATAAAACTGAAGTAAAATTGAAAATGAAAAGTAATTTTCAACCAAAAAGTCTAAACATTTAATTCTGAAATTTTCAAACAAAACATTTTGATTTTTTTTGTTGACATTTTTCCCCAACTGAAACAATTTGGTGAATTGATACATGAATTTGCACAACATTTCAGTCAACACAAATCTTCATTTCTGGTAGGAAAAAAAGCCCCATCCAAAAATTTTTGCCCATCTCTCTTTCTAGCTTCTTTATATTGCCAATGCAGAGTAAAAACAATTTTTAGTAGAAAACAGAATCAAGTCTCTCAAAGTATTTTGGAAGAGAGATGCAGTACTGCTAAATCCCAAGCTATAAAAAGGCAGGAGTCAAGCCCAAGAATCATCAGCATAATATTAAAAAAAAAAGTTTGGAATTATTTGGCTTCTGGTTTTTGAGCTTTTAGGCTTCATGTTTTCGTCAGGAGTGAAGGACCTGTGATTTTAAGATAAAACTCCACATACTATATCTGTGGGCAACATCGTAAATGTCTAACCAACAGTAGTGGTATGGGCCTGATTCTGAATGATGCTGTGAACCCACAACTCCCACAAATTTCAACTGGAATTTTGGGTGTTCAGAACTTCTGAAAAATCAGGCCCAACATGACTAGGTGTTATATATTATTTATAATTATTATTTTCATACTATAAGAGGTAAATTCATTTCCTCAGGTGAAACTCAGCCATGTGCAGATGGTTCCCACAAAGGCCTCGAACATAAGCCCCACATTAAGGACTTCAGTGGTACTAAGGCCTTTGTGTGCACGCTTTCACTGGGTTGAATTCCACTCGAGCTTTTCCACTGTTTCGTTTGTTTTTGTTTGACTGGTTGTTGGGGTTTTTTGGAGGGCATGGGTGGGCATTTGTTTTTTGCATTAAAAATTATTGCCAGAGTAATTTTCCATAAAACTGAGTATTGATTTTAAGTCTCAAAAATTTAACTGTTTTGTGAAATATCTAGAACTTTTTGTAAAGGTTCTAATGCAATGTGGATTTCAAGCATGCTTTTTAAGAATCTCCTCCATTCTCTATTATTCAGGGGAATGCTTTCTATAAATCAGGGATCAGCAGCCTTTCAGAAGTGGTGTGCCGAGTCTTCATTTATTCACTCTGATTTAAGGTTTCGCATGCCGGTAATACATTTTAATGTTTTTAGAAGGTCTCTTTCTATAAGTCTATAATATATAACTAAACTATTGTTGTATGTAAAGTTAATAAGATTTTTAAAATGTTTAAGAAGCTTCATTTAAAATTAAATTAAAATGCAGAATCCCCCGGACCAGTGGCCAGGATCAGGGCAGTGTGAGTGCCACTGAAAATCAGCTCATATGCCGCCTTCGGCACACGTGCCATCAGTTGCCTACCCCTGCTGTAAATGAACCAAAATGGCCACTGGCCGTCAGTAATGCTTTGCAAAATCTACAGCTATAACAGTATTTATCTGGCTTTTAAAAATCATATCTTTAGAAAGGTAATTCAGTTACAAAAGCATGGAGCTTGCAATCTGTATATTTGTGAAAGTAAAACAATGAAGAACGATTGAAATGCTGCACCTGGCACTATTCATCACCGACTACACTAGAATACTTGAATAACAAGACAAATCAATCTTTTTTGAAAGAGGACACACACTTATAAAGCTGTATTATAGCTCCTCTGCAGTCTACAAGTTGAAATGTGAAGTAAAAATAGAAAGTACCAGTATTTATCACCAATGATTTTTCTCTAATAGTAGTAAATTTAGCAAAGATGGTAACTCAGATTGCTATACTTACTTTTGAAGCCGTTCTTACTTGCTAGATATGTGACAATTTCTTAAATGTAATACATTTGCAATAAATACGACCATTTGTGCAGTGACATATATAGTATAATAAAATGGTATGAAGCTGCTGTAATAAGAATTTTCAAATTAAAAGAAGTTTTCTTATCACTAAAAAAGTAGAACAGCCTACAGCATGTGAAACATCATCTGAATTTTAATTAAGACACACTACATATGCAGCAAAGTCCTGTTTAGGCTTTAATTTTTCACTTTAAAGCATGGGAGTGCATTGGGGCAGCTTACACTCATAGTTCACAGGGGAACAAGTCTGCATGTGATTGGCTTATGGTATTGCCAAACCCAAGTATTCAAAAATCATGAATCAGATCACAAATATAGTGATTTAAAAATGTGGTGTGTGTTTTTTTTATTTGCCTTTTGGTTTTTGAGACTTTATCGTTTGCATATTCGAGCTTTCCTATTTAGAGTCACACAGTCATAGAGCTTAAGGCAAGAAAGGATCACCTGCTCATCTATTTTGACTCCTCCATGTCACAGGCCACCAGCAGCACCCAGCACCTTCACACTGAGAATTAGAAATGTATATTAAAAAAAGAGCTGAGATTCTCACATCACATGATTCCATGAAGTGAGGCTCTAAGACAAACACCATATACCACGATGCTTATGATAAAATTGCAAGAATTGGTATCAGTGGGTTCCACGGCTAGGAGTGATAGCACAATACATCTGCCTCCTCCTTGTCCATGGCTGTAGTAGCTTGCAGCACCATCAGTGTTAGCCCCACATACTCCCTGTGATCAATCAGGTGACAGAACTGCAGTTGCTACCAGTCCCAGTGCCCTTATTGCCTCCCCACTGAAATGATGTCTTCTTGTTTTTTCAAACTAAATTGGCTAGCTGACGGCACTTGGAGAGTGCAGACCATTTTAATGCCGCCTTTTGAGGCTTTCTTATCTCTCCCAGACCACAGTTTCTCCTGCACACTTATCACCAAACCTTCAGTCTGAAGATACTAAACAGAGAAGTCTAAAGTTTGATGGCTCACTTCACTCATCTAAAACTGTAAACAGAGGTGCTCCATACACAACTCTTAACTGAATGAACATACTCAGTACATTGATTTTTTCTCCACAATGGAAATACCAAATTTTAGAGATTCATTCTGTTTGAACAATGGTTGCTCTACAATTTTACAGAATATGTTTTGATTTTGTCTGGACTTATTTTTTTTTCTTTGGACTTTTGAAGGATCCAGACATCGAAGCATGACCTGCTTTTCATCCACCATCCTGAAAACAGGGATACTCCAGGCAGTTTCATGGATGTGCGATGGAGTATATAGAAACATGCATGCTGTCTTGTAAGGAAGGAGTTAAGTTGACACTGGAGGGAAGCAGGAAATACTTTTAGCTGGCCCCAGTTATAGCTGTAGGTAAAAGACATTTGTCTCAAAAAAGAGAGACTGCACTCAGGGGCAGGAAGTTTTCATTGAACACTGGGCAGGAGGGACTCAAACCAGCACAAATGAAAGAAATCTACAAAGGTTTGTACCAAAAAGAGACTGTAAATCTAACAGAGAGCAGGGTTCAAAGATCAGACTGTATATAGCCAGGTGGCTGGAGTACGTCATTTTCCTGACTTTTATTGTTCACATGAGCTGAAAAGAGCTCGGTATTCCTCAGTTACTTTAAGACAGGACTTCTGTGAAAGACTAAATAAACTTGCTTCTTTTGGAGGTATAACTAGAGTTCCTGAGGAAAAAGTCAATTAATAGTCAACTAGGTGGGAAAATCCAGTTTGGAATCTTAAAGAAGCGACTCTGACCAGAGGAATATTGACACAGAGCTCTTGCTATTCTGAGGCACATTCTCAGAAAGAGACAGCCTCAGAGTTTTTTCTTTGGGCTTTTATTCTATCCTTTCATTTTGGATTGACACTTTCCCCCACTTCTTCTGCCCCATTCTGTCTTCTTTCTCAAAAGCACATTCATTTGCCACACTCATAAGAAGATGCTTTCAGTCTGATGCCAGCTAACCCATTCTTTCTCTCTGCAGAGAGTGACAGCATCACCTTCACACCACTTCAAATATTCACCAGCCTGAGGTGCAAGAGTCCAGAGGTAATTTAAATTAGATTGGAAAATGCCCTACAAACTATACTGTAGGCAGGGTGTCAGGGCTTTTAAAAAGGGTACTCTTAACATTGTCCATCCCACAATTGTTGGAAGTTTTTGCTATCATAAACAGTTAAAATTCAAATGCATACAGTCATGATTAGACTGCCAAGTTAATATGCAATTAAGATAAATATGGGCAGCTCACAGACCGTATAGAACAAATGTTTTTTCTACCATTCTCAGGAGTAATTCAGAATATCATTAAAAAAAGTTCTCTCTGCTACCATATTGGCTATACAATTTTTGTTTTGTATTTAAAAACAAGCACTTATGCAGAAAATGATGGAGCTATCCAAGGAGTGTTGGTACCCTTAACTAACAGGAAAAGTGAAAAACTGCCAGGAACTAGATACCATCATAGCAAGGGATGCTACTGGCACTTTTTTAAGGTAAGGGGATAGCTCTTTCCCATCTTTAAATATGATTCATTCCCAAACAAAGTCGTGTAATATGGCACCTTGTGACAATGTGTGACATTTGGACTTGCTTGTATCTCATTAATTAATGGCTACATAAACTTAAAAAGTTAAATATGCTGGGCTGGGAAGGAGGGGGATCTCTCTCTCTCCCCACTGCTGTGGCAGCCCCCAAGCTGGGGCTGAGAAGGAAGGGGGAAAGTTGCCTCTTTCTCTAGCCGCCACAGCACTGTATGTCCCCAATTCCCCCTACCCCATCTCCTCACTTCTCACCCCCTCTTCCCACTGCCCCCTGCCACCTACCCCCTATTCTCCCCAAGGCCACCACCTTACCTTACATGTGCATCTTCTCCAGGGTCCAGGCCCTAATTAATGAAGCCACACCTACGCGGCTCCACTAACTAGGTGGGTGGCCCTTCACTGTCTTGTGTGCAGCTGCCCAGGCACGCACCTTAGCGGGAACTATCTGCAGACCACCTGAATGGAGCATCCATGGAGCACAGTTTGAGAACCTCTAGTCTAGGATTTCGCTAGGTATTCTTAGAGATGGTCTCTTCTCCACTGGGCCATTCCCAAGAAGGATGTATACAGTGTTTCATTGTTGGTTTCTTTTGCAAACTACCCTGAAACGTTTCTACCCAAGATTTTCCTTTTTCACACATTTTTTTGCAAGGAAGAGCATAATGTAACCCCATGAAAGGAAGAAAAGTCAGTTGCTTACAACTAAGAGGTGACAAGGTCCCTACAGTATACTGATGCTACTAAAAGAACCAAGGGCGCACACAGAACATTTCTTTAGAAGAGTCAATAGTATTACCGCCTATATGAGCAGTCTGTATATCAGATAACAAGCAATCACCAAATGCTGGAAACCAACAACCAGTTTCTTAGGAAATGAATGAATTACTCGAACTAATCAGTTATTTACTCAGGTTGCACTTGCAAAGAGCTTTAGAGATGCTCAAAACAGAGTCTTCTTATTGGTTTAGTCACAACTCAAGCAAACCCAGAACCATACAAAATCTACCGGAGTAGCCAAAGTACAGCTTGTGGTGCAGAGTGCTCTAAAACTATATTCATGTATTCTAGCTGAGGGATACATGAGTAGATTCCAATATATATCTGTCAACTTTGTGGGCTGCATCCTGTTTAATAAAAAAGGAGAAATTGTCCAAAACATACACCAGAACTCTGCATTTTGCTTATTATCACTGATAATGTTGCATCTACATTTATCTTATAATTTAGCAGAGTGGGCCCTGGGTCTGCTGTACATTCTGTAAAAAAAATTATGACCCTGAATAAATACAACAGTTTTTTCTCTTTATATGGCTCTGTTTTATTCACATTGGATGTCACCCATCATACTCTCAGTAAGCTACCAATTCAGTCACAGTTTGTCCATATTTTGAGTGTTTCTTTTCTGTACAATGAATTTCCTCATTTATTTTGTTTTTGTTATTTTGATATTTATTTTTCACCTTGTCTATGATCTGTTCAACACACACTGACAATCACATAACCAACATAGCTATGCCATCAAAACATTGCAGTGTAGACCTGGCCTGAATATGGATTTATATGTTGGCTAAATTTAGGCACTAAGTCGGAAGAAGTTGAACTGAATGCTTGAAATCCACCCATCTGGTCACATAAATTTGAATGACATGTAATACTGTCAAACAAACATGTCCTGCTTACCTTGTTCTGATGGGACTTTTCAAAGGTTTATTGCAGGAGATAAGTATCTCCGTTGCTCTTAAAATTGAAGACATGTTGAAGAAATCCTACTGGATTGGGTTTTCACTGTTTGCTCCGATTATTAAAATAATATGAATAACAGGATGCCACATGTGTGTATAATAATATAAAGTATCAATGAAGTTGCTTGGGTACAGATCAAAGTGCCTGTGTGACAGCACAGTTCTTGGCAACTTCAATCCTTTGGGAGTTTTCCAACAGGTAAAACAGCTATGAATGGAACAATTCACTGCCTACTTTGTCTCTAACTGATATTTAAAATTCTATTAAATTGCCAAATATTTACAAACAAAGACAATGTTCAAGATTATTTCACAGCCCAAGTGGTGATGCCCTATTCTGACGAAAAAAATTGCTAGCTACATCCCACCACCAAGTAAAGAAATAGGGGATGTCAACAGTTTAATATTCGCTAAGAGCATTCCTGGAAGAAATAAACCCAAATCAAGTAGGCTTAGTAAACAAACAAAATATTATGACATCTTGTCCAAAGGTTTGCTCAAATGGACAACTAGCTGGACAATACTGAACAGCGGAACAAATTGATGCAAAGAACAATGAGGGTGCTAAGCAGTAAACACCAAATAATTTTCTGACCTTATGAATCCTAATGAACGGATTCAACTTTAACAATCAAATAAAATATTAGAAATCTATGTCAGGCACATGGAAAGAAGGAAAGTAATCATGTTTTCTGAGATGTGATTTCTTTGCTAAAACAGAACTTATTTACTCCTTTAAAGGAAACAGTGGAAAGCTTCCAAACCACAGAGCACAATCTCTGTGAGGATTTCTGACTTCATAGAGAAGAAAAATATCCTAGCAGCTGGTTGAGGAAAAAAATGCCTTAGCTAAAAAGGGACAGAAAATATTATTTTCCTTTGATCTGGAATAGACTTAACACATACAAGAAATAAATACCGATAGATTCGCAGATTTTAAGGTCAGCAGAAATCATTATCAATCATCTTACCCATTCAGGCCACATGCATGTCCCTCTCTTCCCTACTGCATTCCCTTCCCATCCAGGAGACAGGAGAGGCATAGTACAGTCAGATAAATTGGCTATGCCAGGGAGAGTAGGAGGCAGGGTTTTGGGGTGGGTGCCTGGAAGGATACAGGGTATAGCGAGTGCTGGGTGTCTGGGGGACGCAGGGATAGGCATTGGGTTCCTGCAGCAGGTGTGTAGATTGGGGTGCCCCCAGTTTACTCTCTCCCTCTCCCCCATGCACACCCATCAAGAGTGGATACTGGGTGCTCAGCTGTTACTGCTTCTTACCTGCTGCTGAGCCCAATAAGACCATTTGCAGCTGCCAGGGAAGCTCTTCAGGAACTTCAATGCTGCCAAGCTGCCTACCTGATCCAAACTTAAGCAAAGCTGCCTCCCCAAACCTGGGCAAAATTTCCAGTCAAGCAAGGGCAGCAGCCTCCTAACAGTGCCACCAGGTGGGGCCAGTAGGGGTCAGCAGAATGCAGCTGACTCGGAAGCACGTCTACCCCTGCTGCTCACCACCCCTCCCCTGTTAACTTCATCATGTTCCCCCTTAAGCAGGGCATTCCCCACAGTTTGGCAACCTCTGATCTAGACAGACCTCCTGTATAACACAGGCTGTAGAATTTCACCCAGTAATATTTACATCAATCCCACAAACCTCCTATAAAAAGAATTTTTAACCTTGAAAAAAATCGAGCACTAAGTTTAGAATCCCAGTGGAATTCTAAGTTGTGTGCGACCAGTCATCTACCTTTCTTATTCATTTGCTCTGGAACCCAGTCTCTTTATTTGCACTGGACACAGGCCACAGGTTGTGATTAACTAGACAGTCCCATATTACTCCCTAACATTAAAGTCCTATTCTTACTCTTCTTATAAAGCTGAGCCTCTGGCATGTTGACATGAGGGCAAACCACCTCTGCTCCACACCCCCTGAAAAACCTTGCCAGTTTGACTCAGAGGGGAAAAAAAAATCATTCCTGATCTCAAAACAATCTGATCAGACACACCGTATCCTGGAAACACAGCATAGCATTATCTCACTTATTGGCAGGGAGAACAAGGCAGCAATAGCAACAAGAGCAAGATTGTCTGATGGATGCCCAGCAAAGCTTTAAATGCAGGGATCCCCTTGTGTGAGCCAATCAGCTTCCCAACCCCTTCCCTCCCCCCAATCCCATCGTTCGAGGCACACTCCCTAAGTGTGCTCTAAGGAACAGTAGAGAATGAATGAGGAAGAAGAGAATGATGTATGGCTGAGCACAAGTGTTTTCCTCATCAGGAACTCAGAGACTGGCCAATCCCCTGCGAGTCCAATCACACCTCATTTGCCTCACTGAGGCGTGGGAGGGCACATCTGAGAAAAAAAAAATTATACTATCTGGGTTAACCAGAGCGGTGGTGGTTTTTTTTTTTTTTTTTTTTTTTTTTTTTTTTTTTTTTTAAAGAAGACAACATTGCCACAGGTGCAGTGATGAAGCATGATTCCCTACACTTTGAACTGTATTTGCATTGCTGGACATACATTAAATTCCCTTCAGAAGGTACACTCAGTATTCCTGCCCATTCAAGATTGCAGACAGACTGGCAACTATATTCCTATAATTAGGGCTGTCAGGTGATTAAAAAAATTAAGCGTGATTAATAGCTTAATCGCACTGTTAAAAAATAATAAAATAAAATTTATTTAAATATTTTTGGATGTTTTCTACATTTTCAAATATATTGATTTCAATTATAACAGAATACAAAGTGTACAGTGCTCACTTTATATTTATTTTATTATAAATATTTGCAATGTAAAAAACAAAAGAAAATAGTATTTTTCAATTCATCTCATACAAGTAATGCAATCTCTTTATCATGGAAGTTTAACTTACGAATATAGAATTATGTACAAAAATAACCTCATTCAAAAATAAAACAATTTAACTTTAGAGCTTACAAATCCACTTTGTCCTACTTCTTGTTCAGCCAGTCTCTAAGACAAACAAGTTTGTTTACATTTGCAGGAGATAATGCTGCCTGCTTCTTATTTACAATATCACCCGAAAATGAGAATAGGCATTCATATGGCATTGCTGTAGCCAACATTGCAAGATATTTACATGCCAGATGCGCTAATGGTTTTTATGCCTCTTCATGCTTCAACCACCATTTTGGAAGACGTGTCCATGCTGATGATGGGTTCTGCTCGATAATGATCCAAAGATCTTTTAAGACTTCTGAAAGCATGCTCCATACCTCATCCCTCTCAGATTTTGGAAGGCACTCCAGACTCTTAAACCTTGGGTCGAGTGCTGCAGCTATCTGCAGAAATCTCACATTGGTACCTTCTTCGTGTTTTGTTAAATTTGCAGTGAAAGTGTTCTTAAAACGAACAACATGTGCTCAGTCATCATCTGAGACTGCTATAACATGAAATATATGGCAGAATACAGGTAAAACAGAGCAGAAGACATACCATTCTCCCTGAAGGAGTTCAGTCACAAATTTAATTACGACTTTTTTTTTTAAATGAGCGTCATCAGCATGGAAACAAGTCCTCTGGAATGGTGGCTGAAGCATGAAGGGGCATACAAATATTTAGCATATCTGGCACGTAAATACCTTGCAATACTGGCTACAAAAGTGCCACGTGAATGCCTGTTCTCACTTTCTTACGATATTGTAAATAAAAAGCCGGCAACACTATCTCCCGTAAATGTAAACTAACTTTTTTGTTTTACCGATTGGCTGAATAAGAAGTAGGACAAGTGGACTTTTAGGCTCTAAAATTTTACACTGTTTTGTTTTGAATGAAGTTATGTAAGTTTGATGCACGACTCAAAAACATATGGGGAGATAATGTTTGTGGTTTCGGATATTTACATATGTCTTGGTAGAGGTCAACAATGTAATCAAACAGTCCCTGTCTATGCCGTATTCACTTAATTCAGGGATCAAAAGTACATCTTAAATGAACTGTAAACTTAATATATCTCTGTATTCATCTCTCTTTGAAATGTATAGCAAATCATCTATGAATGGTGGAAAAACAGGCAATTGCCTTATGTTAATCTGTGTGAATAACTACTGGCACTGCTTAGGAAATGAGTGCCTATTGTTCACTGAGGGACCCCAACCTGTCAAAGAAGGCCTGAAACTGTATAAAAAAATGGCTTAGGTACAGATCCTTTTTATCTCAGATCTTCTTGAGACTTCATGCAGGGGAAGCCTAAGCCATAATGACTGAGATCCCAGTGCTTACTGGACCTCCCTGAATATGATATTGGACATTGGACTATAACTCATGGACTAAATTCTAAAATAACTCTTTGCAGCTATAAAGCTCACCATCTCTGATATGAATCTGAACCTCAAGAATTGTACTCAAGTCTGTATGTATACTGATCTTTTAACCATACTCTCTCTCGTTGCTTTTTTAATAAACTTAATTTAGTTAATAAGAATTGCCTGTAAGCACGTATTTGGGTAAGATGTGGAATATTCATTAACCTAGGAGGTATTATGTCCGATCCTTTGGGATTGGTAGAACTTTTTCTTATGATGAATAAGATTTTCAGTAATCCTCATCATTTTTGACTTGGGTGTCTAGGTGGAGGTCTGAGGCTGGGCTACTTTAAGGGAATTGTGTTGTTGACTACTGAGTAACCAGTGAAGTATAATAGAAGCTAATTTGTGCTGGCTTGGTAAATCTAAGTATTGGAATATCCACCAGGTTTGGGGGATTGCCTGCCTCACTCTTTGCAGTTTACCCTAACTGAGTGACCTCAGCTGGCTCCCCTGGAAATTTGGTCACATAAAAAACAAAATCTACATTTGTTAGTTGCACTTTCACTGTAAAGATATTGCACCATGGTACTTGTATGAGGTGAACTGAAAAATACTATATCTTTTGTTTATATATTTTTATTACAAATATTTGCCCTCTAAAAATGATAAAAGTGAGCATTATACACTTTGTATTCTGTGTTGTAATTGAAATCAACATATTTGAAAATGTAGAAAAAAGATCCAAAAATATTTAATACATTTTATTTGGTATTCTATTGCTTAAGAGTGCAATTAAAACTGCGATTAATCACGATTAATTTTTTGAGTTAATCATGTGAATTAACTGTGATTAATCGACAGCCCTACCTATAATTAAATTTGTAACTGAGGGCATTGTCCACCAATATTGGCTCCTTCATAGGCCGCTCTCAGTGGATAACTACCCATTTTAGCAGTTAATATGAATAATCTTTCATGCTGTATTTATTAACTTTGATCAAATCTAAATTTTCCTCAGTAACCCAAAGCTGCATTACCAGAATGGCTTTTTGTGCACATAAAGGCCAAACCTCCTCTAAAAATTCAATTTGCCAGGTGGCTGATTGACTGTAGAAAAAGGAACATTTCTGCAATATATCTGTCTACAGTCCCACAAAATTGCACATCTAGAATTGCAGCCCATTTGAAGTGTCCATTGAGTATCTAAATTCACACCTTTATTGCAGAAAATAAACTTGTGTTTCTAATCATCTTTATTTAGGTTATGTGACAGGCAAGCAGCATTTCTGAATTAGCAGGTTGTGATGTCTATTCTACTGAATTACATACAGGAAAACATAATAATAGGGGCTGTGAGATTTAGGACTGTAATCTCTTTTATATGGTTGGCCACAAGTGAGTCATATAAAAGGCTCTTTTATCATTTTATGGATACATTTCTACTGTGGAACTCTTGCCAATCTTTACTGTTTTCAGATTATACAGTATTTTAGATAAGTTTTAGTTAAACTTAGCACAAGATTTTAAAAAAATCCAGTTTTTCAACCATATTTAATTAAAAACATTTATTTTCTCTTTTCCTCCCATACAATACTGTAAATAGGAAGCCTCAGTACAGATACTGTTTAAACATCCTTTGAAGCCTTTAAAATAAACCATTGCTTTCACACAGAATTTTAAATATATCACTGATGCTTAGTCAGCTATTTCTTTCAATAAAATAAGATATCCTCATACAAATTCTAAAGGTATAGTAAACCTCATGCTTCAGTTCTGAAGCCATTCTCTAACTATCCGAGGAAAAAAAGAAGCGCAAGAGTAGTTCAGATTAACTATGGAGTTATTAAACTTTCCTCAGAAACATCTGGTACAGGTCACTATCAGAGACAGGACAGTGGAATAGCTGATCCCTGAGTCCGACCCAGACTGTTTCTGTCTTCAGATACATTTGGTTTGTGTTTTTGCAATTAAACCCTGATGTGTACTGAATATATTTACTTCCTTTTGCATTCATTGATTATTTTAAACTAAATAAGAAATCTGAGCCCCAGGAGAACAAGGTATACAATATTTTTAGGAAAGGATACCACTCAGCATTTTGTTCAACCTTTAGAGGAATAACAAGTTGCATATTGAACTTTAATCATGTAAGGAGATGCATGACTCCCACAAAAGCCGAAAGGATACCACAAAGGCATAAATAACAACAAAGTCATATTTCTGTGTAGAAGTGGTATGTTGAATTATGCCTTTTTTAGTGAAGATGCACTAAAGGGGGAGAGAGCCCTTTCTACCTCTAGCATGCCTATGCAGAGGCCAGTCTTGTGGCCACACTAACTAAGGAACACCAGAGAAGGCAGGAGCCACTAGTGTTGACAGACTGTACATAAGATTTTCACCTCTCTGCATCAGTTTCCCCTCTTCTGATTGGTGGTCTCCAGTCAACCCCTGATGGCCAATTAGGCTGATGTTTAGAGAGGGTTAGCTGACCTGGCCCTCTAATCAAGTCATAAAGCCAACCCCTCCACCCCAAAACTGTCCACACTGTTCTACAATTTTTGACAAGTCATCTGCTACAGAGATAAAATGTGCTATTTATTATGTATTTTAATGTGCTGAATTCAAATATGACAATTAAAACAACTGATTGACTACTGTTTCTAAGATATTTAAGTTTTTACATTTTATGTCTATGTATATTGTGTAGATAGTAGAGTTTTAATCATAAATTGTAAACCTAGGTCTTTTCATGTTTTTATGGTTGTTTTACATGATAATGATTTTCACACTGTCCTGTTTATGTACCTCTTAAAATCAGTAAAAGGGTTATATAATAAAATTTATTATGAAACAAAAGGCAAAAAACTATTATGTTACATATTTAGTCCTATTCAGTGTCTACTCCGCACTTCTTGGCTGTGTCTCTTGTTCATTAAATGGAGCATCTCTTGTCACTGTCCAGCAATAGTCTGCAAGCATTGATGGGCTCCAGTTGCCCTGATAGCATTTCTCCATTGTTGCAATGTCCTGGTGAAATCGCTTGCCGTGCTCGTCGCTCACTGCTCTTGCAGTTCGTGGAAAAAATCTAGATGAGAGTGAAAAAAATGTATCTTTAGTGACATGTTGCACAAGGCTTTGTATGCCTTGAGGAGGTTTTCCACCAACAACCTGTAGTTGTCTGTCTTGTTGTTTCTGAGAAAATTTATTGCCAACTAACTGGAAGGCTTTCCATGCTGTCTTTTCCTTGCCATGCAGTGCATGGTCAAATGCATCATCTCGAAGAGTTCACGAATCTGAGGACCAACAAAAGAACACCTTTTACTTATCTTAGCTTTCACTTAACCTTGGAAATTTTCCCACGGAGGTACCGTATTTTTCGCTCCATAAGACGCACTTTTTTTCTCCTCAAAAGTAAGGGGAAATGTCTGTGCGTCTTATGGAGCGAATGTGTGGTCCCCAGTGCAGGGGCGAAAAGCGATCCTGCGGGCACGGAGGAGGAAGGCTGCAGAGAGGAGGCTGCTGGGGTTTCTGTATCAGGTCTGTCCCGCCGCGCGCTGCTTCCCCGCTTGTCGCCTAGCAACTGGCAGCTCCCTGACCTGGGGGGGGGTGTGCCAGGTCCGCGGGGCTCCCTGACCCTGGGGCGGGGGGGGCACGCCCTGGGCTGCCCGGTCGCGGCGGTGGCTCCCTGACCCCGGGGGGCTGGGAAGGGGTGCCGGGTCGCGGCGGCTCCTGACCCCGGGGCGGGGGGGCGCGCCTGGCTGCCGGGTCGCGGCGGCTCCCTGACCCCGGGGGGTGCCGGGTCACGGCGGCGGCTCCCTGACCCCAGGGCAGGGGGAGGGTGCCGGGTCGCGGCGGCTCCCTGACCCGGGGCGGGGGGCGCCCCTGGGCTGCGGCGGCGGCTCCCTGACCCGGGGGGGTCCGGTCGCGGCGGCGCCTCCCTGACCCCAGGGCGGGGGGGCGCCCTGGGCTGCGGCGGCCGCTCCCTGACCCCGCGGCGGGGGGTGTGCCCTGGGCTGTTGGGTCACGGCGGTGGCTCCCTGACCCCGGGGGTGGGTGGGGTGGCGGGTCGCGGCAGTGGCTCCCTGATCCCGGGGTGGGGGGGCGCGCCCTGGGCTGCGGCGGCGGCGCACGACCCGGGGACACCTTGGGCTGCAGGCAGCTGCTGCTGCTGCTGGCCAGCTCAGCCCCTCCAGCAGCAGCGGCTGCAACCATTCAAAAATTTTTTGAGGGGCGCCACTTTTGGGGCCCCCAAATCTTGGCGCCCTAGGCAACCGCCTAGTTGGCCTAAATGGTTGCACCGGCCCTGGTCTCGCTGGGACAGCAGTGCCTTCCTTTACTTTACCGGTACTCCTTCAAGGTAAAAAATGCTATCTCTCGGGTACATTGCTGAGGCCTGCCGATTAGTGGAGTCGGCTGAGCATCCTTTCCTCACTGTACACTGGCGCACGCGCTGAGTCCGCTAACCTTTGATGTGCCATCTAATAGGACTGTTGATCTGAAAGGTGCCAAAACTATCACCGTGAAAACTCCGGAATGAGAAAACCCATTACACGGTTGTGTTGTCTTTTGTGCAGAGGCACCAAATTGCCACCCATGTTAATTTTCAAAAGAAAACATTTCCAAAAGAAGTGATTCCAAGAGGAGTTGTTGTACATGTTCATGGAGAGGGATGGATGGACCAAAATGGAATGAGAGTATGGATTGAAAAGTGTGGTCCAAACGTCCTGGGGGGCTTCGAAAAAAACTGCCTTATTAGTACTTGACCAGTTTGAGCACATATTAGCGAAACTACAAAAAAGTGCTTTAAAGAAGTGAAGACTCATCTAGCTGTAATTCCTGGAGGTCTTACCAGCCAGCTGCAACCTCTCGACGTTTCCATCAACAAACCATTTAAGGTCTTTATGCGAGAAGAGTGGAACAATGGATGGCTCTGGAATCATTATTCTGACAACCTACTGACGAATGAAAGAGGCCCGCTATCACTCAAGTTAGTGAATGGGTGAAAACATCATGGCACTCGGTGAAGGAGGAAATCGTTGTCCAGTCATTCAAACAAATGTGGCATTAGCAATGCTTTGGATGGAAACGAAGATAGTACCTTAATAGAAAGAGCGAAAAAGTGATGTCAGTGATTGTGAGCAACTGAGCCTTCATAAATTCTGCACTCTAGCACTGATGAGTTCTTGGGTTCACAGAGACTAGAAGAGTACTCGAACCTTAAAGTCTCTCCTTCATTTGTTAATGACAGTGATGATGGTTCTAATGCCACTGTTGACTGCTGTTCACTTTACACGGTGAAATATATTCTGACATATACCGGTAGTTTATTAAATGGTTTAGTAACAACATTTGATTCAGAATATTTTTTTCTGTTTTCCTCCTCTAAACACTACGGTAGGTGCGTCTTATGGTCAGGTGCGTCTTATGGAGCGAAAAATCGGGTACTTGAAAGCTGCTTCTGTTTTGTCAATGGCCTTGACAAAGTTCTTCATCAACTCCAGCTTGATGTGTAAGGGTGGTAAAAAATCTTCCTTGATTCACAAGTGGTGGATACTGATCACTTTTCCTTCGAGCTCCAATGACTTTGGAGTGGCCAATCTTTCTTGATGTAGGGGAATCTCTTGCACGACATATCCATTCGCAGAGAAACAGCAGTACTTGTTATCCAGTCTGCAAGATCAAGCAAGAGAGCAACAACCTTCAACTCATCCACAAAGCTGCCACTGTGTTGGTCATATTTATACACCCTCAAAAGTTGTTTCATGTAGGTCATCAGGTTTCCTTTCAACTAGACTGCACTGCAACCACTGGAATTGACAGCAAAACATTGCCATATGGCACGCAAAAACAGCTTAAGGACTCGTCTTGTGAATCAATGAACAGTCTCCACTTCATCTGGACATGAACGATAGTGAGGACTGCCACACACCACCTCAATGTTGTTGCAGGCTACCAAATCACCTCCAATGAAAGAAAGATGGACAAGATCCCTTTGAACGGTCCGTAGACATGGGAAACCCTTAAACATCACCTGCCAGGAGATTCCACTGCTGAAGTAAGTCTGGAGCCCAACGTAGCTGCCTTACTCTTAGGGATAGTCAAATCCCTACAAAGGTACATTCAGTTCACTTATCGTTATGAGGTGTGTTCATGAGGGGAATGGGAAGACAATGTGGTCCTGTGACATAATGATGATCAGAGACCAAGAATTTCATCCTCTTCCTCTTCCTTGTCTGACTCAATGAGAATGATTCTGTGCCATCAGGAACCGGCAGCCCTTCTCCTTGGTACGGTGTATAGCTGATGGCAATTTTGGATAAATGCACAGTCCACTTTCTCTCTTTGACCACCTTCCAACTGAGGCACCATGCAGAAGTAAACAATTGCTGGTAGATCTGTTGGCTCTCTCCAAATCATTGGCCTGCAAAAGCATAGATTTCCTTTTTCCTGGTTCAACCAGTGGCGAAATTTGTTGCCACAAGTGTGCAGCAATGTGTGGGGCCCACCTCTTGTCCTGATCTCCAATTTTGCAGCCAGGAATAAAGGTGATAGGCTTTCTTAACCAAAAGTTGAGATATTGCGCTTTTGTGATGCAAAAGTCACTTCACACAAACATAGCAAGAAGGTTATCTGCACTGTATCACACAAGTACGAGGCATCCTGCTCACTTTGGCTAAAAGAAAATTGTGTCCCTTTGCAAAATCAGGACACTGACGAATAAGAGAGCACGATGACTGTATGATTCTAGAGGCTGATTATAGGCATTGTTCAGCAGAGTGAAGCTATCGTTATGATGCATCATCCATGACTGTTAGGAATACATGAAATGCATTCCTAATCATGTATGACACAATACCAGCTTCAGATTGCATCATTCATTGTTTTGCCTAAAAAGCAAGTACTGTCCAAAAACAGTCATAGATTTATTCATAGATCCAGTCAAAGATGTATTTTAGTCATTTCTGGTTTAAATTGAGATCCCTTCCCTTTATAAGTCACTTATCCTCTGCCATTCTCAAGTCAAGGGTCGTATATACTGACCCAATAGCATAGCTTGAAAACTAGAGCCAATCAACAATTTTAAGCATCATTTTCTTTCTCAGTGACCCAGAATTAGTAAAGTCTGACTACATTTATTTCAGAAGCATTTTGGCTGTAGAGCAGTGTAATCTTTGCTCTTCTCAAGCTGAATTAAGTCTCTGCCCTTCCTTAGCCACACAGATCAATGGTACCCTTCCAGACTTGTCCCAGCCTCATGATAGTCCACTTCTCCAGAGTAGCATGGTCCCAAAGAAGAGAAATGGTCACCAAAGTTAAAAAGAAATAATAATAAACAACCAAACACCAATGCACTGGCTATATGTCTGGCTATTCAAATCCTAGGTCTTCTAGCAGATTATGACAAATTCCATTCCCTGACTACAATGTAAATGAACTGAAAGTACTGACTCTGGGCCTCTACTTGGAAGAGGAAAGTTTATCTGGATCTTTCTCCCAGTTACACTTCACTCCCAGGATCACTTGCTTACACAATAAAACATTCTAAATCATGTTTTAAGTACTGTCTCTCAAAGAAGCACACTCCTCTGTTCAGAGTTTCTCTTTTCTGGTCCTGACCACAGAGACTGAATAGCTTCCTACAATTCTTCATCCTGGACCTCTTCATCTGGCTTCCCTATAATGCCCCTAATTCCCCAAGAAAGGGAGCTTTTCTCTTGCCTAGGCCTCCTCACTGGATTCTCTTTCCTGGCTGATTTCAAACTTTCTTAGTAGAGAGCTCACCTTCAGGTCAGGTTTCCCCTACGAGTAAATGCAGAACATCATTCCACCGTCTTTGTCTACTGAGTCACAGGCTTCCCTTATACACTATGAAGGGTCATGGAATTGTCAGTTGGCCTTCAGGAATTAAAATTTCCCAGATCCTCCAGGGAACTACAGGATACCTGTTCTTAAAGGGCCAAGCAGTCCAATACTACTCCACACTGGGCAGCATCCCCTCTTAAAGATCCCAGCTCACTTTTGCTACACAGAACCAGAAGAGAATGTGTCTGGGCTGCAGCTACAGTACTGTGTAGGGAAAGTGGTGTCAAAGGTTAGCAAGGGATTCTTCTCCCAGCACCCAAGATACATTAATCCTTTCAAAGCTGTATTTCTCACTGACATTGGCACGCAGGTAGTGCACTCCTTCCACTTCCACAGCACAGGTAAGCTTCATAGGAGGCAAAATTGAGGCCTAATAATTTTAATTGTGAAGAAAAGGGTCAGATGATTAATAGGTATTAAATTTTATGGAAGCTACCCAGGAAACTACAGCTTGTTAAGTTCTTGAAATATGTGGAATAAGATTTATATTGGGTTTCTTCAACAATACAGCCATAAAAAGATCAATATCTTAATTTTCAAAACAAATTACATGTGCGAAGCACATCTTTGTAATCTGAAAGGGATGACTATTGGATGACAAATTCTGGATTTATACATGTCTGATTTTTTTTCCACCCAAGTGGTCATGTTTTTAAGGGTTCAATAGCTGCGAGAAAAATCATATGAATGACATTGTAATAAAGATAGCTATTTTAATAAGACATTGCGAACAACAGCACCACAGTAATTCACTACGGGAGTTGCATACAATTTCATGTAGAAGTGAATGATAAGTTGATGATTTTTCCTATAAAGCTGTCAGATACAACAAGGTATTCAATAAAAATATGTTTATTTTTATGTACCTGCACACTCAGACTCTTTTCACCATATTTCAGGCATGGCTCTTTTTTAACAGTCAATAATGTATGGTTATGTTCTTCAAAAAATAAACAAACATTTTTGAAGATTTTCTCTATAAATTATTCACGTGTTTGTGATTTGTTTTAGAGAGTCATAGTCAAAATGCATTTCAAAAGGAATCATCTAGTTCCAATAGTGTGATTAGTGGTCAAAATAAAGTTCCTTGAAATGCTTTTATTTACTGTCATTATGTATGCATTGAATGCAACGTAACCTAATTTACTTATCAAAAATGTTTTGGCAGTTCATTACTTAAACCCAGCTACTGAAAATGTACACGTGTTTCTTTTGCTTGATCTAGTCCCTGAGAAAGAGACTCTTTGGACCATTAAGAAGCTATTTTTCACACAATACTTTAAAGCTAATGTGATTTATTTTGGTATCTCCACACTAGTACATACTCACGCTAGTAGCCAAAATACACAATTGGGCTATAAATCAGTAGTGAAGGCAAACTTTAAAAGGTTATCCAAACTTATGTTCAGCTTAGAAACAGGGGCTGGGACACTAATCAGGAATATATACTTATGAAAACTTTCTGGAACTTCCTGGTTCCAGCAAGATACAATTTAGGTGGTTCTATTTCCAGTCTTGACCAAAACCAGAAGTCAGCTTACTATATATTACACACACACACACACACACACTCCCGAATGGAAAAACAAAAAATTAATTAAAAAACCCAACTAAATTAAATAGAATTTCACAATATCTGAATTGGCTATAAATTTATTCAACTTTATTTTTAAGAACCAAAATTTCTGATCTATGCTAAAGTGAAACATTTTGGAGCTAGTACTTATGCAGAGGAATGAATAGCACACAGAAGAGTTACAACAAAACATACTACCAAGGATTTAATTATTATACTTGGATTTTTCCAAATGTAGAAGTCATAAATCATGATGGAAGGAAAAGGTATTTTAATATAACATTATAGAAATATTAAACAAACTTCTCTTTATCCAGATGAGTCTTTTCTAAGTACTGTAGCTCCTGCAATTTCATATAGATAATGAAGTAAGGGTGAAAAAAAGCTTCAAACAAAAGAACTCATTCTTCTGAGCTTCTATTTCTTTTCTGTCCCTATTTTTTTTTACAATGAAGACTAAATCTATGCAGTATTAAGGCAATTTTATTAAAACAATGCTGTTTATGACTTGATTTTTTTATTCCCTTTCATAGATTTCAGAGAGATCATTCAGAGAGCTGTATGGTAGAGATAAAATCACTGCCATACAGCTGTTTTGATAAACTTTAGTTTCTATAAATATCTGTTAAAGGCAATAACGTTTTTCTAACTACCATTCACATTTAGATTTTTTAATAGGTAACATATACAGTAAAACGGGCAACATGAGGGACTGGCACAGGGATGGGAGCCAGTAATCCCTGGGTAGGACTGGGCAAAAATATTCTTTCCATTGAAAAATGCAGATTTGGGTCAACCAAAACATTTAATGAATTTGTATCAATTTGAATAATTTTTTTTGGCGAAAATGAAAAAAAAAGCGCAAAAATGGCAATACACAATTTCCCAGTGGTTACTCCCTATGAAGTAAACAGGATGAAATTCAATAGGACAAATGCAAAGTACTCCACTTTGGAAGAACAATCAGTTGCACACAAACAAAATGGGAAATGACTGCGGAAAGGCTTCTGTGGCTCATAGTGGATCATAAGCTAAATATGAGTCAACAGTGTAACACGGTTCAAAAAAAGCAAACATCATTCTGGAATGTATTAGCAGGAATGTTGTAAGCAAGACACGAGAAATAATTCTTCCGCTCTAGTCTGCGCTGATTAGGCCTCAGATGGAGTATTGTGTCCAGTTCTGGGTGCCACATTTTCAGGAAAGATGTGGACAAATTGGAGAAAGTCCAGAGAAGAGAAACAAAAATGATTAAGAGTCTAGACAACACGACTTATGAGGAAAGATTGAAAAAAAACTGGTTTGTTTAGTCAGGAGAAGAGAAGATTGAGAGAGGACATGATAACAGTTTTCAAGTACATAAGAGATTGTTACAAGGAGAAGGGGAAAAATTGTTCTCATTAACATCTGAGGATAGGACAAGAAGCAATGGGCTTAATTTCCAGCAAGGGTGGTTTAGGTTGGACAACAGGAAAAACTTCCTAACTGTCAGAGTGGTTAAGCTCTGGAATAAATTGCATAGAGAATATGTGGAATCTTTATCATTGGAGATTTTTAAGAGCAGGTTAGATAGAGATGCTCTAGATAATACTATGCCCTGCCATGAGTGCAAGGTTCTGGACTTGATGACCTCTGGAGGTCCTTTCCAGTCCTACATTTCTATGATTCTATGATGTAGGAGTCACAAGTTTGAATCTCTGCTCTGGAGTGTACTTCCCATCTCACGTGAGTATTCTAGCTATCAGGTTTTAAGCTATTCACTGTAGGTCTCTCTAAATTTCTCATGTTGAAGCTGTTTTGCTGTAATACTTGAGTAGTCACTGGGTGAGAGACAGCAAGAGAGAGAGAATGACTTTATAGCCTGATGGTGAGGGTGACTGATACGAAGTGGAACAGTTTCAGCAGAAGAGACTAAAAAGGCACCCTCATCCCAACAGCCAATAGCCCAGTGGTTAGGGTATTCAGCTGTCAGGAAGAACTCCAGAGCAGGGATTTAAAAGTGGGTCTCGCACATCCCAGGGAAGTGCCCTGGCTATTGGGAATAAGGACAGTGCCTTCGCCACCACCTTCATTTTCTTTTATTTAAAAAGGTTAAAAATGCCTCAAGTCCAAATAAATTGCTTCATTTTGGGTTCAAGAAAACACTTTTTGTTCAATCAGAAACTAAATTTTTCTGATGTTTTCGATTTGGCCAAAATTCCAAATTGATTTTTTTTTAGTGTTTCAGAACTGATAGCAAGCTGAAAAATCTGATAGCTCTGCTTCTGAGTTTTACTTCCATATTCCCTTCCTGTGTGGTTTTGAATGAGGCACTTCATTTTCTGTGACTCCATTTCCATGTCTGTAATATGAGAATAACTAGTTAGGGCTGTCGATTAATCACAGTTAACTCACACAATCAACCAAAAAAAAATAATCACAATTAATTGCAGTTTTAGTCACACTGTTAAACAATAGAATACCAATTGAAATTTATTACATATTTTTGGATGTTTTTTCTACATTTTCAAATATATTGATTTCAGTTACAACACAGAATACAAAGGACACACTGCTAACTTTATATTATTTTTATTACAAATATTTGCACTGTAAAATTATAAACAAAACAGTATTTTTCAGTTCTCCTCATATAAGTATTGTAGTGCAATCTCTTCATTGTGAAAGTGAAATTTACAAATGTAGATTTTTTTTGTTATATAATTGCACTAACAAAACCCAAAACAATACAAAACTTTAGAGGCTGCAACTCCACTGAGTCCTATTTCTTGTTCAGCCAATTGCTAAGACAAACGAGTTTGTTTACATTTACAGGGGATAATGCTGCCCACTTCTTATTTAGAATGTCACCAGAAAGTGAGAACAAGCATTCACATGGCACTTTTGTAGCTGGTGTTGCAAAGTATTTATGTGCCAGATATGCTAAACATTTGTATGCGCCTTCATGCTTTGGCCACCATTCCAGAGGACATGCTTCCATGCTGATGACGCATGTTAAAAAAATAAAGTGTTAATTAAACTTGTGATTGAATTCCTTGGGGGAGAATTGTATGTCTTCTGTTCTGTTTTACCTGCATTCTGCCATATATTTCATGTTATATCTGTCTCAGATGATGACCCAGCACATGTTGTTCATTTTAAGAACACTTTCGTTGCAAATTTGACTAAACACAAAGAAGGTACCAATGTGAAATTTTTAAAGAGAGGTACTCGACCCAAGGTTTAAGAATCTGAAGTGCCTTCCAAAATCTGAAGTGCCTTCCAAAATCTGAGAGGGATGAGGTGTGGAGCATGTTTTCAGAAATCTTAAAAGAGCATCATTCCGATGCGGAAACTACAAAAGCCGAACCATCAGAAAAGAAAATCAACTTTCTGCTGGTGGCATCTGACTCAGATGATGAAAGTGAACATGTGTCAGTCCACACTTTTTTGGATCATTATCAAGCAGAATCCATCCTCAGCATGGACACATTTCTTCTGGAATGGTGGATGAAACATGAAGAGACATACAAACCTTTAGTGCATCTGGCATGTAAATATCTTGTGACACTGGCTACAATAGTGCCATGAGAACACCTGTTCTCACTTTCAGGTGACACTGTAAACAAGAAATGGGCAGCATTATCTCCTGCATATGAACTTGTTTGTCTGAGTGATTGGCTGAACAAGAAATAGGACTGAGTGGACTTGTAGCCTCTACAGTTTTACATTGTTTATTTCTGAATGCAGTATTTCTTTGTACATAATTCTACATTTGTAAGTTCAACTTTCATGATAAAGAGATTGCACTGCAGTACTTGTATTAATTGAATTGAAAAATACTATTTCTTTTGTTTTACATGGTGCATACATTTATATAAATATAAAGTATACACTTTGTATTCTGTTATAATTGAAATCAATATATATGAAAATGTAGAAAATATCCAAAAATAAATGGTATTCTACTATTGTTTAACAGTGCAATTAATTGTGATTTTTTTAATCGCTTGATAGACATAAACTAATATTTAATTACCTAATGCAGTTATTGTGAAGCTTATTACTTAGTTAATGTTTGTTCAGTGCTATATATCTTCTAAGCAATATTGGGCCAGTTTTTTTCTGGATCCTTAATTAAGAAAAACTCCCATCAGTATGAAGAGTGAGGAGTGAGAAAAACTGATAAAGGATTTCAGAATCTGTTCATTATTAGAAAGATACATACCTAAAAAAAAGATGGTGGGACTATTTTAGAAGAAAATATTGAATTGTCTGATACTTTCACAAAAAGCTATAGGGCTACTAGGACAATTAACAGTACCAAATCTTACAAACTTGAGATGAATCGGCAGTCACTAACAAGCCACTCAACTGTTCTTCACACAGAGTCAAATCCTGAAATCTTTAATTAGGTTTCATTTACACCCTGCTCCTGCAGTGATCTCTGTGTGGGTGAGAGGTTTCTCCACAGAACTCTTAGAAGGAATCAAATGTTCTATTACCCCCTACAAGAAGGCTGACTAAGTACTTCAGGAATTAGACCTAACAGAGGACCCTTAATCATTTTAATATAAGGAAAAATGTCAATATACAGGAAAATATTTGTGCAATAATGATAATTTTCCATCGTTGGCATATATTAAAAAAAAGTAACTCATAAATGTCACATTCTGAAATCTACACATGTACAGTAGCATTTTTGTAAAAATATCACATCTGAATTATTTATCATTTGATTCACCCTTTAAAATTAAAAAATAGATAAATAACTCTTCTGAGTACTATATAGTAGTTAAAATTCTACAAACAGAAAATATCTAACCATGATAACACTTTCATGAATCCAGTCTGGTGCCTCAGAAGACTAGATCAAAAAGGCTCTGAGAACATCTCCTCTAATTAGGAGGGGGGGAATGAAGGACCTTTGTACAGTAGTTCCAGTGATATGGATATTCAGGAACATTAAAATATTTTCATGAACAAAATAAAATAATAATTAAAAACACTGGCAGATACCATGTGACAACAGATTACGTATCCAACAGAGCAGGAAGACAGCCGCATTTATGATCTCTCTGCCTACTAAATAAAATACCTAATTTAAACACGAGAAAATCTTTGGGTTTTTTATATACAACTATATATACATTCAAAATCCAAGTGAAACCAGTAGGGTTAGGAGACCCATGTAGATCAAAATGAAATATTCACCAAGTCTCATGCAAAAGGATACTGCATCAATAATTGCATATGTATTTGTAGTTATAATAAAGTTTTTAATGGTTTATGGTGAGGAATTTTTTTTATCCTCAACATGATATAGGCATCTTTCATTTGTCACACAATTTCTCTAGAAGATAAGTTCAGTTTTACCATAGAAGGGACTCTAGGCACACACACAATTCACGTTAATTTCAAGAAAAGACTACACCTCTACCCTCTACCCTGATATAACACTGTCCTCGGGAGTCAAAAAAATCTTACAGTGTTATAGGTGAAACCACGTTATATCGAACGTGCTTTGATCCAATGGAGTGCGCAGCCCCACCCCGCAGAGCACTGCTTTACCGCTTTATATCTGAATTTGTGTTATATTGGGTTGCGTTAGATCAGGGTAGAGGTGTATAACCATTACATTTCTTTAGTAGACTCTATATATCTATAGAGTATACATATATATACACGCACATACTTAACGAAACCTTAGTACAAACTAGTGAGAGGAGAATAGGGTGACCAGATGTTCCGATTTTATCGGGACTGTCCCAATATTTGCTTGTTTATCCCGCGTCCCAACTGATGTTTGGTCAGGACACAGGACAAACAAGCAATTTTTCCGTCCAGTCTCACGCACAGGTGGAGCCCAGAGGGGCTTGTGCCCCCCGCCCCGACTCCGTCTCTTCTTTCCCTCATTGGATCCCTTCCCAAATCCCGGCCCTGGCACTGCCCCCAGCCCCACCCACTCACTGCCCCATTGGATCCCTCCCCAAATCCCGGCCCTGGCCCTGGCCCTGCCCCCAGTGCCACCCCCTCACTGCCCCATTGGATCCCTCCCCAAATCCCGGCCCTGGCCCTGGCCCTGCCCCCAGTGCCACCCCCTCACTGCCCCATTGGATCCCTCCCCGAATCCCCGCCACTTCCCCAAGCACACCACATTCCTCCTCCTTCCCAGGCTTGCGCCACCAATCAGCTGTATCGCAGCTCAAGTGCTGGAGCGAGGTCCAGCGTGCGCAGGGGAGCATGGGGTGAGTGAGTATGGCCTGGCCCCGAGCGCCCACCCCACCCCCCGAGGGTGGGGTGGTACCTGCAGGGGCAGCCCCGGGTCTGGCCCGGGGAACCGGCTCCCAGTACACGCCAATGGGTGGGGGAGGGCAGGCAGCAGCTGCCTGCATTGGGACTCTGACGGGGCTTCACCTCCTGCCTCGTGGAGGCAGCGGCAGCCCCATTCGTTCCCCTGCGGGACCTGAGCAGGACGGTAGGGCTGGAGCCTGCTGCCCCCACTCTGGGGCCGCCCATGGTGCTCTGCGGGGCAGCTGGGTGCGGGCCGGGCCCAGGCACACTTGAGGTGACAGGATTGCACTGCCCCACAGGGTAGGCTATAGGGAAACTCCACCCCAGGGTGGAGGCAGCGGCAGCCCTGTTAGTTCCGCTGCGGGACCCGAGCGGGACTGGGGGGCTGGGGCCTGCTGCCCTCACTCCGGGGCCACTCGCGGGATTGCACCAACTGCGCACCTTCCCCTACAGGGGGAGGTGGAGACGAGGCGAGCTGGTGCGGGGCGGGGGGGGTGCTCTGGCGGCTTTTTTTTTTTTCTCTCCACTGGCACCGCCGGTGCCGCCCCCCTCTCGCCCCCGCATCCCGATATTTCAGTGTTGTCATCTGGTCACCCTAAAGGAGAACTACATACATTTGGTACAAACAAGCACTCAACAAGTTCAGGTACTTATGCAAACTTTATCTGAATTAACGCGCACTTTGGGAATCTGCTAGGGAGAATCTCTCATAAGAACGTATTCCTTCATAAGATTTCTGATGCTAACACCTTTTGCTCAGGATGCAAATATGAAAACAGGCTCTCACAGCAACACTGTGCTTCAGGTCTCAGCCAGAACAAGAACGTATGTAAAAATTATTTATATAATACCGTTAGTGTTACATACCACAACTAGCAAATGGGGCTTCAATTCCTACATGGAGTCTCTAGGTGCTACTACAAATAAGAGGGCCAGATTTAGAAATCGGTATGCAACATAATCAACATAATATGGAGGGGGGGAAGGTGCCCCATAACTATCTTGCACCAACTATCTGTGCCACTTTTTTGGTGGATTATCGTGGAAAGCATTCATGTATACATAGAAAATAATGGGGGCAGGAGAGCAATCAAACTTTCCAGAGAGGCTTAGTGCAAGTTTTCTGTGAAAGTTATGGGGACTCCTTCTCTGAAAGGGTATATTCAACCCTAGTGTAAAATTCTCACCCTGAGAATTATCTTACAAATAAAAATAGATAAATCTACACTTCTCATGGCAAACACACTTTGAAAAATACTATGCTTAAAAGTTATTGTAACGTCTTCTATATTTCTTGCCTGGGGAGTTATATGGTAGCAGAATCACCACTTACTGCTATCAGTAATGACTGTTCTGGCCTCTTGATTGCTGGTCTTGTTTTTTAGATTCTGTGCTGCAGTTATTAGCTCCTCCAATTGGGGATGCCTTTGCTCCAATTCCTGTAGTGCTGCCTGTTTGTACAAAAAAAAAAGAAAAGAAAAAAATTATACAAATAAAATTGAGAGTAACCCCAAGCCATTTATAGTTGTATTTCACTATAGGAATACTATACTACTCCAGTGTTCAACATGGTCCAGTAGCCTCTATATTTTAGCGGAATGGCTCAACCCCCATACTAGAATATTATACAATTACATGCCTCAAAATGGAATTTTCTTCCACAGGAAAGTGGTGACTGTTTATGTTCCTGTCCTGAAGCATGAACCTTTATATATTTTTATCTTAATTATTCTTACCTGAGGATAATGATATTCTCATTATTCATAAAAATGTCTACTCTTTCTTTGTGAATTCCACTAAATCCTTCAGGTAAAATTGTCAAAAGTGCTTAAGTAAGGAGCTTAAGTCCCACTGGAAATGTTACCCTTTGGTGACAGTATGTTCTATGGGTAGCAAGCATGTGTTACACAAGGACTCTTATGATTGAATTTACAGTGGAAAGGGCTGTAGAGATGGAAGTGGACCTGCTACTTATTAGATCTACAAGTTCCCCCTGCCTCAAAGAGGATGAGTGCTGAAGGAACTGTGTGGTACTATCTGCTGCTTGAGGCAACAGGATCATCACAAAGTGGCTCTGTTAATCCTCCATAGCCTGTCCAAGAAGATGTGAGGAGGAAATAATCATTTCCAGACAGTAGCCCTCATGGAGTTACCCTTCACCAAGACTATAGAGTCTTGCTTGATATGGGAAACAGATCTTATCCCTGCATGACTAACATGTTATTGAGAGAGATTTAGAAGAAAACTTGAAGGGCAATATTTTGTGTCAGTCTGATTTAAAGCAGAAGAACTCTTTGCTATCTGAAGAAGTAAACTTTGGTCAAAAAATAAAAACACAAAACAAACAAAAAACCCAAACATGCAATACTGTTGCTGCACTTTACATGAGGAAAACTATCCAGTATTATTCATAACAATACCTAAAGGAAAGGCCTACAGAATGTAACGGAAAGTGGTAATCAATCTCTAGATTTTTTTGAACCATCCCATAAAATTTAGTAGATACTTACATCCCTGTAATAAAGCTATAGAAAGGATATCATTTTGTACAATAGATAGTTTTTACAATAATTTGCAGTTTAGCCATATAAAATTTGCATTGGCTTTCAGTCTTACAAAATTATACAGGACTATTACATGAGGGGAAGCTCTTTAGTAAAAAAATCCCTTCACTTCTTAATATTTTAGGTCTATTCAACAGAAATGTCATGTGGCCTTTGAGAACATGGAAGACCAATGAAAGATTTCTGATGTCTTATAATGATTTGTCAGTCTTGATACCTTATAATGTGTGTAGCAAAAAAGGAGGTGGTAGTTGTGATCATTTAAGGAGGCCTCAAGCACACATGTAGAATCTAGTCTAGAATTGTTCACAGAAAGTTAACATAGCTATCATAATAAGCCACTGCAAATTCCACATTGTGACAGAAGGGGAGCTGGTACATAAGAGTGTAATGAATACTGATATGTAAAAAAATTCTGAATATTGTATGTGGCCAGATCTGTGAGGGGAAGTTATTGTATCATTATATCACCAGGGTACGTCGGAATAATAAACAGGAAGGCAACACACAACAGCTTCGCAGATCAGAAAACAGCAAGTATACAGTTAAAAGACCATGGAAAAAACAATTCGTTTCAAGGATTTTACCTCCTGTCTCCAAGGAAGATGCAAGCTTGTTTTGCCAAGTTTCGTGAACTTGGAAATCAAAAGGGCTATAAACAGCGTAAAACTGATCTGATCCCCGAGAAGGGGAGTTGAGTTGTCTAACAAGGAGCTCTAACAAGGAGTCAAGTTGACAGAAAAAAGAGCACTGTTTAGCTCAAAAGTGTGTATCTTCCACCAACAGCAGTTAGCTCTGTAAAAGATATCACCTGACTGAGCTAATTTCTCTTATAGGGAATTAGTCCTTCTAGAGTTCCATTGTCGGAGATGGTTAGATACTTAGTAAGCTAGACATGCATAAAACCAGGTTGATTGTTTTTATGAATTTTTTCTCGAATGCTTTCCTTCTAAATAAATGATACATTTCTTTTAGTAGTTTATTAAGTCACTGCTTAGCATTGTAATTACCCCAGAGAGAACAGAACTACATGGTCTTGGCCTAAGTCAGACCTGTGGAGGCAAACATGATTAATACCAGAGGACTGCAACCCAGTGCCCGGTCTAAGTGTAGGAGAATTGTGTGACTACATTCCCAGCTCAGGTGACAGCTAGATGCCTAACACCTGACCAGCCCAGGTGGGGGTGAGATGTGCAGCTCACTCAGTAATATAAGTCAAAAGCAAAATACATGAAGTTGAGTTTCATTCTGTTCAAATAGCTACACATATCTTTAGTAATTAGTTAATTCTTTAACTAAGTCACATATCTGTATAGCAAAAGTGCATAGATATGTCTATTTAGAATTTTTGCCCTGAACTACCATATTGAAGGGTCTTTTACAATCATTGGCTTTGGTGGCCTACATTCATGCCTATGTGTTTGGATGGCATTATGCCCATTCATATGTTGATTAGATTATTTACAGTGGCACAGGCGCCAACTAAACATTGGTTAAGATGGGCAGTTTACATAATTTAGAGTGCCATTTTTTTTTTACAAGAAGTCTCTGTGACAGCACTTGAGCATATGGTACCTCAATGGACTTTGTTTCTTAACACCTCTCTATATAACTATGTGCTTCTGAAGTAGTGGTACTAAATCTGGCAGAGCTGGAGAGCCAAGCAACCAATAAAATGTTATATAACAACACAAAATAATCAGTGTTATGTTCTGATGCTGTATATCAATGTTTGCATCACACACACATCACCAATAAGGACTGTGTGGAGGGAACATCACAAAACAGACACCATCATGGAGCAATCCACATTCATCCGATTAAATACTCTCTGTCCTTCCTTGCCTCTCTTGACTTTTGAAAGGCAAGAATTATTTCTTTTCCCTGGCTTTTCCTCAACCTGGAAACTGTTTGGAAAAAGTAATCAATGATTGACGCCTCCTGCCAGAAATGTCTCCGGGCCACCTCCACAATGCAAGTCTGTGTTCTTCACACTACCTCATGCGTACTGAACAGCAAAGAGAGCACTTTTCTCACTTTAGTTGAAAGCAGGAATAGTCAGACCAGAGGACACCAGGAGAGCTGCATACAGGATGCTCACAAGCAGCATCTCTCCCCAAATCCAGTGATTAAGTACCAGTGCCTTAACGTCTGCCCACAGAACAAGAAAGAAACCTATGTAGCATTTATATACATTTTTGGTTGCCAGCAGAAAGCAAGACAGGTTACTGCAGTGAACTCCAAATTATGTTGAATACAAAAAATACAGTCAATGAAACTTAAGTATGTGCTTAAACGCTGTCTGATGGACCTGATGCTTAACTGCTTTCCTGAATCAGGGCCTGTGAGAATATTGGCACTGTTTCTCTTTGTAGTATTACTGCTTTCTGTGGGAAATATATCTTGGCCTTTCTTTGAGGAATTCTTTCTCCCTGCCATTGAATGTGTGGGTTCAGATGATGTTCCTCCAAATGAATTAGGCTGTATTTTTCCAAAGAACCAGAGAGAGGTCCTGAAGTCCTGACACCAGTGCAATACATGAATCTGCAGATTCTGGGGCCTAGAAGGTGACCGGAGTATAAAATCACAGGAAGTGTCCCTTTCTTCTGACTCCGAGAATTTTCTTCAAGTAAGGAGGAAACTATTATCTGTTAAACTACTTCCCCTCTTGATCTTTCTCTCTCTGCTTCAATGTGGAGATTCTGCCTAACTTCCTGACAGACTTTTAAAGAAACAATCCATGTACCTTGACAAGGTTCAATCCCCAGCTTTTTGTGCACTGACAGAAAAGGTGTATGCATGCACACATGCAAATCCTATTCCATCCACAGAATGATCTGAGGAAAATTCCCTGAACTGAAGGAAACATAGTTTTTCCTCAATTTTGGTTTTTTTCATGAAATGTTGCAATCTGACTCAAAACCTTCCACAATCAATTTATTTTAATATTCTCCTTCTGATTTAGGTAAGCCCTGATGTTTGCTGAAAAATAGAAACATGGCCATTTGGAGTTTTTTTAATAGAGACGATGACAAGTGCAGGTGAGTAAACGCAACAGTCAGAACAGCTGAGAAAAATAATTAGAGAAGGGTGTAAACCTGAGCAGCTGCAAACTGCAACAGAATCTTTATCAAGACGGAACACAGAGAACACCTGGAGTTCAGCTTAGCTAATATGGAACTTTACAAAACTCATGTAAAGGTTTTTGACTGGGTTAATAGACTGTCTCTCTCTCTCACACTGCCCACACTCACCCATCTGATTTGAAAGAAGTGTTTGGATTGGGGATAGGTGTGGAGGCTTCTAAACAATAGTTTAAGATGGAAAATAGTTGATCAGACAATTTTTAATTGTCATCTGACAATATACAACTTTCAGAAAGCTAAATCAGGAGCAACAGGCGTTTTGAAACGTTCAAAGAAACTCTTCAAACTCAGAGCATAAGTAGAAAACATTCAATATAATAAAACTGGATCCCAAAGTGAAACTAAGCAATCTTTATAGACATACAACTGTATAACTGAATTAATTACTTCATTCCAAACTTTAAAATATATCGTTACAATAGCCTAGACAAGTAAAACTCGCTAATAGTGTCATCCTGATGGTGACAGCAGGGGCAACTGACCATAAACTGTTGCTTCAAAATGGCAACTCAACAAAACAAATGCCATTTGTTATTAAAGATGGAAATACCATAAAGTATTTGAATACCATTGTATCAGGATTCTCAAAGGAAATTAAATAAAAGAGAAATCAGTCCTGTACATAGAAACCGACAAAAAGGTTTTTAGCTGTTCATGGCACAAACAAGGAGTCCAGCTGTTCACTGATATTGATAGATTTTGCATTTCTGTATTTCCAAACACACGGAGCTTTGCTCATTTAATTTTTCCACACTCTCCATTCACCCAGGACAATCTGTACACACTATTTAAAACTATGCAAACTGTATTTTTGCTCTGAATATGAAAAGTTTAGCTCTTTAGTTAGTATAACCTCTTGGCAACAGATTGGAATTTGCAAATGTTTAATGTGACTATGACTGTCATTTATTATATGTTTGTACATCACCTAGCACAAGAGGACCCCTGGTTTTTCTCTAGGAGCTACTACAATATAAATGCAAAATAATTAAAAATACTGAAATTAATTTAAATAGCTTGATATAAATTTACTTCCATTTTATGTATAATTTGATATCTGATGCTTAAACAAATCTACTGTGTTAATGCAGCACATAGATATTGGTATAATCTTGTTGTCATCTAGTATCTTATCACTTAACGTATTCCTATGTGGCACAGGAAGGTTTACATGATTCAATTTAATCAGTGAAAATTACAAATAGGGACTGAAACGTATCTGTTGTGAGGTGTACAGACAGGAATCTGACCCTTTAAAATGTGATGAAACTTTTTTTTTTTATCTTGACTGCTGCCTCTTGCTGTAATCCTGATAGTCACTTTATTTCTCAGAGTTTATTGTCTTGAACCTACAAACCCTTATTAACATGAGTTGCTCCAGTGAACTAAGCAGAGCTACGTGCAGATTGGGTCCTATATTTGAAAACAAATATTGTTAAGATGGAGTAACACAGTGGTCAGTCAGGCCATTGATTTCAAAGGCTGCAGAACTAGGCCCCAAACTTGAAATCTCTCTTTTCAGAAAAGCAGTTTTATGAATTTAATCACAATAGCCTGTGGCAGCACCACAGTAATGAAGAGATGTGATTCAAACAGCAAACATCTCTGTTTTGATAAAAAGTGGCACTACAGACTTTTAACACATTTTCCACATTTATGGACAGTGATTGCTCAAAAGAGAAATCCAATTTTCAAGCCCCTAACTTTTATGGTTTCTTTACACAAAAGGGTGGTTGAAATATGGAACAAATTGCTAAAGTCAGCCACTGAAGCAAGTAGTGTAAATCGGCTGAAAAAGGAATTGAAAAAAAAATCTGAAAGGGGGAAATTAAGTGACTATAAGTATCAGCTGGATTTGTGGCACTTAAGACAATGCTCTAAAAAGTTTACTGGGTTTATAATAAATCATTAAAAACTAAAACTAAAAAACTACAAGCTTATATGTTGAAATATATATGAAATAAATTGTGTGACTTCTGAAATTTATCTGCTGTTTCAGTTATGCTTCTGGTTTGCGTTTATGGCAGCATTATTAAATTAAAGTATTTGGTTACACAGCAGTACTGGTGGTTCCAAATCTGATGCATTTATCTTGGCATAGCTACAGCTGACTGCCACTTGGGTCTGAAAGGAATTTTTTCTCACTCTGCAAATGGATTTTTTTCACCCGGCGCTGGACATCAAACAGTTAACTCACTAACTGGACAGAGCCATGGGTGGTTGGCTTTGCCATGCGTTAGTAGATTGTGACTGATTCTGAGGTATACTTTACAGAGATTATGAGTTTCTTTTCACCATTGTGTTACGCTGATATAACTTTACTGGAATCAACAGAATCACATGGCATAAAACTGAATTAATACATGGGTGAAGCATGTCATAACTTTATTGAAGAGTCCTCAGCAGTAACGATACATCTTGGGGTCACATCTGTCACCTATTTTACATACTTATATAGCATGCATTACTGTAATATATAAGTAAACTCAAGAACAAGGCCAGAAGTGAATAGGCCATGGGATGAGGTATGTAGCAGTATAGAGATTTAGGGAGGACCTTCTTCATCAAACGGGAAATAAAAGTACTATTTTGTTAATATCCATGTCAGTTCAAAGCCAACTCATGGTAAAAGGTGTGGGTAATTCCTGGGTTGAATAATTAATATAGTTGCTGCCATTCATTAATATTATTACTAAATATGTGAAATCTTTATTCACTGAACTCTGTATCACCACTTTCCCCTCCCCTGACATTTCTATACAATAACTATTTAGAAGGGGGGAAAAGCAAGATTTGTTCCCCTCTCTATGAAGCTGCTGACTTTTGCATACTCATGATGAAGTTCTTTGCTTAGGCAATTCAGAATTCAATTAAAGGGGTTGTTGAGGAAAAGGTTTGATTATCTGTCTTTTAACGCTTACAGTGTTCGAAATAAAATCTAACCAAACCAATAATTTCCTTTAAGAATTTCACAACTGTCTCAACATGGACTTAAAAAGCAACCTTTCAGGGGTGCTGCAAACCTGTTCACAAGCTGGATGATCCTCTATATCTGACAAATGCTATGCACATACCTATGAAGACTGTAATTAGCAGGCTTTGGAGAAAGCTTGCTAACAATCTCAGAAAATGTAGATCTGTAACACCTACAGTGTATCTGCATAACAAAATAGGCTTTGTTAAATTATTCCCCCCCAGCACAATTTGTATTTTTTATTTTTCACTGAGCAGAAACAGAATACGAGAGAAAAGGATCTTCATTTACATATGCTGTCAATTTAAAAATAAAATGACATAGTAACGCAACTTATTAATTTAACTCTGCAGAGATTTCTTTTAAAAAGGAACATTTTGTTGCAGTAATTAAACCATTCCATGTCAGTAGACTTATAGTTTTCCCTCAAAGGGGTCACAAAAATTACCTAGCAGCTTTGCTAAACTGACTTACATGTTTCTTTAGAACCAAAATGGTATCAGAAAACACACTATTTCTTCTCTGAGTTCAGTGTATTATTCATAAGAAAACACTTTATGCCCATTTAGGGCTCTGTCTATCCAAAAGCTGCCTCGACAGGCCTCACTAGCTGGAACAGCCAGAGTACCATCTTCCTTACTAGTGACTATGTAATATTTTGAGGAATCCATGATTTCTCCCTTACCAAGCAATAGGGCTGATGGAACTGATTATGCTCCCACACTAGTATCAGCTTCCTGGACAATACTATCAGCTTCAGCAATGGAACCTGTAGCGGGCTGCGGCAACACACTGGCAGCGCCTCCTGCTAGTCATCCTGGGAATTAGCTCTGTCCACTCAGGAGCGCTCTCTGCAGGCCAGTGTCTCATTTGCTGCTGGCCTCTGGTGTCCTTCCCGGACCCTGGTGCCCCTTCTCTCAGGGTTCTGTCCCCTGCAGTACCCCGCAGTCTCGCTGGGTCCCCCCTCCCCGGGGAACCTCCAACCCCCTATGCCCACCTCATCTCAGTCCTGGGCTACTGCCAGTCACCATCTAGCCCCCGCTCACTGGGGCGGACTGCAGTATAATTGCCACTCATCATTGGCAAGGACGGTTTGGACCTGCTGCCTCTGCCTACCCTTAGGCTGTCCCCCAGCAACCTCCATACCCTTCTTTGGCCTTTGGTTTTCCAGGCCAGAGCTCCCCAGCTCCTCTGGCCTTTCCCCAGCCCTGCTCCAGTCTAGGTACCCTGCTCAGTTCCCAAAAGCCAAGCCCATCCCTCTCAATAAATTGAGAGAGACTGTCTCTTGGTTTCTGGCCCACAGCCCTCTTATAAGGGCCAGCTGGGCCTTCGTTAAGCCAGCCACAGCTGTGGTCAGCTACCCACTCAGCTTCCCCAGTTGTTGTTAATCCCTCTTACCTTGCTGCAGCCCTCTTCAGGGCTGCTTTCTCCCTTCCAGCGCCGGAGTGGGGTGCTCACCCCGCTACAGAACCCTACAGACAACTACATACAAGAAACCCACGGATCACCAAACCATAGACCAAGTAACCATCCCAAACACACTAACAAATGTTATCTAATGCTAGGCAATCAGATACCACAAAATATGCTTCAAGTAGAAAGTTTGGGATATACACCTTAACACATTCAACACTGCCTTCACCAAACAAGGACACTCCAACAGAGAAGTACATTGCATCATCCCAAATATCCTAAGAAAACCTGCTTCAATATAGAAATAAACCTCCTCTAACTGCACACCCCTAATTATCATCTACCACACCACACTGGAACCCATACAGGGTAACATCAAATAACTACTACCCATACTCAATAGGAACCACATCCTGAAAGAAATCTTTTCTGAACCCCTTCTTATGGCTTTCAAATAACACCCCAATCTCTCCAAGCTCATCGTCACAAATAAGCTCCCCACAGAGCAGGACATGCCAACTCAAAACAGCACCAGACTCTAGAAAAACTGATGCAAAAGGTGAAGACATATTTCCACTGCTGCAGTGATCAACATCACCCACAACATACCTTTCAAGATCTATGGATCCTACACATGTCCATCACAACATGAGGTGTACCTCATCCAGTGCACTAAATGTCCCGATAACAATTATGTGGGAGAAACCAGACAATCACAACACTCTCAAATGAACTTACACAGGACAATAATAAAGGACAAACACACCACGTCACCTGTGGGTGAAAATTTTTCACAAAATAATCACTCTATATCTGACCCATCAGTCCTCAAAGGAAATCTGCACAACACTTTCAAAAGACGAGCATGTGAGTTTAAATTAATAATTTTACTAGACACTAAAAATCATGGATTGAATAGACGCTTCGGATTTATTATAACAATCTATATCTCTAGGGTGACCATAATACCTAAAGTAAAAATGAGAGGGCCGCTGGGCTGGGCTGGGCTTGGCTGGGCGGCTGAGGCTGACCCTCTGAGTCCTGGGCTGCCCGCGTCTGGGGCTGAGCCACCTGTAGGTGGGACTGACCCCTGCAAGCTCTGCGCTTCCTGATGCTGGGGCTGACCCCCCCCCGAGTCCCGCTGCTCGGCACCTTGCATCGCTGATCCCCCTCCAACCCTCCTTCATGCCCCCCTAGGGGAGCACACATGATTTTTTTAGTAAACTGGGCATTTGTCCCATTTGATCTTGCCAATTGATCATTGACAAATGCCCATTTTTGTTAAAAAAGTTGGGATTCCTGGGACAGCGCTTTAAAAGGGGACTCTTTCAGCTAAAACAGGACATACGGTCACTCTATACAACCCACTAACAATCCCCACCAGCTGTCTGCCAGTTCTTCCTTTCCCCCTATGACTGAAGGGGTATTAACGGGCCACTTTGCCTTGAATGATCCCTTGAAATATGTATTAACTACTTAGGCTAAAGTAATAATCTCTTTACTTTGTATTTAGTTGTAACACTCTGCATGCCTTTCCCAGAGCTAAAGAAGAGCTGTGTAAGCTTGAAAGCTCTCTCACCAACAGAAGTTGGTATATTAAAAGATATTCCCCCACCTATCTTGTCTCTCCCATGTGTCAGTTAATCATTTCTGGAAATAATTTTAAAGAGGGTATGTAGTCCCAAATGTCTGTCAGCTGACAGTTTCAACTAGAATGAAAAAAGGGGGGATGAAAGATACTTGCTTCAAACTAAACAATGATCAGTGAGACACTCTAACATTATCAATGGTGCTTGAGTCTGGCAACAAGGATAGGAGTATAACTGAAGCCCACAATCTTCTTAACAATTAAGGATATGAGTACTGTCCTGTCACATACATTTAATTTTTAAATAAAAATCCCATAGGCAAGCTCTCTACTCTTGGATTGCAAAAACCTTCCAGGTGGCTGAAATGAGGGAAGGAAAAGCGCAGGATAAGGAGTTAAGGTGTTTTGGAGTGAAGGAGCTCTTTGCACGTAGCATCCTACTTTGAAATATAAAGAGATTTTGCGGGGAGGAGAGGTGGTTGTAGAACTGTCCTTACTCAGCAGGTCAACCTTCCTCTAAGTATCTTGACTTGCCGCAGAGCAAAAGTTGATCTATAGACTGGAAGGCTTGTATATTTTCTGCCACACTGGGTCCTCAGGATTCTATTTCTATGAGATTTTTTAACATATTATTTTAAACATGATATATAGTAATTTCCTCAGACTTGATGAGTCTTGGCAGCCACCTCAGCCACTCTCCGGGGAGTACACAAATACTGAACAGAGGGATTCTACATGGGAAAGGTGCTGTCCAGACTATTTTTGAGCATATGGTAAAATGTCAACTAATGGGGTCACAATGACAGCAGCTTACCCCTTGGAGATCAGATGTCATGATGGATTCTGCTAGCTGAGAGATGGAAGAGGAAAAAAAAAGCAGATAAAATGATAACACAATGAATTGTAACTGTTCTTTGAATCTGTCTCCTAGCATAAGTGTGCACACCAGGTCCATCACCACAACAAAGCAGGAAAAAGATAAAGTTTCCTCTGTAACAAGTGCTAACTTCTGATTGTATGGACGTAATAATGATTAAAACACTATTAAAATTAGATTAATGAACATGGTTTAGGATAAACTGGAAATAAGGGCTCAATGATAATATTAAGATTACAGACTCAGGAAGCAAATTTGAGTTGAGGACTTGCATGAAGGTAAATAGAAAATGAAGCAGCTTTTAAGGATGTAACTCCAGATAAATCAGAAACGTGCAGATTGAGTGAGTAGAGTGACTTTTTCCTACTGTCGGAGCCCAACGGCCTCTGGCCTAAGATGGCGGCCTGCAGGGCCTTAAGATGGCATCTGTATGGCAATTGTAGGTCATCCAAAGGTCACATTAGCACTGTGTGTTACCTTGAGGGCCGTGTGCAATCTCCTGCTCTTCTGCCCAGCAACCCAGGGGTCAGGTTAATGCCGTGTGCATACCACCTAAGTGCCTTGTGCAAAGGGGCCCAGTCTGACCAATGGTAAAACAGTTCACAAGGTCAGATTAGGGTTGTGTGCAAACCTAGGCTAGTGTGCTGTGTGCAGCTTCTAGCAGCTTCTTGTGTGCCGTCTGCAAAATCTGCCCACGTAGGGGGCAACAGCTCGGAACCTGGAGGGTGGGGGAGCTAGGGACCAATCAAATTGTGCCATGTGTGTTTCAGTCCCTGGAATAAAACTATGCCTCAAGCCAGGGTCTGTTGGGAGTGTCCGTTAACTGACTGAAGGACCTGATCAACCCTTCAGTTGGGGGCTCCCCAGGTTATAGCCGGCTCGGGACGTGTGTTTTATTCAGTTCTTGGGTTCTGCCCATGCTACTTATTTTATTTCTTGGGTTCTGCCCATGTGATTATTATTTCTTGGGTTCTACCCATGGATTTATGATTTAGCAACGGTATTTTTCTACGGATTTTTGCTACGGATTACTTATTTATTTCCCCGGATCCGATATGCGTCTGGTGTCTGCTCTGCTGGTCAGCTGCATCTGGAATATGGTACTTGTGTGCTAACTGTTTGTGCTAACTGTCTGTGCTTTGCCTAACTTCTCCCTTGTCTTTTCCCTTATTTGGTATACCACCACAGGTACTGCTGTTTGTGACAAAAGTTCTGTGTGTCTTGTCTGTCATAAAGCTCTATGTATATGGTACCAGATCTGAGTTATTGAAAGATTGCTATTAAGTTCAATTTAATGTCTGTAATAATAATGTTTGGTTAAGTGCGCGCATAATTCATTTGATTGGTGTATTTGTTTGCTTGTAAAAGATTGATTTGGTGTTAATAGATGTAAATAGTTTATCCTAGGATTGTGTACAGTTTTCTCATATTCATAGTGCTGTTAGTTGGCTATGAAGTATTCAGTTGTGTATTTCTGCATATAAATAGTTTGTTTCTGTTAGTTGGTAAAAGTGCTCCTCCGCAGCCCCAGTTGTGTTCTTATCCCAGTCAATAAAGATCACTTATTGTTTAAGTTTACCAGTTTGTCTGGTCTCGCGGTTTCTTTCCTCACCGGATCAAAAAGAACTTAACCGAACCCAAACTTTTTTTTGGGTCCGGACACCTACTACTAAAATATTCTTCTGTAGATTATGGATGTATTTAGAGTATATAAATGGTACCTGGTTTTGAGGACAACAGATATAAAATTATTACCTGAAGAATAAAAATGTTACTGGAGGCAGCATTTCCCAATCAAGAAAACTTTTCTTTTTCTTTGTTATCCAAGCGTAATCATTGAAAATTTTGACTTTTTTTCCAAACTGTTTTCAGCCTTTAGTGCCCCTGAACCTGTTTGTTTTCTTGATAACTTTTATCCCAATAATCTCTATATATTAATATTATTATTATTATTATTATTATTATTATTATTATTGTCATGTTTACATCAGTTGTAACCACCTCTTTAGGTTAATTTTTTGTCTCTTTTTGTGTGTGTTTTTGAAGTCTCATTTTGCTATCATTTTTCCTAATAAAATATGTGAACATAAAGAAGAAATAAAGTACTAAAAGTTATTTAGGTGCCCCCTCCCATTGATTTCATTTTTATTATACCTTTAAATTTTTTATAAGTGTAACATTTATAAGTTTTACAATATTTCAGTATGCTATGTCAGATGCTGGTGCTTTCAAAAAACAAGCTGTTGAGTACACACACAATCCAGTATCTGAGTTTCTAAGGAATCAGGCAAGGCTATTTTAGGCCAACTTGTATTATTTCAGACTATCAGAATCAACAACGTAACAGATGGGGCCCAATCCTGTGAGCTGCTGAGTTTCCTTAATTCCTACTGAAGTCAATAAAACTTTAATCTCTCAGCATACATGGATCATTTGCAAATCTAAATACTGTGATTTGCACCATTTATTCCATCATTTCTTTTATATGACTCAGCTAACTTTTTTCACCAAGATCAGAGTTCTATTAACCTTCCAAACCTCTATTGTCATGAAAACTCTGAAGATTCATTTAATTATCCTTAGACAATGCATTTTAAAAGCACAGAATGAAGGTTCTTCCATCTTGTTACACATTTAACTAAGTGATAAATAAGATGCATTTATCCTGCATTATAGGCTACAGAAATAACAACAACACACTAATGCATTTGTGAACTGATGAAAAGTATATAGATGTCTTTAGCTATCTGCCGCTAAGTCAAAATCAGGGAAACACAATTAATTTTGATAGGGAAGAAAACAGAGATGTTTTCTGAACAGGGACATCTGAGCTCTTCAAATTATCCACCTTTCCAAAATATGATAAATGAGTCTCAGTTCTGCCATGGTGACTACTTACTATTGGCAACCTAAAGAAGGCCTTCCTCAGTCTCTACTGGTTCCTTTCTTTGGAAACCTCCCATTAACTTTAATGAGAGTTTGCCTGAAAGTAAGAGCGAGTGAAAAAATGAGTATGGAAGAACATAAGTATCAAATGCCAGTTAAGACTTTTTACACTACAGAAAACGGTATCGTTGACAAGCATATGCTCAAATGAACATAGATATATTTTTATGCTTCTTTGGAAACTGCAATTTTATTAGGTGTAGTGAACCTAAGTCTTATTAATAAGATCTGACTAAATGACCTCCTGGTGATGGTGGGCAGGATGAGAACCCTGTGTTTTCAGCAGGACCTTGTCAAAGGTGGCCCACCTACCAAGCCTGTATGATTACTTTAAAAAGTAGCGTAATGGAAGCTGCAAACTAGATACAAAATACTGAAGATGAGGAGTTAATTTGGATTGAATAAAGCAGACAGCATCTGACTTCTTTACCCAGAATAAAAAGAAAAAATCTAAGGGACAAATTATTCCAAAAAGTTTGAATCTGGTAGAAAAATAAAAACTGGCTAAATAAAAAGTCTCTTAGCATTAATTTAACAATGCCTTACAGATGAAAGTGCACTAGGAAAGCGAGCACAGCCAAGTACAGAACTTAAATCTTTTAGACAACTTTAGTTTATATACTAGTAGAGCTGAGTTAAAGGAGCTGATCCTTTATCCTCCACTCTTTGTTCTTAGTCTGTATTCCACTCTTATGTCAATACAGCATCCCAGCATAGCATTTCAATAGTCATCTATTTCAATGAGAAATCACTGTAACAAAAAAGGTAAAGGCTGAAGACAAGGCATAAAGATGAAAGATACTGACCAGTGACATTTCAGTTAAAGGATGAACATTCAGACGATTTGTATAGTCTGGATTCTGCAAATCGAAGACCCATATTCTGCTTTTACCTAAAAAACTGTTGATTATGAAGATAACGATACAGTACAGCCACTTCAGTGTATACTGTGAAGGCAGTCTATTACAGACCAAAAAATAAAAACATTCAAAAATTTTGGCAAAGCAAAAAAGTAGAAAAATATTACACCAGGGTTTAACAAAATGTTTAATTTTGACAAAATGAAAACTTTTCTTCAAAAGTTAGGTGTCTAACTCTCCTAGGCACTTTTAAAAATCCTATCTTCAATTAATATCTTTCTTAGGCCTGGTCTACACTACGCTGTTAAACCGATATTAACAGCGTTAAATCAATTTAACGCTGGACCCGTCCACACTACACTGCTCTTTATATCGATTTAAAGGGCTCTTTAAATCGATTTCTGTACTCCTACAAAACGAGAGGAGTAATGCTAAAATCGATATTACTATATCGGAATAGTGTTAGTGTGGACGGAAATCGAAATTATTGGCCTAATTATTTTACAGTAGCTACCCACAGTGCACTGCTCCAGAAATCGATGCTAGCCTCAGACCATGGACGCACACCACTGAATTAATGTGCCTAGTGTGGACACGCACAATCGACTTTATAATATCTGTTTTATAAAATTGGTTTAAGCTAATTCAAATTTATCCTGTAGTGTAGACGTAGCCTCAGACCTACATAAAGGCACCTATCATACTAAGATCAAATAATCAAAAAGTGTTCTTCAGATTTTTAACTTTTTAAAATATTTGATTAAAAAATAAAATTAAAGGAAATTTTAAAACAAAAAGTTGGTTGAAACTGAAAAATGGAAACATTATTTTAATAAAAGTCAAACAGAAACATTTTGATGTTGCAAGGGGGAAGGAAGATTAGGATTTTTCTTCCGCTTAAATGATTTGGTAAAACAATATAAATTTGCTGAATATACATTTTTTGCTATAGAAAGTGTCAACTGAAAAATTTCATTCTGCTCTGATTAGAAGCCTAACTCTCATTTTCAAAAATGATTTAGGCACTTCGGAGCCTAAATCTCACTGAATGTCACTAGAACTTAGGCTTCTAATAGCCAGAGTCCTTTCTGAAGATGGGACTTTTGAAAATTTCTCTCATGATCAACATTTAAAGACATGTATTACAAAGTAAATTAAGTATCAACATCAGCAAACAACTAAATACTCACCACCTGATAAAACCTAAGTCCCTCTCTAATCAATCCACACCATCATAAAGAGGTAGAGTGAACAGATTGTTCATTATCAGGAGACATTATAAAACCTAACAAACTTAGGACCAGTCAGACCAAAGAGAAAGCAAATTTCAAAATCAATGGCCTTTCTCCGACAAGCACCCTGCTACTCAACCACATACATAGATTGAGGGACAGTGAGCTTGAGCACCCCAACTGAGATACAACAGGAAAGGAGGATTCTGTAAGATACAGAGGGTGCAAAACAATAAGAGTTTTATGGATTATTACATATCTTGAATTACATCTGGAAATTAATTTGAAATCAGTGCAGTTTAAGAGAGGGTGTAATATGCTCCACAAATGAAAATAAACTTGGTGTAACTTAGAACATTAAAAATGAAGATGTAGTCCAATCCGGTGTAATATTAGAAGAAAATATATTTGATGTAATGCATTAGATTGGTTATGTACTTCTTCTTTTGTAACTGCTCTTTATTTTCTGTTGTTGAGCTTTACTATAGGATTTTACATTTTATTGAGGGCTGTCCCTAGCTATCCTGGGGCCCAAAGCAGCCCCCCCGCAGGGAGTGTGTTTGTGGGGCCCCAGACCTCCATGGAGGGAGGGGCAGGGATGGCTTGGAAGACAGGGGGAATCACCCCCCAACACTTACCGGTGGTGCGGCTGGGGCCTGGCCGCTGCACTTCCCACCGCCGGTGAGTGCAGGCCCAGCCCTGCTGCAGTCCTCAGGGGAGTGGGGGCCGGGTGGGGGCAGAGGAGGGGTGGGAAGAGGCAGGGCAGAGCAGGGCCAGGGGCTTTGGAGAAGGGGTGGAGCAGGGGTGGGGCTGGGGCAGAGCAGGAGTGGAGGCCATGGAGCTGGAGCAGCACACAGCTATGCAGGGCACCAGGAAATTTGCTGTGGGCTGCCCTACGAGCTTCAGTGCTGCCTGGAATTTTAGCAGTGGTGTATGCTGAGGTCCCATCCCCAGCCACATCTCCTACAAATTTGGTGCCCAAAATTTCCTGGTGCCCTACACAACTGTGTACTTTGCGTATGAGTAAGGACGGCCCTGATTTTATTAGTATGAAACCTTTCCTCATTGCCTGCACTGCTATTGCTCCAGTCTATCCATGTCAATATGCAGTTTAGTTCTGGTTTCCTGTTTTCTACCCCTCCAGTTATAACCCAGCAGAATTCATACTGATGCAACACGTGATGACAAGAGATTTCAAACATCTGTGCAGTGGACACAAAGGTAGTTTTGTTAATTTCTCTGTTTTGGGTTATTTAAGAGTATTATTTTGTCAAAAAAAGTCTCATTTGGGGGTCTGATGCAATGCCCACTGAAGTCAGTCAGTCTTTCCATTGATTCCAGTAGGCTCAGCCACTCCAGTAGAAAAATTCTCAGGGCAGGATTTTCGAGAGTTGGGTGCCTAATTCTTAGGCACTTTTGAAAAGCCTATCCTCAATTAATACCTTTCTTAGAGCTACATAAAGTCATCTATCAGACTGTACAGAATAATACTTAGAATTTAATGAGTGAGATTCTGTGCTGATTCTTTAAAGAGAGCCACCCCTTGAGTTCTGTGAGCCTGTGACTCTGCAGTGGCTGAAGAAACTCCCAAGGTAACAGCCCCAGGTGCCTGTCTAAATTATAGCAGGTGTTGTGGGCTGCCCTACGAGCTGCAATGCTGCCTGGAATTTTAGCAGTGGTGTGTGCTGAGGTCCCATCCCCAGCCACATCTCCTACAAAGGGACTTGCAATGGGGTTCTAGTAAGGCACCCCAATAGCAGTCTTTCACAGAGCCTGCACTGGGAGAATCCTCTCCCAGTCCGCTGCAGGGGGAAGCTATGGAACCTTTTCACTGCTCCAGCCCTTTGATTCAATTAAAGGGGCCACCAGAGCCGTGAAGATCTCACTTCATATTTGCAAACAGGCGTACAAACATTGGACACAATCCTGCAACTTGTGAACATGTGCAACTTCACTAAAGTGAGTGGTCTCATTGACACATGTGATCAGTGATTTCAGAATTAAATCCATTACCTAGTTAGCTACTGTAAATGGACAAAATGAGGGTTAAGGATTATTATAACTAAACCAGTGTATACTGTGACATCTTGAACTCAGACTATCTTTTAAATAGCACCTAGCATGAAGGGGCTCTGATCCTCATTTTGGATTCCTAGGTGTTGTATCGAATTATAACACCTAGGAATAATAATAATAATATATATATATATATAAAAAAAAAATTCCCCTCTCACCCCTATGGGTGGTATGTGTCTTCCTCAACCTCGGGTCCTCTACCAGAGGCCTGGGAGTTTGAGGGTTCTGCGCAGTATCTTAGCTGTTCCTAGCACTGCTGGTTATATAATTACATATAGGTGTAATTAGTATTACTAATATAATAAAAAATCCTCCTCTCACCCCTATGTGAGTGGGTACTAGTGCCTCTTCTTAGACGTGCGGGTCCTCTTCAGAGCCTTGGAGTTTATAGAGGGCTTCTGACGCAGTATCTTATCTGTTCTCTTTACACGTAGCTATACTGGAAACAGAGAGCTTGATGATTGCTTTCCTTGTGCGTCCTTGTAATGTTGAGCTCTTATCTCACTCCATAGGCCTACGAGAATCACGAGGCTCCGTCACAGATGGTGGGCGCGTACGCTTACTTCACCTGCCCACGTTACCTTGGCTGCTTTCTAATATTGTCCTCACCATCCTCTCGTGAGATTCCTCTTTCAGGCTCCTGGTGCCTGGGATCTGTTTGCAGCTCCAAGCACCCAGAGCTCAATGTTCCTTCAACTGCAGCTTCCTGTACGGAGCTTCTCGAGCAACTCGCCTTATTGGCTCAATCCACCAGTCCCGCTGTCTGCTAGCTCCTTGTCCTATTATCACGTATGTTCCTGGGTTGATTGGCCTGAGCTAACCTTGCCTTGTCGCTCTGGATCTGGATCGTCTCCCACACGATCTTAGCCCGCGTGCTATCTCAACAACGTTTCTTTGGGAAGTGTCCGGCATCCGTGTCTGGGAAGGTCCCTTCAGCCCCATACTGCTGTGTGGCAGGGATTTTCCTGTAACGACAACTGGCCGCGCGAGCGCTGTGGCCCGGTGCTGCCGTTCGAGTGTCCTTGGGTTCCGTTGCTTGCTATGGTTAGATGCCCTGGCACACTCATTGGGAGTGTGCTGTCCTCTGAGCCCTCTCCTGCACCTGATGTCTCCTGCAGCCGTTGGAGTCCCTTCTGAGCCCATGACTCGTGGCTTGAGACCCCTGCTGTCCGGATGAATCATCGTGCTCGTGACCGTGTCCGTTGCTCGCTGCTAGTGATGTCTCTCAGTCTCTCAGTTGTCGCTAATGTCTTCTTAGTCCGCGGCGCCTTTGATCAGCCACCTGAGGCTGGGTGGTAGCAATTCACAGTGAGGTCGGGTACGCTCACTGAGCGCTAAGCTATCTCGCTCTGGCATCGGTACTCCTCAGTGCAGTTCTCGTTCTTGCTCATTGGGCAGTCTTCTTGTCTTCGGTTTCGTCCCATGTCTGTGCTGCTCTCAGGGCTATCTGACTCCGAGCAGCCTCATCATGGGGGCCATCTAATACTTGGACTCGTACTCGCTCGAATGCTTAGTCGCGGTTGTAGCGGTTGTCTGCTTCCTAGTCGGAACCAGTTGTCTCTTCTAGTTCTCACAAGTCTGCCCGCCCCGCCTCTCCTTCGGCTGGTTATACGAGTCTCTGCGTGTTGCGACTATGATGGTGGATCACACTCCCGTCGTCTGCGCTGTGATGAGCGTTGCCGAGGGGTTTTTCAGCTCTGGAGCTGTGTCATGTGCTGCTTTGACCAGCTCCGCGTGTTCGTACGGCCAGCGTACTGCGCTGTTATGTGACTCGGCAGAGGGCGGCAGTCGTTGATGTCAGTGATTTGTCTCGTCTCACTGAGGCTGGCTTCAGGACCTGTTGTCCGTTGGTGATTTGCGATGCTGTCTTCTTTGAACCTTCCTCATCATGGGTTTCCATGTGAGCTTGTGGGACGCCAAGGTTACTCCTGTGTAGTGGTCTGTATTGTCATGTATTTGTGGCCCGCTAGTAGTTCCACCCCATCAGTCTTTTGAGCTACGCTTCCCTCTCTTTCACTACCAGTCCGGCACCACTTGCTCCAGTACCGAGATGACATCGTCGTAATCGTCCGACGGTGTAGGATTCGCGGTCAGGTGGTATGTTGCGACGATCGAGTGTGCTCCTGTCTTAGCGATACATTGATGTCGCACCGTCTTAAGAGGTGGCTGATGGGTCGCTTCCCATCTGCAGAACCGGTGCTACCCGACTTTCAATCCCAGCGTCGTTGTGATTATCTGGCTGAGGGGTGTTAAGCCTTTGCAGCGTAGAACAGCTTGAAGCGCGAAAGGTGCACTCACCATTGGTATATGCTCTATGTCTGTGGAATGGCACTGTGGATGCAAGCTGCCTTGTGAGTTGACTTCTAGTGTTGTCATATCCATAGTCCCATTGAGTTCTCTTGAGGAAGGTCCCCTTAGAGTCCCCTGTTGACTTTGTATAGCGCCAGTACATTCACAGATCCACGTGTGTGCGGCATTGAGTCGTAGGCTTTCCTGTAGTCAATCCAGCCGCTGTGCTCAGATTGGTCTGTCTAGACTTGTTGGGGTCTTGGGCGACTGCCTCTGTCATATTGAGCAACTGGTGTTTTGAGCCTCTGGTGTTGTTCCCAATGCCCTTTTCTGAGCTGTGCTCATGTACTGGCCCATGTGGTCCTGTAGCTTGCAGCTATTGATGCCTGATAGGACTTTCCATGTGTGGGGAGCAGATGTTATTGAGCCCGGTAGTTAGGACCGGTTCTGTTCCCCTTGCAGGGTCTTTCATGATCACACTGTCCTTCCTTGTGTTAAGCCCAGTTTGGTGGGGGCCTGCTGCTAGCAGCTGGTTCATCTGTGCTGCTAGGCGTGTCATCCAGCACTGCTGTTTAGTTTCTTTAGCCAGTAGATGTGGATCATGTCTGGTCCAGGTGCTGTCCCGCTTTCTTCATGTTCTTGACCCCGCTGCTGGATGTCTTCTACTCTGATGGTGACTGGGTTCTGTTCTGGGAGATTGCTGTGCTCTGTTCTCAGGTCCTGCAGCCACTTTGCACTTGGTTATATGAGTCTTCTCTTTCTCCCATGTTCTTCCATACTGTTCAGTTTCTGACTGCTGGTGGCTCTGCTGTTATTGTGTTGTTGCACTGCAGTTGGGAGTACACCTTGGATGGTTCTTGTGGAGAACAGGGCATTTACTTTTTTGGCCTCTGCTTCTCTAGTGTATCTCCTTAGCCTGGTAGCCAGTGCTGTGAGCCTTTGTTTAGCAGTCTCTAGGGCTTCAGATGGAGTCAGGCCCTTGTATTTTTCAGTAGCCGAGTCTTATCCTTAATCTCTACACCCTTCTGTAGTTCCACAGCTGACTAACTTCTCTCCGAGTTGCCTTGATCTTATCCTCCAACCTCATTTTCCAGGTGGGTACATTACTACTGTTGTTTTCTTGATCGTGTAGCCAAGCATCTCCAGGATTACAGAGGCTGTAGCGTATACCAGTTCATTGGTTTGAGTTATGGTGGTAGTAGGGATTGTCATGAGGGCTCTATTGGCATCTTCTAACATACTATCTGATGGTACTTCTCACTGAGCCTTGGTAATCGGTCTCGAGGATTGACTGTAGCTAGTTTCTCCATGATCTTTATGCCTCATATCAGCTGCTGTTGCTCTGCAATGGAGGGGGTGGCAGTGAAGTTTCAGCTTCAGGCGTGGGCTGCACATCCACTTGTTCTTCCAGGTCTTCTTGAGTCTGGGATGTAAGTGTGGAGTTGGTCTATCTCAAGCTGTGAGAGCAGCTTCCTCTTTACTATGTTGAAGCGTTGGGTAACTAGCTGTTCTCAGTAAGTGTGGATGTAGGTCTTTTGTCCATCCACAGTCCCCTCATACGTTTCATATATCCCCTCTCATTAGGTCTACTGTTGTAGTAGCATTCCATCAATTCCAGGTTCTCTTGTCTCGTCCATGAATGGTTTTTTGTTCCAGTAGCCCACTTATCGTCAGATTGTCCTGGTTCCTCAACATCTGGCCGGACCTTGTTAATCGGGCGACGTCCGAGCCGGCAATGACTCTCCTAGTTCATGTCACTCTCATATTTGAGGTAGGCAGGTGAAGCGTTAGGGGGTCTTTTGCCCAAGGACCCCTACTGGAAAGTTGGGTATCAACCAGGATTTGAACCCCGGTCTCTCGTATCAAAGGGCGGTCTCCCATATCAAAGGGCGGCGCTCTTAACCACTACGCTATCCAGTCGCCTCTATATTATATATATTTTAAAGCTGGACAAACAGATATAGATAATACAATATAATTTGCCCATGGGCACAAATCAGTAGAAGAAACAGAATTAGATGCTACTTTTCTTCATTAAAAAAAATTCTTCGTTAATCACAAAAGATTGTTTTGTTCCAGTAGCGTCCTGACTTCAGAGAGGCTATGAATTTGATTTCTAGACTTGGTTAATTCTTCACCATGAGAAAAATGAATGAAGATGGATACAAGATAGTCTTTCCTAGTCTATTTTTATTTTTAACATATTCATAGTTCCTATTGTGTTTTGACAAATATGAACAAAAGGGGTAAAGCATTAGTACCACCATTTACAAAGATGGCATAGCACTTTTGCAGCTCTGGCACAAAACCACCTTGTTTTTCAGTTTCAGCTAGACTATTCTCATGCAAAACGTATCCTTTCAACTTTACAAAATTAGTGAATCTTAGCTCTATCCCAAACTGCATTAAAATTTCTTTATAATAGATGTGTTTGTCTGTCACTCAGAAAATTGCTATACCCAGCTCTAGCCAGGTGTCAGTCAAAGCCACACTGGAGCTGAGGGCAAAGCTCTAGGGGTGAGGCACGGGTGTTGTCCTCCCCTCTACAGCTGTTTTTCAACATAAATGTTAACTCATTTGCATGTAATGACCCCAGCTATTAAACACAAGGGCTTGCAATTGGCTTCTAATAGTCCATTATATTAAAAAACATGAGGTGGGTGAGGTAATATCTTCTGTTCTGTTCTGTTCTTCAAAGCTTGTCTTTCTCATCAACAGATGTTGGTCCAATAAAAGATATTACCTCACCCACCTTGTCTCTCTAATATCCTTGAACACACAAGGCTACTACAGAAAAAGTTATTCACCTTGTGCAGTAACTGAGGTTCTTCGAGATGGTGTCCCTGTGGGTGCTCCACTTTAGGCATCTTGATGCTCTGTGCTTGTAATCTGAGATTTGTGGTAGCAGTGCCCGGTTGGGCCGCCCACATACAGTAGCCATCATGCGCCACACTGAACGGTTACATAGCAGTGCGCAACCAACCATCCCCCAGTTCCTTCTCTACCTCAGAGAATCGGCCTGAAACTCCTAAGTAGAGAGGAAGAGGGAGGGTAGTTGAGCACGCACAGGGACAACTGTCTCGAAGAACTTCAGTTACTGCACAAGTTGAGGTACTTTCTCTTCTTCCAGGAGTGTCACTTTAGGTGACTGTTGAGCAGTGCCCCTCTGTGGAAGTGAGGGGCTTTGGAGTTGATCTATTGTCAGTGGATAATACCGTAAATCCAAAGTGAGCATCTGATGCTGATTGTTGTTCTAAAGCATAGTGTTTAGTTACAGTATGCACTGATGCCCAGGTAGCTGCTCTTCAAATGCCAGTGATAGGTACATTATCAAGAAATGCTGCCAGAGCTCTCGTTCAGTGTGAGAACCCCTGGAGGTGGTTGTTGATTGTTGTTTTGGTAGCAAAAATGGATACATCCAGATATCCATTTGGACACTCTCTGTTTTGAGATGGTTTGACCCCTCGAGTGTTCTGTTATGGAAACAAATAGTCTAGGTGATTTTCTAAATGTTTTTGTTCTTTCAACATAGAAGATGAATGCTCTGAGAACATCCAGTGTGTGGAATGAGGCTTCCCTCTAATCTGCATGTGGCTTCAGAAAAAATATAGGTAAGTAAATGAGTTGATTTAAATGAAAGGGGGAGGCAACTTTGGGTATCAATTTAGGATTACTTTATCTTTAAAGAATGTTCTATAAGGTGGGTGTGCCATTAGGGCAGCTAATTCTCCCACCCATCTTGCAGACGTGATGGCAATGAGGAAAGCTACCTTCATGGAGAAATGTAACAAAAAGCAAGTTTCCAGGGTTTCAAATAGTTTTCCAATGAGTCCTCATAGAATAAGGTTGAAGTCCCACATGAGTGTAGGGTGTCTTAGTGTGGGATAAGTGTTTTCTATTCCTTTAAGGAAGCATTTAAACGTCGGGTGAGCAAATATAGTGACCCCATCCACCCTGTCATGGAGGAGGTAATGATAGCCAAGCGTACTCTGATGGAGCTTGTGGATAGCCCCCATATTTTAGGTCCCGGCATATAGTTGAGGATCCTCGGTCAGAGGGATGATGGTGAAAAGATTGGTTTTTCTTGGCACAAGGTTCAGAATCGTTTCCACTTATGGATATATGTTTTTCTTGTTCTTCGTCTCTGACTGTTCGGTAATATATCTGTTACTTCCTCAGAACAGGCGTTCTCGATCCCTGTCAGTCATGGAGCAACCAGGCCTTAAGGTGGAGTACTGTGAGGTTGGGGTGACGGATGCGTCCCACATCTTGTGATAGAAGATGAGGCACTAATGGAAGGGTTCGAGGCGGTTTCAGTGCCATCTAACGCAGGTATGGGAACCACATTTGTTTGGGGCATGGGAGTGCAATGAGAATGACCCTGGATTTGTCCTGCCTGATCTTGTGAATGACTCAGTTTAGGAGTGGGATCAGAGGAAATGCATACATCAGTGGTACCACCCATTTTATCAGGAGAGTGTCACCTAAGGAGTGGTGTCCCAATCCTGCTCTGGACCAATATTGTGGGCACCTGGCAATCTGAGCTGTTGCAAATAGATCTATGCTGGGGAACCTCCATAATTTGAATATGGATTTGAGAATTCTGGGATCCATCTCTCACTTGTGGGTTTGTGAAAAATCCCTGCTTAGTTAACCCGCTGTTGTATTCTGACATCCCAGCAGATAGGATGCCGGTATCTCTATGTTGTTGGTGATGCACGAATTCCAAAGGTGTATTGCCTCTGCACATAGAAGGTGTGATTGTGATCCCCCCAAGTGGTTTATACAGAACATGCATACTATATTGCCCGTGAGGATCTTGATGGCATTGTTCTTGATTAAAGGGAGAAAGTGGTTGCATGCATTTTGGACTGCTCTTAGATCCAGTAAGTTTACGTGCAGGTTAGACTCCGCTGGGGACCAGCAGCCTTGGATCATATTGTTGTGTATATGTGGCTCCCAACCTGTTAGGTAAGCGTCTGTTTTGATGGTCGTGGTTGGAGTTCTATGTTGGAAAGTGAATCCTGAGCAGACATTCTTTGGTTGTGTTCACCATGTTAGCAAGTCTTTTACTCTGCATGGCATTGTGAGGTATCTGTTGAGAGAGTATGTAGTATAGACACTGTTTGACGCCAGGCCTGCATGGGCAGTGGGTGGAGGCCCTTCAAGGAAGCTAGTCCCCAGCTCTGCCCCTTCCACCCACGTCTCCCCGGCTGGAGTCATGAGCCCTCCCCCCAACTGGAGGAGCCCCAAGCTCCACTCCTCTCTGTTCGACTGGAGGAGCACCAGGCTGGCTGGAGGCCCGAGTGCCCTCCCCTACCTGCCTGGAGGAGCCACGAGCCAGCCACACCACATCTCCCCAGACTCCAAGCTGCTGGGGAAAAGCGTCTCAGATTTTCCTCTGGAAGAAGTTTTTGCTACGCCCCATGCAAGTTCCGGAGCAGCTGAGGAGGCGGTATTTGCTACTTAGCTTCCTGGGTTCATCAGTAATCTCTCTGGAGTCCACGGGATTATTGATGAACCCAGAAAGTTGAATAGCACATACCGCCCCCTCAGCTGCCCCTGAATCTGCATGGGGCATAGTAACACCAAAAGTTCCCATGCCAAACCCCACAACTGCAGGTCTGGCAGTGCCAGGAGTGGCAGAGCCTCCTCTGGCCTATTATACCCACTGCCCAGGCAGGCCTGCAAGCATCTCATATGGAGACTGGCATGCTTTACTACAAATGTTGTTGCTGACCTATGCCCCAAGAGTTGTAAGCATGTTCTGGCAGATGTTTGTGGGCTGTCCATCATTGTTGAAATTAGGTTTACTAGAGAGAGAAAGTGTTGTTGCTATGAGAATTGAGGTAGGATCAGGAGCGGCTCTAGGTATTTTGTCACCCCAAGCACAGCAGGCAGCCTGCCTTCGGCGGCTTGGCTGTGGGAGGTCCCCGGTCCCGCAAATTCGGCTGCAGCCTGCGAGAGGTCCGCCGAAGCCATGGGACCAGCAGACCCTCTGCAGGCATGCCGCCGAAGGCAACCTGCCTGCTGCCCTCGTGGCGACCAGCAGAGCGCCCCCCAGGGCTTGCCGCCCCAGGCACGCACTTGGCGTGCTGGTGCCTGGAGCCGCCCCTGGGTAGGATCCTATGAATTCCAACTTTTGGACAGGAACTAGTGTGGACTTTCATACATTCATTTGCAACCATAGGTCTGTGAACAGGGTTGTGTTCGGTGTGGCATTTATTGCTTCTTGCTGCATTGATGCCCCTATAAGGCAGTCATCTACGTATGCAGAGGTGAGCTGCAATGACAGAGGGAACTTTGGAAAAAACCCTTAGAGCAGTGAAAAGGCAAAGGGTAGTACTCTGTATTGGAAATGCTGTTTCCCTAGGGTGAGTCTCAGGAATCTTCTGTGTGACAGGTGCATGGATATGAAAATAAGCGTCCTGAATGTCGAGGGCCAAGAGCCAATCTACTTTCTCTAATGCTGGAATATTGTGGTGAGAGTCACCATTTTGAAATGTTGTGGTCTCACAAATTTGTTGAGCTTTCGTAAATCCAGGATGGGTTTCCACCCACCGGTCTTTTCCTGAGTTAGAAAGTAATGTGAATAAAAACCTCATCCCCTGTGTTGTGATGGTACAGGTTCCACAGCACCTAATTGTACAAGGTGGTTTATTTCCTCTTGTAGCACATGGTCACGAGAGCGGTCCCTGAAGAGGGATGGGGAAGGGGGGATGGGTAGGTGAGATATAAATAAAGGGGGTGGAGTAGTCCTTCTGGATAATCTCTAAAACCTATTTGTCTGTCGTGATGGTGTTCCAGACTGGGTAGTATGGTGACAGACGGTCTCCCAATGGCTGGGGGACTGTTTCTGGTTCCAGAGTCAGAGAGTGTGGAGGTCTTATGCCCTTGACCACATCTTCAAAATGATTGTTTAGAGGTGGATTGTTGAGACATCAAAGGGTGATCTCGGTTCTACCAACATGTGTTCTGTTTTTGTTTACACCGTTGATGTACTGTCTTTGGGGCTGAGAGTATGACAGACTGGAATCGCTGATTGTAAAACCCACTCTGTTTCTTTTTGTTTGCAGGTAATGAAACATTGGTTTTGTCTGCAAATAGTTTCTGCCCCTCGAAGGGTGAGTCCTCGACTGTTGTCTGGAACCCAGAGAGGTAGAGCTATGATGCACAGCACATGACCACAAATGTCGTGATGGATCGTGGTGCCATGTCTGCCAAGTCAAGGGAGGTCTGGAGAGCTATCCTGGCAATGAGACACCGTTCAGGAATGTTTGGCTTGCACTGTTCTTTTTTGTCAGCTGGTAAACTTTATATAAAAGTTGACATTTTGGTGAACAAATTGCACTTATATTTGGCCAGCAGGGCAGCATAGCTGGCTATGAGGAATTGAAGTGTAGTTAAGGAATAAACTTTCCACCCAAAAAGTCATAACCTTATCGTATGGGGTTGTTTGGGACTGGTATTGTTTCCACTTTTGATTGACTGCCTCCACCACTAAGGAGTATGGTGAGGGGCGTGTGAATAAAAATTCAGCTCCTTTTGCTGGCAAATATTTTTTTGTCAAACCTCTTACATGAGGGTGGTGCAGTAGCTGGAGTCTACCAGATGATTTTCGCAGGCTCCATAATCGCATCATTTATCAGCAGGGCTATCTTTGCCAATAAAGATGCCTGGAGTATGTCCATGAGCTTATGTTGGGATTCTGGTAGCTGTGCCAACGAAGTGTCTAGGGATTCACCAATCCTTTTGAAGAAGTCCTGAAAGGATTTGAAATAATTCCTCATAGTAAGAGGTGGTGGGATTATGGTTTTGTCTGGTGACAAAGATGAGAAGTGAGAAGGCGTGAATGGCGAGGAGTGTATATTGCTGCATCATCTTCTTCCTCATCACTGGAAATAGAAGGGTTGATCTGCAGGCAGTAGTCAGCTGGCTTTGTATTGATCTGGATGAGATGCCTTCAGTGCCGAGTAGAGGAGATTCAGGCACTGAAGCCACTATCAGGTCCATATGCCTCATAAATTGCTGCAGTACTGTAAGGCTTGGTGCCGGAGATGGTATAGTGGAGGCCCGGGAGCATGAGTTGAAATTGCCGGTGCCAAGCATTTATGGCTATGTGGCACAGTTACAGCAGGTGGCACCACTGTACAACTCAGTGCCGAGATCATCTTCGGCTCTGTGGGTGCTGAGTTGGCAGGTTTCACTTTAGTGTGTCAACCTCCATTATAGTTTGCCTGCACAGAGTCTTTAGTACGTCAGGAACTGTCATAAACAGATAGTAGGAGTTAATAGAACAGAAGTACTTTATATCTCTTTTGACTGTCAGGGGTTAACAAGTTCAGTAAGCCTGGCTGTCACCTGACCAGAGGACCAATCAGAGGACAGGATACTTTCAAATCTTGAGGGAGGGAAGTTTCTGTGTGTGCTGTTAGTTTTTGGTTGTTGTTCTCTCTGGGTTCTGAGAGTGACCAGACGTGCAACCAGGTTTCTCTCCAATCTCTCTGATACAGGCTCTTATAAGTTCAGAATAGTGAGTACTAGGTAGATAAGGCGAGTTAGACTTATGTTTGTTTTCTTTATTTGCAAATGTGCATTTGGCTGGAAGGAGTTTAATTGTGCATTTGGCTGGAAGGAGTTCAAATTTGTATTTTGCTGAAAGGATTTTAATTTGTACTTGTATACTTAGGCTGGGAGGGTATTCCCAGTGTCTATAGCTGAAAAACCCTGTACCTAATCCATCTTAAATTTACAAAGATAATTTTTACTGTTTTTCTTTCTTTAATAAAAAGTTCTTCTTGTTTAAGAACCTGATTGTTTTTTTATTCTGGTGAGACCCCAGAGGACTGGATCTGGATTCACCAGGGAATTGGTGGGGAGAAAGGAGGGAAGGGGGAGAGAGAGGCTAATTTCTCTCTGTGTTAGAATTAATGTCTCTCTCAGGGAGAGTCTAGGAGGGGGAGAGAGAAGGAAGGGGAAGGTGCATTTTCCTCTCTGTTTAAGATTCAAGGAGTTTGAATCACAGTGATCTTCCAGCGTAACCCAGGGAGGGGAAGCCTGGGAGAGGCAACGGTGGGGGAAAGGATTTTCTTTCCTTGTGTTAAGATCCAGAGGGTCTGGGTCTTGGGGTTCCCCGGGCAAGGTTTTGGGGGGACCAGAGTGTACCAGGCACTGGAATTCCTGGTTGGTGGCAGCGCTACAGGTTCTAAGCTGGTAATCAAGCTTAGAGGAATTCATGCTGGTACCCCATCTCTTGGATGCTAAAGTTCAGAGTGGGGAATTATACCATGACAGGAACTCTCGGTGATGGATGTTCCTGGTCCCTTGCGGTCTGGTGCTCTCAGTGCTGTCAGTACTGGAACAGATTTTTCAGTAGGAGATTGCTTTCTTTTGGGCAATTTCTGGTGTGGGGATGTCTGCGACCATTTTTTTGTAGCCTTTCTAGGAACAGGCTCTTTGGCAGCTGTTGTTGGAGCACAACCCCTGTCAGAGGCTCCCACTGGCCACCGTTGGGTCAGAGGCTGGCCTGAGTGATTTCTCCATCATGAGGCGCTCCAGTTGGAGATCCCTGGTTTTTCTTGTCCTGGCTGTTAGCTTTCTGCAGTGTGGGCACTTTTGAGTAATGTATGTCTCACCGAGGCAGTAGACACACTGTACGTAGCCATCAGAGACTGGTATGGAGAGTGTGCAGGTGAGCCAGGGTTTAAAACCAGGTGAGACATCTCTTAGAGAAAAGCAGAGGTAAACCCTGTTTAAGGCTAAAGCTGTACACCTCGGGGGAGGTAGAAGGAGTGGCTACTGCACGTGCACAGCCCATCTGGGCACTGCTGCCAAAAAGCTCTGATTATAAGAGCAGGGCCTCAAGACACCTAACGTGGAGCACCCACTGGGACACTCCTTGAAGAAGAACCACTGAATACATTATATTCAAACTCATTTATTGTCCGTATCAATTAGCCCGACTTGACTCTGAGGTTGGTGAGTCTGCACTGATTTTAACCCTTTCCACGGTCTATTTCAATACACTTATTACTTCCACATCTTGAACAGTTTTGACTCTATGGAGTACAATGGGGTTAGGTGCTTTATCTATTGGGATCATAACTGCTAAACCAGATGCCTCTGAAATTTTGGTTTTGTCCTGTCTGCAATACTACTACTTTTTGTTCACTATAATACCATGGTTTTCCATTTTTTGTCATTTGCAGACCTCTAACATATTTTAAATAGAGGTGTAGACCTCGTTACACATAGTCTGTGGTCCCCCAGAGGTCCATGGATCACAGTTTGAAAACCACTGCTATAATATCATGCTCAGGAAAAGATCAGGTGTAGATACATGAAGTTCAATGCAATCAAGACTTCTCTACAGGGATGAAAAATCTACTTAATGAGGAGACTACAAAGGTTCATCTGGACCCCTCTCTTCCCCTGCGTTACACTAATAAAGTCAATTTATCTGAATGGACATACTGGGAGGTGGAAACCAGAGCTTCCAAACATGTTACATTTTAAAGAATTAATGGAATGTATCTCCCTGTGGAAATGAGTGTGTTGTTAGATCATGACAAGCCACTCCTCAGGAGCTAAATCCTGGAAGGATTCCAAATTGAGGTTGTTATCTGTCTGGGAATGACAGCCTGCAGGAATGGAAGATGCACTACATTCCATGCTGCTGAGTAGCTCTTATTATCTCAGCACAGTTTTTCCTCATTCAACTTTCTGATCTTTATCCTCGCTCTCACTTGAAAATATTAAAAATGTACAGATACTCCTCTTCCTCAAGCTTTCTTCATCAGCAAAAAAATAAGATTTATTATTACTGAGCATTAGATACCTGCAGGCAGGCTGCTCATTCATCTAGGTTATAATAAAAAAAATAAGAATTTGAGAAAAGAAAGTGGAGTTTAATTAAGTTACCTATTGTGTCCACCTCCCACTAATGTCCAATTAAATCTCCTCATTACCATATACTGGAAGATGTAAAGCAATATATGGCAGGTTTAGTCTAAGGAGCTGAATGGATTGCAGGAAATAGAGGGAAAAGAATCTTAAATTTGGAAATAAATAATAGTGTTAATACACACGTGTTACACAGAAGATTGGTAATAAGGGTGTCATTATCTTAGTCCTGCACAGGTCCTGGTGAACTAGCCAAAATCAATGTTGGATTCTTTATCTGGGCTAACATAATACATCCAGGTAAATACCAGCCACTTACAGAATCTCTGATACTGACAATTTTAACAACTAATCACAATCTTTCAAGCTAAAAATCAGGCCACCATTTCTTCCTTAAGTGTGGCTGCATGTTTGCTCATAAAGAAGAGGAAGAAAAGTGAACACCAGACAATCAGACATTTGAAAAACTGCAAAGACCGTAATTACAGTCTGAAATTTTAGATCCCTTTCAAACTGTCAGTGCTCAATGCTGCAGATGTAGAAGCATTAAGAGATATCAATAATGATAACATCCACAGTGTATGCCAAAGTAGCTTTCCTGAGACAGGAGAGTTAATTATTTTCTTACGTCACTCTAGATCAAAGGAAGATGTTTAGAATCACAGACATTATATATAGAAATTAGTTAATCCATTCAATTGTCTTGCTGATGGAGGACTGTTTCCTACCTTACACAACTGAAGTCATTTGGGAAGATGTATCATACATTCCCTCTTATAGATCACTAGTGAAGATGTGAAATAAGGCTAAAGATCCTTGTGACATCTGTCCTCAGGTCACAACATTGCTGTTTATCATCATTATCTTCTTACTGTCTTTCAGCCAATTTTGCAATTTACAAGATAATGTTCTTAGCTAAAGCACTATGAAGTGCAAATCTTCTATGAAAAAGCAGTTTAGTTAAAATGACATCATGGGTTCACTGAGACAAACATAGAAACCCCTAATGCCATTTTTACCAGATAAGACTTGAAAACTTTACATTGGCTTAGATAAGAACATGGCCATTTTTTTCCTGTAGCTGATCCTTTTTCATTCTTCCTCTGCATTATTTGAAAATAGATAAAATGTACAAAAGAAAAAGAGCATTAGTTCATGCACTAATTAGAGAAAAATTAGATATGTTAAGGGAGGAAAATAATCAATGTATCAATGACTTCCAGCTCAAATTTGTACAGTGCACAAAAAAAGAGATATTCCCCCGGCCCCTTTGTTTGTTTTTGTTTGTTTGTTTGTTTTTTTAAACTGCCAGCCCAAAAAACTCAGCCATGGAGCTATAAAGTTAAACATGGTTTTTCCTGGCTGGGCATATCTCCACTAGAAACAAAAGATTCAACAGATCAATTTTGTTCTTATTTACATCTTTGCAGTTGCACTGGCTTTGAATTTTGCCCTCACTTGCACAAATATAATAAAGCCAAAATTTTAGCCCTGCAGATGATGTTTTTAATTTTATCGTACAAAGCACATGTACTGACTGTCAAAACTATATACTGGTTAAACAAGAACAATATACAGTTCTACAAGACCTAAAATATTATAAAAATAAGGTTCTACATTTGTAGAGAACGTCATTTTCCTCCTCCAAATCAATACTGACCATGCATGTGGTGATGTGGGATTTTCATATTTTCTCAGAAGTGTTTGGGGAACCAGTAGCATTAGAAATAGAGCCTTTTTCCAGTAGTAAAAGGGCATCAAGGAGGTTAATCTATTCTTATGTTGAAAGAATGTCTGCCAGCAATGGGTACTTAATTTCCCAGCTGCTGATAAAGCAACTCTCCAAAACACTTGACTTTGTATCGGTCTACGACAAGTTCTGATACATAATTAATAATCTAGATACAGGTGAAGAAAATCTTGCCTGTCCAGAATGAATTCAGGATGTTTAGTCATCACAATTCAGAATATTTCAGCAAGGTGGCTGTTCCAGGCAATGTGAAGGGCTCAGTCATGAGCCCAGCTCCATACTGGGGAGTCATGGGGCATGAGGGGCTTCCTAACTCCCCTGCACCAGAGGAGATCACTTCCCTCTCAGGAGGAAAGGGGAAGCAGGAACCAGGTTGTGACTCTCAGGATATGTATACACTGAACATTTCTTATGGATGTGTTAGAGTATATACACTACATGCCCTACTTGCCCTTAAATAGCAGTCCAGACAGTGAGGCACTGCTTAGGAGAATAGAGACATGTCTGTACCCTTAGGGTATGTACCCTACATGGCTCTCTACATACTCAAGCAGTGCCTCCCCATCTACACTGCTATTTTTAAAAGTGTAGCGTCCCACTGCCAGAGGCTTTCCTTGCTGCAGGGAAAGGCTCCGGCAGGGGGTAGGCACAGGAGAAAGGCCCCAGCCGCTCTGCGCTGCTACAGCCTTTTCCCACTGCAAGGAGCTGCTGAAGACTTTCCCTGCTCCAGTTAAAGATTCCAGTAATGGGGAAAGACTGAAACAGTGCAGAGGTGCCAGGCCCTTTCTTTTCTGCTTACCCCCTGCCAGAGCCTTTCCCTGCTGCTGGAGCCTTTCCCCACTGCCTCGCCTCACTAGCATCTTCCACTGATGTGTGTAGATACACACTGCAGTATCGATGCGTCCTGCTTTTCACTGCAGCATTTAGCTATGCATACCCTAAATGCAGTCAACAGTGGTGTGCAGTGTGAGGTGTGCAAACATACCTTGAGAGTCAGAGTCATTATCTGGTTCCAATCCATATCCTGAGATACTCTTATATTTTGCTTCTCACTGGGCATGTAAGGTTACACCTAGCCCAAAGTGAGTGAGTCTAACAAATCTTTTGATGATGCACAAGTCAGAATAAAATCCAGCTCGCTCCTTCATAGCAAGTTTGGCTATGAAGTGCCAATAGGAGTAAAAAAGTAAAAAAAAACATTTTTTATTTCAGAAAAGTAGGTAGATGTGGACCTGAAATCACACCTGGAGCTAACATGTCAAATACAGTGTCATTTTTATATAGTCACTTATCAGAGTAGAACAACAATCTAAAGTCCCATCTTCTCTATCCTATAATAATTATTTTCTGGAACATCTTAGTATCTGCAGATGTGATCTATTTTCATCATGACCATTTTACAACTAATTCGTTCACAGAAACAAGTTTTATAAACTGCAAAAAAGTGACTAGGTTAAATAAATGAGTTTTGAATCAAGACAAAGTAGATGGTACAAAGCTTGTGAACGGACAGAAGAATGGATAAATTTGTTCAGTCACTCCCCCTAAACAGGCTGATTTAAATCATTCTTCCTCATAATGTTTTCCCTTAAATAGTATATGCCCATAGAGGTATCTAAGAAGTAGTATATGTTTTTCTTCCTGATCAATTCAAATTAGGGGGAGGGTTTAGCTCAATGGTTTGAGCATTGGCCTGCTAAACCCAGGGTTGTGAATTCAATCCTTGAGAAGGCCACTTAGGGATCTGGGGCAAAAAATTGTTCCTGCCAGCGAAGGCAGGGGGCTGGACTCAATGACCTCTTAAGGTCCCTTCCAGTTCTAGGAGATTGGTATATCTCATATTACTAAATACAGTTACAAACTGGAAAAGACATGCACATTCTCTATTAACTGACATGTTTTTCCTCCTCATCTCCACCATATTGTACAAAGGAGCAATTGCTATCAAATCACAATCTACAAAATACATGGCTAAAAACTGAGATAATTTGCATGAAGACAAAACAATAAATTATATTCACAATATAGGCTGAGAGTTTCATTAAACAAAATTGTAAGAAAAGCCACATCTCTTCTCTATCTCTTGATTGTTGCTGTTTCCATATATCCTATGCACCATTACCTCTGCACCAGCCAGGGAAATGTTTCCACATAATAGCATTTCATTCTTCATTGAATGCACACTATGAGTGTTCCCCTCCTAGTATGTATATATACCATTTTTCATTTTAGTACTGCTGGGAAGATTTTCTGAAGACCAGGTATTATTTGGGGATATACACCTCATTAGCACACTGAAATGTATGCAAAGATGAAAGATTCTTTTTAGTTTCCACAGTTACTAGGACTTGTGCCTTCACAGAAGAGAAATTTGCCTGTTATTCTTATTCTTGGAAGGGATATAATTAAAAGAGATTTTGTATGTTTGTTGTTTGACAGACAATTTAAAAAATAAAAGAACTGCAAATAATGAAATTAAATATGCATCTTGTTAGTCCTGCAATGTTTGTATAAGTATTTTTTAATCCCCACCTTTTCAGCAAAGGGCATGAGAGTAGATGGCTAGGGTTAAAATAAATGTTCTCAATTAATATGTTTCCTCCTGCTGTTTGCAAATTGAATGTACTGTACTGCAAAAAGAAGGTGGTGGATCCAATTTTTAATTCTATCTATTTATATCTTGCTTATCATAACACAGTCTAATAAAAAGCAGACTGAAGATATCCAGAAATAACTTTTTCTTTTCCTTGTCCTGTTAAGTGACAAATCAAAAGTGTCTCGATAGTATATCACATTTATGACTAGGTATTTTTTTCCAGATGGTCCTTAGAAAACTGCACATTTTTAGAGCTTAGGTAATTTTTTTTTAAAGCGAGTTCATGGTATTGATTTTTCCTGAAAATCATAAAATGAAACTCAATGAACATGATGCAGATATTTAAACATCTCTTCCCTTTTCCCAAAGCATGTGCAAGAACCCGTCCTATGGTTCATCCAAGGACTAATCGCATGCTCACAATTAACAAAAACTCGTTTGCGCATGTGATATCCTGCATCATTATAAAAGCCACCACACAGTAATAACACTACTACAGTTAAGTACCACATACGTGTTTTCTAAAAGTAAAGCCTCTATATTCTGAGTTTTCTATCTCAACTGTTAAAATTTGCTATGGGTTCAAAGTTTACAGGGCTTGAACCACCAAACTCATTTTTTTCCAACTTATTTTTTTTGTGTGTGTGTGTGTGTGTGATTGTAAATCAGTATGTTGGCTTGAATTTAAGTTATATGACTGTAAGAAAGCAAAGACCAAACATTTGGTATCACCCCTCCTGAGCCACTCCAGACCTCTCTCAGCCAAAACAACCAAAGAACCCACTTATTTTTAACATGAATTTAGTGCGAGTAAAAGGATCAAACTTATAGCACTAAACACACAAAAAGGCCTCAATTTGCCAACAGTATAAGGTACAGTAATACAAGCTACCTACTATGCCCAAACACTGTGAAAACTCTTAGCTGGAAAGTCTACCTCTCAGGGTGACAGAACTATGCCCATGCCGAGCGAATTCCTAGCCTCCCTGCTGAGTTTGCTATTAAAGAGGCTAAAAGTATTGATTGCTTTGTGATCTGGATATCTCTATTCATTTAAACGTAGCAGGACAACTAGTTCATCTTACACAGACCATCAAATGATAAGAAACTGCCTTTCAGTCAAGCTCTGCTTTTATAGTTTTTTTTTTAAGCTTAATATTCTTTATGTCATTTTTCAAGCAAAACAGAAGAAAAAGTTAAACTATTCTGCTTGGCAGTTTTTTCTGAAAGACATTTCAGAGGGCGAGTATAAGCCCAACTACAGTACTTTTTACAACTACAATACTATTAAATATTAGTACTATGATAAAGGCCATACTGCTCGGGTGCCAGAGAGAAACACTACTCCAGAGGAGCTCTGGGAGAGATTAGGCTCCCTCACCTCCCAGACACACTTGCAGATTGTCTCTTATGGTACAGGCCAGATTCCTAGGTGATGTAGTATAAAAGGAAAAGAAAAAAGACAGGAAACTCACCTCCTCCCATTCCCACTTCCCCAACCCAAAAGTGAGTAGGATCAGTTACAAAAAGTTAAAACAAGGCAATAACAAAAGATCATTATTTTCTGTTGAGAACTGTCAAAACCACTTGTTTTCACATATTTTTACAAGCCGTTATCTTTCTTTTGATGTACAGTGAACTGAATATGCGTACTTCTGTTCATTGTTATTCCTTTTGAAATGGCACAAGAATTTTTTAAAATAATCTTTGAGCTTGAAACTCTATAATTAGTTACACTGAGAAGACCTAGTTAGGAGATGTCAGTGGACGGAAAGGAAGCTGAAAATTAGTAGTCTTTGAGAATGCTTGCTTAGATCCCATTAGAAATTATGTCTGGTCTATATTCAGTTTAATGGCTCAATTTAGCAGAGAGTCAGATTTTGGACTGATTCAGCAAAGAGGCTGGACTGACATAGAAGACCAGGGAATTTGTTGTGTTTGGAGTATAAGTAATTAAGTATGGAAGTAACTTAGAACAATAACAACTGCACTTGTATTATGAGATTTAATCCAGCTACGCAAGCAAGCTGAAGAGAGATATTTTGACTTATTCTCAGATTCCATCCCTGCCTACACAACAACTTCTCCAGCAGGATTCTGAGTAATAACACCATCAGTGAAACACAAGCAATCCCTGCTGCCTCTTCCCCTTGTTTCAGGGATGCTTGACCAAGCTGGCTGGGACGATGAAACTCCTTGGAGTCCTGGCTAGGCTGTGGAAAGGAGTCATCAAACCTCACAAATGTTTGCCTCGTGCCCAGTACAGTTGACTGACCATAACTGGTTGGCTGTGCACCACTCCAACTCTTCCGCCTACTCCCTGAACTAGATGCCATCTTAGCAGGTGTCCAGGCAGCACCTATTTATTCTCTGTGTGATGTACTGGATCCTGAGGGTGGTAAAACTGAGTTTTCTGACAAGCTGTGGTAGGGTCTACTAACTCCTTGAGGGGGCTGGGAAACCTGGCTGATGCACTGAGAGTTTTTGACTTCTTTACAGCATCTGGAAGGTCTGGGTTGGTAAGTAAGGTGTTGATTTCTTGCACCTTTTAAGTCATAGTCCAGTGCACCATAGGGTAATTGTCAGTGGGCCAGCTCCTGGGGTAAATTTGAACATGGGATTCTGGCAAACATTGGTATTACTGGGACGTGAGAGGTCTGTTAGATCTAAATCAGATCAAAGGGCCCCGCAACACTACCCTCATTCCTTCACACAAAGGGGAGGTGATGGGGGAATCTAAACAGTTGGAGTGATCCCATGAGAACTTCAGGAAGTAAAACAGAGGGTACCTGACCCCTCCCCCCCCTTTGTGGTTATGGTGTAAAGCCATGGCCTCCCACATTGCATGGACTATTTCTTTTGCCTGGTACAGCAATGTACTGTCATCCATTGTACACATAGGCTTTGTCAACACAGACAATTAGTTTGCGGCAAGCTGAAGTGTGCATCTACCCTGCACTAGCCCACTGCAGACTAACTATTCATGTGGACCCTGCTGACACGAATTAACAATTCATTAATGTGCTTTAATTTAGTCCTATTTCAATGATGACTAGATCAAAGTGCATTAACTAACTGTTAATGCATGTCAGCAAGGTCTACTTGTGCAGTTAGTCCATGGCAGGCTAATGCAGTATGGATTCACGCTCCTGCTTTCTGTGAACTAAATCTGTATGCAGACAAGCCCTTAGTTTAATAGAATTGCATACTGCAACTTAATCCCATCCTCTGTTAGTTATGTTTAGATAGATCAGTGTGTTTAGGTGAAAGCATCATCAAAACTCCTTTAATTGATTAAATATAGCATGGGAGCAGGATATGGATACCAAATTTCTGGAAGCAAATTAACCTTTTTATGGATGTCATATACACGAAAAAAAAACCATTTATTTCATTCTCCACCAGCACTGAGAAAGGCCAGTGTGGAAGCAATCCTTGTTCCAACTCATATTTAATGATGCCCTTGTCATCTGCAATCATATTTAGTAAGAGCAGAATTCAACTCACCAATTCAGATGATCTGTCATGAAATTTTGGACAGACATTGACCCACTCATCCAGAGAACAAATGTCCTGTACTTCGTTAAGTATGTTTATGGATATGGACACTACATTAGACAAACCAGTCACAAGAATGGTCATACACTACAAAAAGTGGTATTTAATTACCCAAATAGGTAAGTAGGCATGTCATTTCTATGTCTCCTATTGTAGGAAAACCAGTACTTAATAAGAGAATATATGTTTTCTTCTCTAGATACCTCTGCTAAGAGGACTTTAAAGAGATGCCCATTATTTTGAGGAAGGTTTGTTTGTTTTCTTTGTTTCATTGTTGTTGTTTTTTAAAAAAGACTTTTAGGCTGAGATTTTCAAAGGAGCCTAATAAGATAGGTATCCATTTCTCATGGAAATTTCAATTAACATGGCATGGCTAACTCCCTCAGGCCCCATCCATCTTAATATGTATAACATTTAACAATTACAAACTGTTTAATAATCTAACACAATACCTCCAGAAATTGTGAAGCAGTTAGGATTGATACACACATCATACTTGTCACTAACCCATCAAATCAAGGGAATAAAGTTAAGCCACCTAACAAAACATAGGCTGTTGTTTTCCATACAGACTACATCTATACTACACACCATTGGTGGCGGTGCGCAGGGTAGGTGTAGCTACACATTGTAGTGAAAAGCAAGCTACATTCAGTGTGATATGTAGTGACATGCATCGGTGAAAGGCTCTGGCAGGGGGAAAAGGTCCCACTGATGGAGCTTTTCCCCACTTTGCCCCCCCCCCCCCCCCGAGTCCTTCCCTGCAACAGGAAAGACTCCAGCAGCTCTCTGGTAGGGAAAGGCTCCAGAATTGATGGAGAAAGGCTCCTGTGATGGAGAAAGACTCTGGCAGTGGGACACAACACTGTTAAAAACAGCAGGGTATACGGGGGAATCATTGCTTGGGTATGTGGAGAGCCATGTAGGATACATACCCCAAAAGGTTCAGTCGTGTCTTTATTCTATTCATCTAAGCAGTGCTTCACCACCTACACTGCTATCTATACCCATGCTAGGAGGTCATGTAGTATATCTACTCTACACGCCATCATAAGGAATGGCAGTATAGATATACCTAGACATACTTCTTTCTATTACTACACCAGGGAGCTGTTGGAACCTTTCCACACTGTCTCTGCCCTACATCACAGACTGCACACCACAATCTTAACTCTTCTCCCCTGAACTCTCCTTTAGCAAACTACCTTTCCTCTCAAAACCATTAATGGTGGACGTTTGGTGTAGCTGTGTGCTGTGCTGAGCAGAGATGGTATAGTTTGATCAATGTCCTTTTGAGGTGCGGTGGAGGAGGGGAGGAGGCCTCTGGCCACAAAAAGCAAGCACATCAGCTGCCACCACCTCTCTCAGAAATGGCCAGTTGGCCTTATTCTCCTTTCACATGAGCTTTCTATTGCCTTCAAAAGAGGTATTCTAAGCTGCACCAGTTAATATGAGAGAGCCAGTCTCTTAAATAAAAAGGGAATCAAACAAAAAGGCTTACCAGAAAGGCTTAGAAAAAGAGTTTAAACATTAACAGGAGCTGATCACAATGCTTGGCAAGGGCTATATATGTATTACTAAAGATCCACACCACTTGACACACACATAAAATACTGCTACATTCTTATGTTTCAGATACTGGATATCCTCAAATGCAAAAGAGGTTTCAGGATGTTGGGATATGAAAGCTAAATAAAAATCAAAGACATGTAATTGGTAAATCTTATGTCAACCCCTTGGACAGTAATTTTGGAGGCCTAGTCCCACTCCAGGTCATCTTCAAAACTGCCTGCATTAGTGAATGCAAAAAAAATGGGATCTAAGATAAATGATGTCAAGTATCAGAGGGGTAGCTGTGTTAGTCTGGATCTGTAAAAGCAGCAAAGAGTTCTGTGGCACCTTATAGACTAACAGACGTATTGGAGCATGAGCTTTCGTGGGTGAATACCCACTTCGTCGGATGCATCTGAAGTGGGTATTCACCCACAAAAGCTCATGCTCCAATATGTCTGTTAGTCTATAAGGTGCCACAGAACAAAATAAATGATGTTAATGGATCACATTCCATTAAGCAGAAACTCATCATTCTTCTCCACAGGTTTCTCAATCCAGATCATGGCCTTGATTGTGCCATATGATGTGTACATTGTAGTACTCACAGAAATGCTTATGTGTACTCATATTTTGTTCATGATGTTACAGGTTTTCAGTTAATCTGTCTTCTTGTAATGGTGAAAAGCATATAATACAAAGTTGGAATACTTTACAAAGTAAGCATATGTTTGATAGCTCTTGGTGATTTGTAAAGGATTTTAAGTGGGATATAATGGTGTCTCTAAGGCCACCCAACAGATGTGACAAGAAAATCCCAGCATTAGTGACACAGTCAGCACGCATGAGTTTGACAGCTGAAGCTCTGCTAAAAAAAATTACTGTTGGAACTGTTTTTGCATAGGCGTGTTATAGACCCATAGGAATGTGCGGCTGAAAGGACTTCCAGAGGTCATCTAGTCCCCCTCCTATGCTCCTATAATGCAGTACAACCGAATTTGGAATAAAAAAATGCAAATTTCAAAATTTTCTGCAGCATGGATATTCAAAAAAAATCAGACATTTTGAACAAAATCTAAATATTTTGGTAAAAAAATTCACACCAAAATGTTTTGGGTTTTTAAATGAAACATTTTGAATTATAAAATTAAATATTTGTATTTTGACATTACTTTTTTATTTACTTCATTTTTATATTGTTTCATTGTTATTTAATTTAAATTTTCTTTCATTTTTTATTTTTGTTTTATTTATTTTAATTCTTTTTAATTTTTAAAATTATTTAAATCAGCTGCTGCTCTTCTTAGAACTGAATGAAACATCTTATCTCATTTTCTTTTTCAGTACCTCTTGTTTGATGGTTTTATGAAACAATTGGACAATCTGAACAAGAAAATAAGGTAAGTAATCAGTATCATTTAAAGTAACTGCTGTTTTAATAATGTTTAAAATAAAAAATATAAAATTAAATAATATAAATGAAAATAAAATAAAACTAAAATTAAAACCCAAGTGAACTGGAAGTTGAGGGTTGGAGACCTGGTTGCCTAGGGTGTTGGGGAGCCCATCCACCTAGCAGACTGCCAATGAACCTGGAGCCTGGAAGCCCTGGAAACACCAGATCCTCAGCAGCCTGCCGGCTTTGGACAGAGCTGGAAACCTGGGAGCCCTGGCTGCCAGAAAGATAAGCAAACAGGAAACCAGGCAGGTTTCATTAAGAGCCCTACCGTATTTGCAGGTTTCCATCATGAACTTGCTTGGGTTTCACTGAAATGTTGGGGAATGAACACATTCTCTGTGGAATGTTTTGATTTTGTTGAATCAGCATTTTCCAAAGGAAAATTGTTCCCTTGAAAAATTTCTGACCAGCTGTATCCAGAAACTCCAAGAGTTGGAGACTATTTAAAACACAAATATCATAACAAACAAACGAGAGAATTATCAAAAGATATGTATAAATTATTATAAAGGCCCCAGATGTCCTAGATCCAGAAAATATGAAATCATAACGATCAGTTCAAATAACCATACATTCGTTTCTATTGTCAATAACTAGAGCCAAATCATGAGAGATGCCTAATACCCACAGCTCCTATTGATGCTCAGAACGTTTCAGGATTTGGCCTCTAGAGTCTACCACCTACTAAAGTAGATAACCTTTTAAAATCAAAATGGGATAAGTATGGTACAACATAGATCAAAGGGCATTTCTGATTATGTTTCTGACAGCTTTTCAAAATGATTTTTATAAGATCTGACATCAGAGAACAGTTTAGCATCAATATAGCAGAATTTTGGATTATTTACACCCTTGTTATAACCAATCATGTAGGGAAAAGAAGAAAAATCTTACCACACATGCATACAAAAATGCAATATAAATTTTAAAGCCCCCCCCCCCACACACACACACTGTACTTTTTAGAAGTAATGGATCAGCTCAGTTCTCACTCTTGGGGTCTGCCTGGCTTTATTATCTATTTCTCTTTGGGGATTTAGAAATAATCCTGCACCAGAAAACAGATAAGCAGGATCCTTTTTTCTTTTTAAAACAGTCTCAAGCAACATTTCTGTGAGTAGCATATGACTGCAGAAATCGAGTCTCTACTCCACACAACTACAAACAGATGTTACCAGAAACATTTGTTCCTTGGGCCAATGCAGTAAATAAATGCAATATTTTAGATCTCTACTGTGAATTTCATGGTTAGTAATTCAGCTGCAACTTCTGACAAGTCAAAAAGCAAGAGGGAAAAAAGCAAGTGTTGGTTGAAGTGACTACATTTCTGGGTATGAAACTCAAATTTGGTTGCATGAAATCTTTTCTAGAATTTTTTTAAAAAGTGGATGGATGAGGGAGGAAAAAGCACGATGGTAACTGGTTAAGAGTAATGTGAAAGTCCATATCATATGCATCCACAGCAACAGAATACAGAATGTTTGCTGTGACCTTGCTTATGGTGTTATCAGAAATAAGGTTTGAGTAGAGTAAAATCACCCATGTTTACTACAAGAAAGGTCATTAGTAGATCCTTTACCAGGACTTGATCGTATTCTTGGAGAATGTTGATCCCTGTAGCCTGATGCAGTAAAGTACTTAAACACATATTTAACTTCAAGTATATGAGTAGTCCCTGTGGTTTCAATAGGATTATTCACATGCAGAGTCCCCACCTTTCCTGTTACAGTAACTTTGTTCTCTCTTCATCACTGGATACCTGGGGATTAGTTTCCACTAATGAATGGTGGGGAATTGGCATCATCAAATTTTGTGAAACCCACATGGGACTGACATCTTGGGCTGTAGGCCCTGGGGCAGCAGGACTCCAGCTGTTAGTGCCCCACAATGCCTCACACAATTAAGTTGGGTGAAACACTCCTGGTGAGGAGCACTGCCAACAGAAGAGGATGGTGTGGACATGATCTGTCATACTGTATGTTGATTTAACTTAAACTGACTTAATTTTGTTGTGTAGATTTGTCCTTAGATGCAAGTCCTAACCTTATGCCACTTTTATGCTCTTGATTCTGGGGCTAGCTGGGAGCCCGTAAGAGCAGCCTAGGATTGTTCTTACTTATGGTATCTGATAATGGCTGGTAAGTGCCCAGCAGGCTATGTAGGAATTGCTGAAAAGCAGCTGTGCACCAGCCACATCCCCAAAACATCCACTATGCTAATGACTTAAAAGGAAGTGGTATAGAGCCAGTTATGATAACACTATGCCATTCATGCTTCAAGCAGGGGAAATGTTTAGCTGCTTGGGTAAGCCAGTTTTATGGCCTTTTTGTGCTAACACAGGAGCAGGGGTTAGCACCCGACTAAGTCTTCTTCTACCCTTATTTCCTTCAATGGAGTCAGCTCTTCAAGTCCTCCTTCTCCATTTCCAGTCTATCTTGAAGCAGTTCCTCAGCACCTGTGCAGCTAATCAGATCCTTTGGCATAACAGCCATCTACCTAGTTTTGGATCTTCCAAATCTTCTCTCATCCTCCACTTCTAAGTTTAACACCCTATTTCTTATGTATTCTTCCGGTCTTCTTTTCCCATGCCCAAACCATCTAAACCTGGATTCCCTCAGCTTCTCTGTAATTGGTACCACCTTCACACTTCTCCTAATTTATTCTGAGCATGGTCCATACTTGTAACTCCGAGCATCCATCTTAACACTTTCATTCCACTGTATTCAGGATCTCCTCCTGTCTTTTCCTCAGTTCCCAGCATTCAGAGCAATGCAAAAGTGCATATCTAGTTGCCATCTTTTAGGCCTTACTTTTCAATTTGATCAGCATTCTCCTATCACAGAGCACTCCGCTCACTTCTCTCCAATTAATCTACACTTCTCCTGTTCTTCTTATAAATGCATTGCTGAGTTCACCATTATCCTCTACTATCAAACGTATCCCAGTAACTTCATAAATTCATCTAACTTTCACACAGTGTCCTGCCCAAGTCCTTGAATACCTGATATGCAGATTGCTATGCACACTGAGAATTAGTCATGCATGTCATATTTAAGGTGTGAGTGTAATTTGCTCGCACTTATGTACCATGAAAAAAATAGTGCAAGGATATAGTCACACACATGTAATTTTCAGTTACAATGTCTATGGAAGTACAGAAATGCACAGGCATTTCTAGACAGACGAGCAATGATTAAGTTATCACTTTCTTATTTTAAGGATTAAAAGGTTATTTACATCCTATGATTCTTAAAAATGCTGCTGTAGTATTAGAGAGAGAGAAAATGGCAGAGGGGAAGGTTTAGAACAGCTACCGGAGATGCTCCCACCCTCCCCACACATCCCCTTCTCAAGATCTAGCAGAGGAATAGATTTTCCTGATTTGACAATTATCCGATCTCTCAGAGGAACTCTTTTGTCAAGTTCTGCCCATTTTTAGTTTTTATTGCATAAGTATTCACTTCTGTGGGAAAGGAGCAATATTAATATTTTAGAAGTACAGGACTAGGACTGTATTTACACTTTACATAATGGTCATCGCAAGACTAAAATGTTACTAAACTGACTACAGATCTTATAGATTTATGCACCCTTTCTACCACCCATGCTGGGATGGAAAACATAGGAAACTGGGATGTGAACTATGAAAAATATATTTTCTTTAATTAGAAGATCTGGGATTTTCATTTATTTTGGAGGAAGGGAGATCATCTTTTTTTTTTAATGTATAAATTTATTTTGTAAAGTATGCAGAGCACTGGATATCCCATTTATAACTATAAATACATATTTTGCCTTTGGATTAGAGTCAGGGGAGAGCAAGGTTGTTTAGTGGATAGCACACCCCAAACACCTTCCCAGCAGAAAGGCCGTTCAGTCCAGTTCCTCATCCAAGGATGGCTTTAGCTTTACCTTGCGTTGAAATGTCCTTCTCAGAGGTTTGAGAGATTGGAATGTGCCTTATCTTCTCCTTCAGTAGGGGCAGTTGGTAGGGGAGCCCAGGCCCACCCAGTCCACTGGGCTCCGATCTAGGGCCTTATCAGAGTCAACAGTGTCCAGCACCCTGGAGTGCCCTTAGAATTATCCCACCATTTCTCTCCCCACACAGCTCCACATCCAAATAAGGTACCAAAAGAAAAAGGAGAGATAAAAAACCTTCAGCCCCAACTGTGTTCAGCATGAAGTCCTATTCCTCACATGGAGGCTTCTTCTGCACCCTTGTCCAGGATCCCCCAGGGTAGGTCTGTCTTCCTTGCCAGCCTCCCACTGATTGAGCTCAGTTGCTCCTGTGACACTATGCCCCCATATTCTTCACAGACATATTGTTATGGTATGATTGTGGAATAACTATGATGTATTTTGTATATGATAGGTCATGTGACATATTAAAAAGTTTATAATTTACTGAATATGATTATCTTATTTGTATGCCTGTATCATTTTTGTATCTGAAGTTAGGAATATTGTCTATGTATCTATTACAAATGTGTTTACACCTGAGGAATGCCCACTAGACAGAAAGCAATCAGTCTAGATGGCCGGATGGGAAGAGCCATTAGGGAAAACAATAAGACTTTGAAGATGCTAATCTCCCACCAGCGAGACTTCCTGGGAAGCTTTCTTGAGGATGTTACAAACAGCCTCTGTCTCATAGCTGCTATGCCCCTACAGAGGCATGTGACCAAGTCACCTGGTACTGGACTCCACCATAATACTCATGTTTTTCCACTGACCAGACGTGGGAATCAAAGTAGGAGACAAAGGGTTCCCTCCATAAGCTAAAGCTACTTAAGGCAGGGGAGTGACATCATCATTGTTCATTCTTCACTGACTCCCCACCCAAGATGACTGTTGTAAACATCTAAGAAACAAAGCATGAACTGGGGGAGAAAGGCTGAACCCAGGCTAGAGAGTTTGTGAAAGGAGTACCTGGAGTTTTAAAGTGCAAGCAAGTGTAGCTTGCCCTCAAGAATCTCTGCAAACTGCCTAAAAACAACATTTAGGGTGAGAATTTGCTACTTATAACTAATTTCTTTAGTGTACTAAGCTTAGATTGCATTTTGTTTTATTTGCTAGGTAATCTGTGTTGATCTGTTTGCTATCCCTTATAATCACTTCAAATCAATCTTTTGTAGTTAATAAACTTGTTTTGTTTTGTCTAAGACCAGTGTGTGGAAAACACTACTGGGGGGCAAAAAACAGTTGCATATCTTTCACCATATTGAGGGAGGGGGCAAATTCCATGAGCTTAAGCTCTACGGTTCCCTGTGCAGCTCAAGACAGTATAATTTTGGCTTTACACTCCAGAAGGGGGGTGTGCACTTGAGAAACTGGGCGGTTTCTTAGCTGAGCCTTCCCATGCAGAGCTGATCTCAGCATGTGTGTGTGTAGGTGCAGTTGGGTGTGTCCCTACCTGTATGTGTGCTGGTAAAGTAAAGCCTGGGAAAGGGCTTGGCAGGCTTGCCTCAGCAGACCAGTGTAAAGGGAGCCCAGGCCGGTGGGTCAGATGGACTCAGTGGTATCCCAGTTCCAAGTGGCACCCTGTGGGTAACCTGTCACAGCTCCCTCTTAAGTTTCCTCTCCAGTTGGCACATGCTCTCAGGTCTGAGGGGCACGGCTACCTAAGCCCAGTATTGTCCTTTAACTCCTTTGGGCCTAGCGTGGGGTTTACAGACCCCATCACTCCTCTCTTCTGTCTTATTACAGGTCCTTGGGGTGCATATACTAATGTCTGGATGAATATATTTGTGAAATGTATCTGCATAAAAGCAAATCTCTATTGATCAAATATGCTAGGAGAGAAGCTCAGGACCTGCTATACCAGCTTTTCCCTTAACTTAGATCACTCAGAGGTCCTGTATTTTCTCTCTCTCTTATTTCTGAATCTTATATATGTTGATAACTTAAAGATAGCTGCTGGACCACACTGAAGAGAGAATGTGCAGAGAGGTCAGGATTCTGGGGACTCAGGATCACTAAATTTCAATAGTACATGTGCTCCTAAGTTACTCTATATGCTCTTGTAAATTCTGCCCTTAACTTTCAGTCTCAGTTTATTTACAAGTAATAATTAAACATGGAATTTTCAAAGGAACTTAAGGGAATTAGATGCCCAACTCTTACTAATATTCAGTGAGGCTGGGCACCTAACTCCCTTTGGTTCTGCTGAAAATCCCAAGTTATATTTGTTTACATCACAAGGGTGCTATGAAACAATACAAAGTATCAAAGGGATAGCCGTGTTAGTCTGTATCTACAAAAACAATGAGGAGTCCGGTGGCACCTTAAACACTATCAGATTTATTTGGGCATAAGCTTTCGTGGGTAAAAAAAGTGAGTTTTTTACCCACAAAAGCTTATGCCCAAATAACTCTGTTAGTCTTTAAAGTGCCACCAGACTCCTTGTTTTTGTGAAACAATACAGTAGCATAAAACATTATAGTTATGGCCTGGTTCACTCCATTGGCAAAAGAAAAAAGTCCTCTTGGAGTTTAGGCAGTAGAAGCCACCTCAACCCTCTCAGCCAGGAGGGTAGGAACTGGCTACTTGGCACAGCCCAGAAAGCCAGATTTTAAAGAAGCCCTCCCCTGAGGAAAGGTGGCAATGGTATTGCTGATTGGTTTTATCCTAGAGGAGCTACACCCCACAGGCATATGCCTTGTGTCTATATTATTATTTGTATTACAGAACTGTGTTTATATAAGGTATCAGATGGATTCACTTCAAGGGGTTGCTAGTGTGGATTTACGGAGAGTGACTATTTTAATTTATACTTTGGGGATAATTTTCATCTCTCACATAAAATAATTGTCTTTTTCAAGTTCAGCTTCATTAGGAAGCTCTGCTGGCACCCCATGTTTATATTTATAACATTTCGTCCCATCCCATGAAAACTGCATATTTATCAGTCAACCCCTGTAGTTTTGATTTGCATTCTATGATTACAACTGCATTGGAGTTTTCTACATTGCATTATTACTTGGAAAAGAAGCTACTGTTATACCTTTCACAATTTCTAAATAAAAAGAGAACCACCCCTAATTTTGCCCCTCTGTCTCTTGTGCGTGTACATGGACACACACACACACAAATATGGTCAGTTCAGAGTTGCACAGCAGCCTGCAGGGCATACATGTCCTCCAAGTCCCACGAGGTCTTTATACCAGGGACTTCTATGGCTCCTGCAGCACATCAGAATTGGGAGGGCACAAAGTTGGCTTAAAGTCATTTTAGTGCTTCCCCTCCCTTTGGGCTGTGAGCTTCATGCTGTGCCTCTTAGAGATGCAGCACAGAATTTCACCTTATGTATACAGAATGGTAATTGGCTCTTGCTAACTGACTGCTGGTATATAACATAATATATCAACTGTCCATTATGCATGTTAGTGTAATTCAGTATCACGGGACTCCTGGTTATACGGTTGTCTCACAGATTCACACTAAAATGGGGGCTTATGAAATCTTTGCACCAGTTATAACAAAGGGTATTATAGAGTTGAGTTTCAATTTAATCTCTAGAAAGGCAGGAAGGAAACCAGCCATAGTTACATTCAATCATTTCACACATAAAAAGGCCCATCGGTGGTTTTTGTTATTGTTGTTTCAGAATCATGGTATCAACTGCAAACTTTTTACCCAAAATATCAACAGCAAAGTTGATTTTAAGTGATTTTTAACAGAACATTCCTTGTACATTAGCAATTCAGAAAACGGAAGGTTTTTGTAAGTTTTTCTTTTGGCATGAAAACAAATTGCATAACTTATTCCTCAAAACTCATATTCACGCACATAACATGCACACATGCCTCGTGCCCACACACACAGTAACACATGTATTTGTTCCAGCATTAGAAAAAATATTATCAAAATATCAGCAGTATTAAAATTAACAGTGATTATTCAGATAAGTTCTCTTCTCCCATAATGAATTTTGGCTCCAGTCCAGCAAAGCACTTAAGCACTTTATGAACACTTGTGGTCTACTCATGAAAATTAGGTCGGTTTGATTATGTCAGTTGGGCATGTGAAAAATCTAGACCCCTGAGTGAAGTTATTAAACAGACCTAAATCCCTGTGTAGATAGCAGTAGGCTGATGGAAGAATTCTTCCACTGACCAAGCTACAGCCTCTCGGGGAGGTGGATTAACTATGCTGACAGGACAACCCCTCAATCTCCCACAAGGAGATTTTAATGAACCAGTAAAAGTCTAGGGACCACTTCCGATAGTATAATATTGATAACCATACTTGTTGCTAACAGTAAGCCAAAACCAATAGGCCTTTTTGCAGGCATATGAAGCCTTAGCATGACTAAGTCAGAAGGACTAAACCTTTGCCTGATCCTGTACCTATCCCTGATGAAATCTCTGTTGGAAGTGCTGGGATCTGTGTTTAAGGAGGAAAGCAAAAAGCTTATCTATATTTGCCTTCTGGGGTGTGTCTGTCAGGGCCTCTAGGCATACAGACCCTGCAGGAACACATCTGGCTAATTAATAATCTGAGGAAACCTCTTGCTTAGCTTTTGAAACTGCTTGCCTAACAAGTTTTTTGAATTGACATGTCATTGTCTACTAACAAGGATAAATAACGGGGGAGAGGCTTGGAGTTTTCGGGATAAGTTCATGGACTCAGTTTAGGGCCCTCAATGGAAGCTGAAAGACGGGCTAATTTGATGGCTGCCACTGTACCACACGAGGGCCACATCAAATGTTGGTAATTACTGAGGGTTGGGGAAGTTTTACTAACCTGTTGCCGACTAAGTGCTTGAGACTAAATAAAGTATAGGTCGAAAGAGCACCCTTGTATTGTACTGTTTGTGCCAGCCATCTATCAATCAGATGGCCATGTCTCCATTGATTTATTTCTTGACATCACCTTGCACAGAGTAAAGTTACCAAGAGCTTTGAGTTGGAAGAACCCCAGGTAACATCATCAGTGCAGGTACTGTCTACACTGAAATGCCACAATTGCGCAGCTGTGCCGCTTTAGCCATTTAAAGTGTAAACAAGCCCTTAGAGCACTCTTAGGGAACCTCGTTGCCTACCCCCCACTCCATCAATCATCTCTTATACAGTATCAAGACATTGTCTCCCACCTTTTTCCCACAAATGTAGCCAGTCTTGACAGCCAAAGTTTAAAACTTTCCAAGAAGCACCATCATACATTCTCTTTGCTCCCGTTATGCATGGGAGGAGCTCCCCTTAAATATCCACAAAGCCATTTCACTGACCTGCTTCATATACCCTCTTCTCTGCTGTGATGGATGTCTATACAAAATCTGATCAGTGGAAAGGCAGCTGGTTTGCTGTGAACACTGTTTCTTGTGCTACTAGTATAGTTTCATTGTGCTTCACCGCATCAGTTTGTTTTAGCCACTGCGGTCTTACACTTAGACTGTAATCTCTTCAGATCAGGGGCTGTTTGTTATATATTTGTACAGTGCCTAGCACAGTGGGCTTGTAGCCTCTAGGCGCTAATGTAACATAAATACATAAATGAATAATAATAATGCCAACAGCAACTTTAGAAAAATGAGCAGTCCTAATGAAGTGGCGTCCTGAACTGAAGCTTTTATATTCATGTAATGGGTCACACTGAGGAACTACGTAAAAAAAAATCTATTACCCACAGAATAAAACAGCATGGACAGTGGTGGTGGAAGTTTCTAATCATTGGCACGCAAATGTACCTCAGCGCTGACTTGAAGAAAACAGCGAAAATTCTTCTGAATGTCCTTTCTGCTGAAGCTAACAGCACTGCCAATTTGTGCCAAACATGATGGTTTCCTTTTGAACAGAAACGTATGTGATTGGAAATGGACTAAGATCATACATTCACTTAACAGACTACAAACAATAATTGAGGGAAGTGACCTTCAGCCATTACTAATCTATTTTTGTTTCAAGTTGATGCTTTAGGGCCTTATCCAAAACCAACTGAAATCAGTGGAAAGTCTCCCATTCACTTCAATGACTTTTGGATCAGGTCCTTAGAGATAAAAAGATATTGCATGTACCAATGTTTGAACACCTCAGAGAAATAAGGAAGTGGCTGCTAAACACTCTTCCAGAGAAATCTGTTTGAGTGACTTTTCTATTATTGCAAAAACCACATCTATTCTCTGTCATGTCATAATGAGATGGCCAAACTATTTTAAAATATTGGATTTCTTTATGGCTACAGAATAATAAAAAGGAGTCTTCTGGCATATATTCTATATCTCAAGAGGTCCAATTTTCAGATTCATGGCAGTTTTCCTTTTTAAGACTCAGCTTTCTTTTGGATACAAGTCCCTCTAGCACATCATGCTGCATTTTCTAACCTTTAATAGCAAGCTTAAGGGTTGGAAGAAAGTCTTTCATTCTGCTGTTGTATAAAAATGCTAAAATCTTTCAAAAAGAAATCTTGTAATTCTAACTCTTTTTTTAAAGGGTGTTTAGAACTCTACTTGGTTATTAGAATATTTTTCACTTCAAACACACAAACCAGCCTTCTAGTATTTATCATAAATTAGAATAACTTTTTTAATTTAAGAAGTCTAACAGCATGACATAGACTAAAAATAATTCTGCTAGATATTTCGTGCTAAACAGAATAACATAATGCTTTGAACTAACCATAAATGATAGCTCTAGTCAGGACCGGCGCTAGTGTTTTTAGTGCCCTAGGCACACGGCCATTTCGCCGCCCCGTGTGCTGGTCCCGCTGCTCCGGTGGACCTGCCGCAGTCGTGGCTGCGGAGAGGGTCTGCTGGTCCGCAGTTCCGGTGGAGCTGCCGCAGCTGTGCCTGCGGGAGTTCCACAGGAGCCGGAGGATCACCAGACCGTCCACAGAAATGCCTGCGGCAGCTCCACTGGAGCCGCGGGACCAGGGGACCCTCCACAAGCATAACTGCGGCAGGTCCACTGGAGCCACCTGCCGCCCCCCGCCAGCAAAATGCCGCCCTCTAATAATCCTGGTGCCCTAGGCGATTGCATAGGTTGCCTAAATGGAAGCGCCGGCCCTGGCTCTAGTCCCCCAAGTGAAGAACCAAAGGTGAAGTTTGCCCTGCTGAAGAGGGTTAGCTCAAGGTTCTCCACACCCCTTAAATTCTGCATAGGGGCTGCAGTGAGGTTCAGCTAGTGGAGCAGCTGCACAGAAATGTCTATGCATTCACGGCATGCTGCAGAACTGATTTCAGTTCCATCTCTACTTTGGGGACAGGATAAGCATGTCCCAACAATGGGTCCAGAGAGTGTAGGCAGATCTGCGTTTATGCAGATCCAGAGGCCACAGTGCACCCTGCAACCAGCACAGGTTGAGACTGCTAATACAACCTATAGCAGTGGTGGGCAACCTATGTCCCATCAGGATAATGCACTGGTAGGCCACTAGCCCGTTTGTTTACATTTGCACTGACCTATAGACTGGAGCAACATCACTTAGGGAGTTATGGTACAACCTTTCTCCCTACACTGGGATTAGAAAAGGTGAATTTTCACTCCCAGGCGGCCTGCACTCCACCTGAATTCAGTCTGGTACAGAGAAGGATCTTCCCTTAGTGTATATTAATGGATGATTTAATACCATGTGTACACATGGGCCACACTTTTTTCTGTTGTTCCTTTTGGTACTATGCAAAACATGTGAGGAGGTGTTCTACTGTCCATGGGAGCCACACAGATGTCACTATTCTGATAGTTTCCTATAGATATATGTAGCACAAAGTTTTGCATTTTCAAAAGGGTTGAGGCCTTCCCTCCCTTTTTACAGGTGGCATTTATACTAATAAAATTACATGCAATATGAATTGCAGGGGCAAAATAGCAAGGAGTTCTGTAGCTCCTTATAGACTAACAGACGTACTGGAGCATGAGCTTTCGTGGGTGAATACCCACTTCGTCGGATGCAAGACGAAGTAGGTATTCACCCACGAAAGCTCATGCTCCAATACGTCTGTTAGTCTGTAAGGTGCCACAGAACTCCTTGCTGCTTTAACAGATTCAGACTAACACGGCTACCCCTCTGGTACTTGACAGGGCCAAAGTTGAGTGTCTATACCTCTGCCTCTAACTACATGATTTGACCCAAAATTAGATAGTTAAGTGTGTGCAAGTACCTAGAATCGTACCCTGCAGATCAACTGTAGATACAAAACTGAGTTTAAACTTAGGAAGTACAACTGGCTCCTGCAAAAAGTGATCATGATTTTGAAAATTTGGTCATTAATGTATCTTACAAATACACATTATACAGAGCTGACTGAAAAGAGTTCGAGTTTTTTGCTCAATTTTTTTTAAGAAAATGAAAAATATTTCATTGTAGTCTAAATTTTCTACAGAACATTTCAGTTTTTTAGAACATAAAAAAAAATCAGACAAAACATGAACATTTCATACCTCATGGCATGGGTATAGTAGTTCCATTGCCTCAAGCTCCCATTCTGCTCTATAGTTTGGGCTGCCTGGTCAGCCTGTATATCTGATAATGCAATAAGGTCTCTTCTCTCAGAGAGGAGAACCAGTGCATCATAGCAGTCCCTGGCTATGGTGCATCATGGGAAATGTATTCCAGCCATGGAGCCTGGCCCATACAGAAGATAGGAACATGAGGCTACCAAACTCTCATGAGGCACCAGGTCAGCATTTATATATATACTGAAAACCCCCCCAAAACAATATAGATATTGGGGGCTTTTTTCAATAAAAACAAAATTAAGTTTTCTGACGAAAGCTGATACTTTTCATGATATTTTGTTTTGTTAAAAAAATTCAGTCCAAAACAGTTTAGATAGAAAACCTTTGAGTAAAGGTAACAATGTATTCCACAGAACTGTGATGATGCCATTTGTTCAGGTGTATGCACAACACTTAGTAAGCAGTACTAGTAATAAAATACGTATCACAGAACTATGCCCAAAGCCGGGGGGTGGGGGGCGGGGAAGTAACTACTGAAATGCTAATTTTGTCTCTTTTTTACGTAATGTCTGTAAACAAGGTACGTAATAAACCATTAACTTTCCCTACTTTTTTAATTACCACTCTCAACTCCACTTTCCTCCCCATCTCTCATAATCAGAAACTAGGTGCTACGCTCCTCTCTATTTTTCTCAAATAACATCCAACTTTTTGACAGATCACGGTGCTTCCTCCATCTGTAAATTCAAACCATTTTTTCAGAAAAGGATGGGCATTCTTAACCCTAATTTTTCCATTGTCTAAGTACAAAGGTTTCAAACAATCTAAGGAGCACTGTAGTCCAGCAATGAAACCATGGCTCTCTTACCTCAAAGAGCAGGATATTGCGTCCATAAACTTCTTACCTAATCTAGGGCTCTTAAACTCTATGATCCTCATTTAGCACCTCTTGAAAAGAGTTTGGCACACATTCCCCTTAAATCAAGTGGTTATTTGTTGTAGTATACATGAATAATTTTATCACATCCTGGATTTTTTCTTCCCTCCCCCGTCACCCCCCACTTTCTGAAAACTAGGCTGGCCAGATCAAGGGTCAGTGGTGAAAACAATCATTTTAGCCCTGAATTTTTGTTTTTTTTGTTTTTCCTCCAACCCCTTCACTGACTGAAAATTGTGTCTAGTTTTCAAATATTCAAATGCTTAAATATTTTACTATTCTTGCCCTGCCTCTTTTATAAGACAATATCAAAATCTTCCTGTACTTCCAATTTTGTGATGTAATGTAATTTCATTGGGTAGAAAGAAGAAACATCAGACTACTAAAAAGGCTTGAAGTGTCTTCTTTTTTAATTTTTTTTCAATTTCAGAAAGTACACACAGTTTGTTTAAAGATTTCAGACACTTTCTAGTTGTTGATAATACTTACCTCTAAACATCTGAAAACATGAGACTTTTGCTATGTTTTCTCTCTGTTTTTTTCCCCACAAGCTAAAAGGGGGAGCAAAATTAGCTATTTAATGGGACCAAAATTAGTCACATAACGGCACTGTGGTTGCAACTTTGCTTATGGAAATGCCAGCAGCTCTCCATAATAACGTTGGCCCTGCAGTCCAAAGCATACAGGCTAAAGGAGTACTTCTATTAGATATAGAAGGGCCTTGATTTTGTTTCAAATCTGCAGCTGCTAAATAGAAGGCAGCGTGTTCACACCCATATTGTGCCTGATCGACCCTGCTGCCTCACAAGTCGATAGCAAAAGTCTACCGGGTGCAGGATTAGACCCAAAACAACCCACAATGCAACTCATTAATTGTCTAAACATTAGACAAAAGTCAAAATCTCAAGTGAGCCTAACATTTTAATAACCTATAACTCAAAAACAGTGTGATTAATTATCTTCAAACTTTGCATGATCACCTCTGCTTTCAGGGGAAATATGACAAATTATAAGACAAACATTTTCCAAGTTATATTTATAATGATGCCAAAGAGGCCTTTATAAGAAAGCTTGTTGACACCTTAACTCTGGAGAAGCTACCACCTTTCCATAATAAAGCAGAGGAAAAAAAGTTTATCTCTGTGTTCACTCATTCCTCTTTCACAAAGAAAATAAACTGTACCTTGAGTCCTGATCTTTCTGACTGCTCTGAAGTCATGAGAATAAAATGAAGCATCATTTGAAACCAATTGAATTGAACTTTATTATATTGATTCTCTCAGCAGTCTACATCTTAGTATGTTATTTATTTTCATCGTTTTCCTCAACTTTAGCCATAGAACCAGGTTATGGAAGACAAATTCCATATACTTCTGTTTTGTCAGTTAGTTTTCAGATAACATGCTGCTCATATCACAGCTTTGAACTCCCAACTGTTGCAAAAGATCAATCCTTTGTGTCAAAGCATACAGTACAATATTTTTCCCTTTATGAATACATGGCAAAGTAATTAAAACTATTATACCAATATTAATTATTTTCGGTAGGTATTAAAATGTCTATTTCTTAAACTATACTGAAGAGAACTACATATTTATGTACTCCTAAAAACAGTTTAGTATACTTGCATTCAAGAAAGATATATTATTACAGAAAAAAATCTGGTCCCACTCATATTTTTTAAATAAATCTGGGAAATAGGATAAAATTATTAGACATAATACTTCTTTGCTATTCTGAAAAATTCCTTTCCCTACACTATGTATGCATTGCTTACTATATTTTAAAGTCATACTGCTTCCTGTAACACTAAGGCCAGATCACGTTTTTGTTGTTACTTACACACACCTATACCCACAAACGTCAACCCACCCACCCGAACTCTGGACTTGATACTTTACTACTATAACCATTCACAGTTCCAATCCATTGGGACCACTTTCAAGCAAAGTTCACTTGAGGGCTAATGATGTCTTAAATGATTTTCCTTCATAAATGTGGCAGGGTTAGTGTCTATGATCTTGTGACACAATGAGAGTGAAATGAACCTGAGCAAAATGCCCTTAGAGATTTAGTCTCAATAACATTATGTGCTGTTGTGGAGGAAAGGAAAGCTTAAGGTCACTTGTTTTTACTTGGACAATTTGAAAAACATCCTATTACATGTATTGCCAGGTTTATGGAGAGTTTTCTTTTTGATGCTTTAAAATATTATTTAACTTAAAGACAATTTATTCTCTCTTTTAAAAGGAAAGATGCAGAAATAAAACAAAGACTGGTTTCATCTTTCTAGAGCAAGGTATAAAAAAGGCCAGCATTTTCAAAAGTTGTGTGTGGTGTGTGTGTTTATTTTTGGATGCCTAATTTGAGAGACCTTTATGAGACACAATTTTTACAGGGTGATACTCTGCATTTAAGACATCTTGGGTTGGATCCCCCAAAATTGCAGCACCATAAATCAGTTCACCCACACAGACCTGGATTTTGAGGTTTATGGGCTTTGCGTTGGTGCAACAATCCATGTGCACAGATCACAATGTGCCTAAGGAAGATTTAAGTTCTAAGAAATAAGCTGAAGCAGTGAAAAGCTATTGTTTAACTATGCTTTACAATGCTAAAATCTGGTAAATTAACACAGAGCAAGGAAAAGTATTATGGTTCTTCACCATTTATGCTTCAAAATTCTTCTAGAGTTTAGCTGGAGAAATAATAATTATATATCTATGAAATTAGAACCCAGACAGTTTATGCTGGCTAAAAAGAATAGAAAGAATCTCAACTGCTAACCAAAATAGTCCTGCCCTGTAAATTTTTCATAAAAGGGAAACAGAAGTGTAATACTGTGCAGATCATAAAGAATAATGGAGCTAAAATGAAAGAAATAGGCAATGTTTGCTGGAAGCCTTAGACTACAATATAACGTAATACCAGGATGTATTTTTGATATTTTCATTTACTGATCTATATTTTAGTGCATGTACAAAAAAGTAGCAACTTTTATTTTTATGGGATAATAGCTCTTAATAAGGTAAGTATTTTGATAGCAGACTAATTCTGAAAATGTGATTTATGAAACTCAATAAATTTTGAAGGTTTCACAACAGATCATTGTTGTAAAGGTATATATTTGACCTGATAAATTATTGACTGTACTGCAAAAATTCTACTTTATTTGTAGACTATTATTAACCTGGCAGATTATAACAGCTCCTTAGGATCTATTTTAGATTATAATACCAATCTGATAATAGTATATAGGCACAATATGCTTATTTAGTTGTGTTTCTCCTCCCAAATTAGAGGCATGTAAATTTAAGGATTTATTACCTTGGCTATTATTATTTAAATATCAAAATGATCAGATCATTTAAAATGAAGTATTTGACAACATGTTTCAATCGAAGGCTTTACAAAAAGTACAAAAATCATCTAACATGTCTGTTGTTTGGGCTTCATGTCACTTAGAAATGGCCAAAATAATATGTTTTGAAACTGTTTAAAATTATATTTATCTAGTGCTGTAGTATATTTATCTAGTATCCGCTGAACCCAATACAATTATGACATTCTTAAGAGATGGTACAGATTTACTCTGAAAATATTGACCGGCTCTATAATCACTGGTGAAGATGAATACCAAAACCGTTTGCTACCTCAGGAAGGTAATACAAAATAGAAGTATCGGGGGGAGGGGGGGGAAGAGGAGGGAAACAACCTATGTCAAATAATCACAAGTTGTGAAAACACACAAAATGAAACACAGGAAAAAGAAATGGAAAAGGACCTAGCTGCTTATGTATTTGAATAAATCCTTCTCCTGTCGAATTGTTTACGAAAAAGATCATACAAAATTTCTCCATTCTATTTTCTTTTTTTCTTTAAATAAAAAAAAAATTAACTTCTCTCCTCTGCGATAATCAGGCTTCATTTCTGGAGGATGAAGCAGAGGAATATTTTATAATACAAAGCCATAAATTCAGTTTAGAAGAGCTCAGATGAATGGAAGTTTAGCACTTAAAGTTTTGCACAGGCAAGCTGAATCTTTTATACTCAGCACTGTTAAATCTGGAAGCCAGGTAATTACTTCCAGGCTATATAATAACAAATTACTTTTATTGCCACAGAGTTGCTGAAGTTAAAGTTTTGTTTTTTTGTCTATGCACATGTATTTCCATATTTTTGTGTGTTTTCAAAGATGACTCATACTTACGCAGTTTGCTGACAAAACACTTGCATTAATAAGCTATTCTTTTGTATAAAGGGACTGAGGAGCTTTTCATAACAAGATGACAGCAGGTTACAAGCCCCTCAGAAAGTTCTTACAGAAACACTCAAATGTGAAAAAGGTACAGAAAAGTATATTTTTTCTCTATTTACATCATGGATCTTTATATATATTTCCTTCCTCTTTTCGTGTTCCATATCTGACCTCCTAGCCTGTGACACCATAATGATGAGTGTATTACAAAGAAGATAGACAGATCTGATTTCACTGCTGTGGCACAAACGTTCATAAAAGGGGACATTCTGATATTCTGATAAATGCCTTTTTCATTATGAAAAAACTATTCTGTTTCTTTTTCATTTATTTTCAAATTCAAATCCTGGAAATCAATTTGCAACAGATTAAATGTCGAATTTGTATGTTACTTACCTTAATCTAAATGTTTCCTCTTATGTTCCCTGCTGAAACAATTATCCTTTTAATAGCTCCTACAGGCTTTCAACTGCAAAAATTAATGTTTAAATGTTTCTCATACCTTTTGTTTGATGATCATGTCGTTGATGTCATCAAGATCACCCACTGTCACTATCTGGGATTTTATCACTCGATCCAGTAAAGAAAGCCAGTCAGTGAGTTCTGCCCAGGCCTTATTAAAGTCAGCCAGAGCTGGCACCTCCAGAAGCAAGGAAGATGGCATTTCTACTTTGGAGATGGTCGTTTCCTTGGTTACCACGGTTTGTGTAACCACAGTAACAGTTTGACCAGAAGTTTCTGAAAATTAAAAAAAAAAAATGTTAACATTATTGGATAAAGGGACCATGATAAATTGCTCATTTCAGTAACATCGTTCACTCACTGGAAAGGTAATTATTTCAATGAATGAATTATTTGTAATATTTTGCCCACTTGAAAATGCAAATAAAACAAATCACATGAATTTATATATAGTATACCAACTATATCTTCACATATACCCAGCCTCTCTGCTCAGCCTCCCTCCCCCAATTTACCTATAAGAGCTCACCCCATCCTAGCTATGACAAAAGCAGTGTCAGAAATACCCCTGTGTAATCGCAACTCCCAAACCTGTGGTCACTGAAGTACTCTGCTCCCTTGCTCCCTGAAAGCCTGGGCTGCACACCATACCCTGCTTAGTTTGGATAAAAAACACGTGCTGTTCCAGTAGCGACCAAACCATTGTGACCTACATCCTACCCCTCAAATCTTGAGTTACCAGTGAAACTGGGATTGTCTCTCCTTCCATTTAGCATTGTGTGAATGAGAGCCTATTTTTGCTACAACAGTAAGAACAGTCTGTACTGTGTGATGATGGGAGCGACACTTGTGGATTCAGGATTCAGGGAAAATAGACTACTCAGGAAGACTCAATAGCTGGGATTGGTTGGTTGGGCCATCTTTGTTTTATGTGAGGTTAGAGTCTCACCAAAAACAGGGTGATAGCTGCATTTTATTAACCTTTTTGAATGGGTTGCTCTGATTTCCTGGGCATAATGGTGGGTCGGACTAAGAATTAATGGGGACTATCCCCCAATATTCCAGGCCAAGATAAAAACGTCATTGGTGGTTACCACATTGGAAAATTTCTATTGAAACATTATGGGGAGGGGATATACTGTGTGTGCATGGGCGTGTTGCGGGGGGGGGGGGAAAGGGGGAGAAGGTGTAAAAGACCCTCAAAATTAGAGAACTATTGTATTCTGTCAGCAGTGGTGGCAGAAGTGGAGAAGAGGAAAGGGGCTTTAGCATTACCTCCCTGCTTGATAGTTGGAACTGTGGAGAAAGAAGAATTTTGTTCCACACAGAGAAAGCTTTGAGCTACTAAAAAATGTAATTCTCTGAGCAGCAGACTGGGAAGGGTTGAGCTGAAGTGGGTCCTCTTCGCAATGGTATAGATTTGGAAGGTGAATGGTTGGGAGGAATTGGTGGAAGGACATTTTCATTGAAGATGAGGTTTGTAGCCTGAGTGAAGAACCTTATTTGGACACCCAGCTGTGGCACTGAGGCCTTCAGTGGCCATTTTAGAATGGCTGAGAAACAATGCCACTACGATTGCTGATACAGTGACCTGGAGAGTGGCTGGGTTTCAAGAGGTTGGGGTATTGGGTTTGTGAAGCATAAATAGGATTAGCATTGATTCAGAGATCACCCCTTTGCACTACAAAATCCCTGTGTGAGCTAACAAATTTCTCATGTTGCAACATTGAAAGTTAATACTTCAGATGAAGAGGAACAACTGGGACATAGATGAGCCAGGTTCAATTCCTATCTCTACAACAGAATTTCCCCATGACCTTAGTTTAGTGACTTAGTGGGATTAAAGAAACTTCCTTCCTCACACCCTTTGTCTGATTGTTTAGATTGTAAACTTTTCTGGGCACAGACTGTTTCTTAAAGTGTATTGTGACAAAGTTCCTCCTCTACCTTGGTGGGTCCTGCGCTTCTTGGCAGATTTGCTCACCTCAGTGATCTTCCCCACAGTCTGGGTCAACTCCTCCTGTGTCTGATCAGGAGTTGGGAGGTTTGGGGGGAACCCGGGCCCGCCCTCTACTCCGGGTTCCAGCCCAGGGCCCTGTGGATTGCAGCTGTCTATAGTACCTCCTGTAACAGCTGCATGACAGCTACAACTCCCTGGGCTACTTCCCCATGGCCTCCTCCAAACACCTTCTTTATCCTCACCACAGGATCTTCCTCCTGATGTCTGATAATGCTTGTCTCCTAAATCCTCCAGCAGTACACTCTCTCACTCTCAGCTCCTTGCCTTCTTGCTCCCAGCTCCTCACTCGCACTCCTTCTCCTCTGGCTCCTCCCTGCCTGACTGGGGTGAGCTCCTTTTTAAACCCAGGTGCCCTGATTAGCCTGCCCTGATTGGCTGCAGGTGTTCTAATTAAAGTAGCTATCTCCACTGCCTTCTAGAAAGGTCTTAATTGGCTCCAGGTGCCTTGATTAACCTGGAGCAACTGCCATTTGGTTACCATGGTCCTAGGGATTTGTTTAGCCTAGGGCTAACATACCTGTTTCTCAGTACTTTACTGTAGCCATCTGGCCTTGCTCCATCACAGTATATGTTCATCACCTAAAACAACTGGACTCTTATCTCAGTTGCAGCATTTGTACATGTTCCCACATTAAATTAGCTGTGATTAGCAAAAGTGTTTATAGGAGAGGAATCTCCTGGCAAGGGAATTCCACCTATGGGTCTCTCTGTTTTAGAATTCTTTCCTTCCTGCTCATCTAAAATTACTTGATTCTAATGACTGGATCTTCATAGTTCATTGATATTTGCAGATTACCAAAGAGATTTGGGGGGTCTCAATAGGGGCATTTATTTTATTTATTAAGGGCATTAGTGTGTTGCAGGAGCTAGATTAGTTTGTTAGTATGGATGATGTTTAAGGGCACAGAAAGGCTTTTGGTTGCTACTCTTGTTTGAACTTGATTATATTTCCGATCTCTTATTAGGATGCCTACCTCCTGGAACAGGCATTATTGTTCAGTCCATATAGGGAAATCAAAATATAGATGACCTTCATATTTGTTTACTAAGAAAATAACAAGCAAGTGTATAAATAATTATCTAGGACTTGCATCCCCACTGCCTGATAATGTGCATTCTTATTTACCACTGTGCAAAGTATGTGTAAAATGGTATAAAATCAGAATGGAAGCATTTTAGACACACATCACACAGGTAAAAATAAATGACAACATAAGGTGCCAGGTACTTATATTCTTGTTTCGCTGCATGATTTAATAGTACAATGTATCTTATCTTCACTCGGTGGGACAACTCACATGAGTAAATATTTACTCACAGAGGGTCAGATCCTAAATATACAGACTGGTTTAATGGAACTAGCAACAACTGACAAGTGCAGCAGTTTCACATATAACTCATTTAAAAGATGACAGCAAAGAACTACTCAATATCTGACTTGAGTCAACTGCTATACAGACAGCATATAAATTCACATCCATGCCTAGACACAGGAGATTCTTGGAACAAAGGAAAAGGTTTTAGGGTAGCAGTCATATCAGGAATGTTTCACTGGATTCTCATTGTAAGACAGGTAAACATAAATGGCTCTCAATGAAAAGCTATGAAAGCATAATTATTCATGGTAACTCATGCCCTAAGAGTACTACTTTGCTAGTACACCATTTTAAATGCCAAGCATCTGACCCTTAGTTGTGCTTTTATCATTTAAAAATTAGATCTGATAATTGACTGCTCAGAGAATTTGTGCGTCTGTGCGTGCGTGTGCGCGCACGCAGTTAATGACAGAGAGGCAAATATATGCTTTAAGTTGCTATTACACATACAGTTTAGCAAAGAAAAAGACAGCCACAAGACCTATTAGCATGACCACCGATTTGAAAATTATATTTGCAAAAATATTTTTAAAGCTGCAGACCTCATCTTATTATAATGAGTGTGTTCCCAAGAGGCTCACTCAGATGTCTTAAAATACATTTATAGATTACTATTCTATTGTGTTAAAATGTAACTCCATCATAAGAAGAAAAAGATAAAATAATACAGGAGGTTGATGTACTAGGACTAGATACTTTAAAAAAATTAGAAGACCTGAATAACTCCTTTGCAATGTTGCTGCTGAGCCACTACCTGATTCAACAGCCTAAATGGCACAATGTTAGAGCCACGAGAGCTGGAATTAAGCCTTGAGTGGTACCACCTGCAGTTTCTTGCATTCCAAATGCAAAACACAGTTATTGGGCACTGGATTTAAGTTTTTTAAAAGAACGAAGGTGAGGGTTTGTTTTTTTTTTTTTTTTGTGGACAGGCTTTTTCTTGCACAAAGAAAGACTGTCTGTGGTGGATCTTGCCTTCTTCAGAAGGCAAAGAGGCCTTATTGCCCAGTTAGGTAAGACCAACATGTTGGGTTTTTTTGTTTTATTTTATTGCAGTTTAAACTTGGTCCATTTGGAAAATGGGCCACTGAGACAGTTTCCACATCTATGTTTATCCTTCCAGAAGAGCTACAGTCTGGACTAAAAAATTCAATCGAGAGGCTGAAAGTCATCTTAAATTGCCAGTTAATCTGAATATAATGATCAGTAATGTGAAAAACAATATACAATTTACTTCTTATAGCTGTTTTGAATAGATTGGCCTACTATGTTTCAAAAAGTTAAAACACATTATTCAATATAGTGGATATTAGTGACCCCGAAAACCTGGACAATTTACAACTAGCTATAATGTGAATTACGCTACACTTACTGAAATGTTGAAGACTGTGATTTGATATAAATATTTTTAAATGAACATTTTATAAATTCAGGAAAACAATGTTTCTTCTGTATGGTTAAATAATGTAATATCTACTATCTGAATAGTCAGAAATGTGCTAATATTTCATAATTATTTCCTACTTTAAATATAGGGAAATGGTATAGAATTTAAGTTACTCTGGAACAGTGACTGTTGCAAATATTAAGTTTTTAATGACAGCTACTGCAGTTAAATCTATCTGTCCATCCATTTAAACCACATTTATCAGTTCAATATCTGAGTGCATTATTTGCACTTTTTTCTTTCTATGCTTAAATGAAAAAAAATATCAGTGGAGCATAAGTTATGATGTGATTGTTACTTCTTAAAAATCATTTTAGAAAACAGCTTTTGTTAACTGAAAAATACACATAACAAAAAATAGCGACTTCCCTCCCTGACCATGCAAGAGGTTCACAGTTTGTTATTTGTATGACATCATAAAAGTTAACGTGATACAAATGTTTCCACAGTCACAGACAATATTGTCATTCTGGTCACAAAAGAAAAAAGGATCACACAGACCTTTAAGTAATCATTAACAACTTTGGGTCAAGCGGCATGCGCCAAGGGTAAGTCCTGGGGCTAGTTTTGTTCAATATCTTCCTTAATGATCTGGAGGATGGCATGGACTGCATCCTGAGCAAGCTTGCAGATGACACTAAACTGGGAGGAGTGGCAGATAAGGTAGGAATAGGATAGAGAGGGACCTAGACAAATTAGAGGATTGGGCCAAAATAAATCTGATGAGGTTCAACAAGGACAAGTGCAGAGTCCTGCACTTAGGACAGAAGAATCCCATTCACTGTTACAGACTAGGGACTGAATGGCTAGGCAGCAGTTCTGCAGAAATGGATCTAGCGGTTACAGTGGACGAAAAGCTGGATATGAGTCAACAGTGTGCCCTTGTTGCCAAGAAGTCTAACGGCATTTTGGGCTGTATAAGTAGGGGCATTGCCAGCAGATCAAGAGATATGATCATTCCTCCTCTATTTGACATTGGTGAGGCCTCATCTGGAGTCTTGTATTCAGTTTTGCGCCTCACACTACAAGAAGGATGTGGAAAAACTGGAAAGAGTCCAGCAGAGTGCAACAAAAATGATTAGGGGGCTGAAGCACACAACTTACGAGGAGAGGCTAAGGGAACTGGGATTGTTTAGTCTGCAGAAGAGAAGAATGAGGCGGGATTTGATAGCAGCTCTCAACTACCTGAAAGAGGGTTCCAAAGAGGATGGATCTAGACTGTTCTCAGTGGTACCTGATGACAGAACAAGGAGTAATGGTCTCAAGTTGCAGTGGGGGAGGTTTAGCTTGAATATTAGGAAAAACTTTTTCACTAGGAAGGTGGTGAAGCACTGGAATGGGTTATGTAGGGAGGTGGTGGAATCTCCTTCCTTAAAGGTTTCTAAGGTCAGGCTTGACAAAGCCCTGGCTGGGATGATTTAGTTGGGGATTGGCCCTGCTTCAAGCAAGGGGTTGGACTAGATGACTCCTGAGGTCCCTTCCAACCCTGATATTCTATGATTCTAAATCTCTCCAGGTCTTAATTCATCCCCAGTGTAATGAAAAGTATCGAGTTATTCCAGTAACTCCAGTATTTAAAATGTAAGTGAAGCTCCTTTTAAAAATTCCTGGGCTGCTTCTGTCCTGCTCTGCTCTCCTTCTTGCTTATATGGGGCAAATGGTGTAGAGACTAACCATTTCCATCTAACAGGGTAGGGGCATGTCAGGGAGGAGAGATGTCATGACCTAAGTGTGCACTATATTGTATGTATCCTCAGCTGGCATGAAGGTTTTTTTTACCTGCGCCTGGTCCCCGCAAAAGGGAGGGTTGCTCATTGTCTCAAAGACATTTAAACCAAATGAATGTAAAACAGAGGCAGCACTGGGGGGCAGTTAAAAATCTCAGAGGAATATAGAGAAACAGGGGAGCAAATGCTCTTATAATGCAGAAAGAATTAAATGGAAAGTGTTATGAGTTATTCTTCTTATCCCAAAGAAATAAGAAATACTATCTGTTGTCGATGTGATTGTAGTTGGTGGTTAAATGTACATCGGTGTAAGAAATGGATGACATAACATTTATTATTAGCTGCTTCAGACTAAGCTGCCACTTGTCATCTTTCCTAGATGGAAATCTTCAATGATTTGGATTGGCTCTTAGCAATATCCTTCTTTATACAAAGAAAATTAGTCTCCTCTAAAGCATTGTCCAAATCATAAAGAATAGCATTAAAATGATTTGCATAGGAGTGGATTTTTTTACCTTAAAAAAAATCTACTGAGGCAACAGATGCATAAGTGCACGTTAGGATGAATGTGTTATGAGCATGGAATAATCATTATACTCTTCACAATTGCTATTGATTTCCTTCTGCTCATGCAGCATACACCTGTGGCTTATTAGCAATGCCCAAGGTTGCACTTTTTAAATGTTTACAGTCTATTTAGAGGTCTGTTGGGTTCCTTTTTGGTTTTTTATTTGGAAGGGAAGGGAGAAGGAAGAACAAGTTTTTTTGTGTACATCTCTTTTGGTCACAGATTTTATCTAATTGCCGGAAAGAGAAAGAAATACATAGGAAATTATACTGCAATGAATCAATACATAAAAACAACATATACTTCAGTTTTCTATTGTTTTTTGTATTTGTAACACTGTATTTTGTTTTGTATCTGTAATGCTGTCCTTGAGAGACATGGTGTGTTTTTCTGCCTATTTCTTTTTGAGCTGGATATTACATATCTATCTGTAGCCCACAGAAAACAATATAGTAAAGAAATGACTTCACAAAACTGTGTGTATTCTCTCTGATGGACAAGATTTTTTCATTAAACACATCAGTCACAATTTGCTGCAGCAATTCCAACATATCATCTTATTTCATCCTACCCTCATTTTAACCTCTTAATGCTGGAGGTCACATTGATTTGGATTGAGTCTCATAACAATGCATTCCACACTGATGCCCAGGACAGGACAACAGAGAAACAAAGTTTTCTTGGGTGGGGGGAGGACAGGTTGTATTTATTATCAGGGAAGTTGAGCATGCAAAGTATGTACTGATATGTTGGTTTGTAAGTCTTCCTGAAAATGTGATCATTACTGGTTTTCAAGGATATAAATAGTCATTATATCTATATAAACCATACTTGAATTTGCAGCTTAGAGTGTAAAGGTGCCCATTACTAATTCCTCAACCATCAAGTTCCCATTTTTATTTTTTTCTGTCCCCCCAACATACTCTCTCTCTTGCTCTCTCTCTCAGTTTTTCCTTTGCCCTTAAAAAAAAAAAAAAGATTTGCACGTCTGTCTGCTAGGCAGGGGTTTCTAGCATCTTAGGACTCCACTTTTCACCTCACACTGCACTGATTATTAAAGTTTAACATGTTTACTGAGCAGATAGCATAGAAGATTTTTTTTTTAATCCATTTTTTAACTTGCTATTCCTCTGATTAAATATGCAAATACTACACTGAGTAAGGTACACTAAATGTAATGGCTTATTCTAAAATAAATAATAAATATCAGAGTAGCAGCAGGTAACGGGAATTTGCCCACTGGTCCAGAGTGAGAATCTTTAGATCCTGTACATGCGAATTTTTATATACATGTTGTACATAAAATAATTAATAACTCATTAAAATTCATATAACAATTCATTTTTCAATATGTTGATATTTTATATTGTTTCATTAATTATCTCTAATAAAAATCTATCAACATCTTTATAATTAAAAAACTTAAAAAACATTCAGTATTCAGAAATTTAGGCCTTAATCCTGCAAATTGGTTCACACAAGTCGAGGCCCATTGAAGTCAAACTATGTTACCCAACACCTATTTAGTAATAAGACTACTAACGTATCCTTCTTATGAAAACTTTCAGAAACTCCTTTACTGTCTATACATTACACACTATCTGCTCTGGCTACTTAGTGTTGCTTCAGTGCAGTTGAAACTAACCAGATAAACTGGATTTGCAATGGCTTTGTGGAATAGGTCTAATATCTGTATCAAATACAGAGTTTCAAAATAACTGTTATGCTCATTTAATTTAACACAAACATATATATATTCTTTACCCTTGGATATTTGAAGACAACTGTTTAGTTAATACCATTAACAGAAATGTAGTCTGCATCATCTGAGTTTTTCAGTTTTCAAAGCAGAATGAAGACTACAGTTCTCTCAGTCAATATGCAAATGAATCAACCACATCAGCAAACAGAAAAGTCTGCTCTATGAACTTTTCTAATGGCGAATGGTCCTGTGTTAATGATTGATTCATTCTCTTTATGTTTGGCCATTCAAGTGGGAAATTTTTTTATGTTGCCAAAATGTTACAGGTATGAGCTTTAACTGTGACAATAGCTATATTGTCCTTGAAATCCTATCTCTGTATATGGCTGAGTCCAATGGAAACTCTCAACACCTTGTAAACATAACCTCTATCATCCTCCCAGATCGAACTGGCTCAGCTCCTGGTTCAGGATATGAAACTGATGCTGGATTGCCTGCCCTTAATGCTGGCTTTAACAACAACCATTGTCCCCGCTTACGGGCACTGGTAACAATGCTCCTGCACATGTATAGAAACAGATTAGAATTCCCTTCGTCTCTTCATTCCCTCCATCTGGGCTTAAAACACATAGAAACAGCCAGCTTACACATGCTTTTGCTGACCAGAGGGGAATATGCCACCTGGGACTGGGGTACCACTGAGCCCCCCCGACCCACCAGCCTGGGCTCCCTTTATGCTGTAAAGCTGTGACAAGTGTACCAAGCACCAAGTCCTCTCTCAGGATTCAGCATGCATACAGGTAGGGACACACCCAGCTGCACAACATACAGATGGCTGTGATCAACTCTGCATGGGGAGGCTACAGCTAAGGAACTGCCCAGCTGCCCAAGTGTCCCCCTTCCCCGGAGCATAAACTCAAGATTATACCATCTTGCACTGCACAGAGAACTGTACAGCATTAGCTCATGAAATTTGCCCCCTCCCTCAATGTGGTGAAGGATATGCAATAGCTTTCTGCCCCAAGTTATAACTCCCACACTCCCTGGTTTTAGACAAAGCAAAAATAAGTTTATTAACTACAAAAGATAGATTTTAAGTGATTATAAGGGATAGCAACATATCAAAGCAGATTACCTAGCAAACAAACAAAACACACAGACTAAGCTTAATATACTAAAGAGAATGGATATGAGTAGCAAATTCTCACACTAAATGATGATTCAAGCAGGCCGCAAAAATTCTTAAGGGGCCAGTTGCACTTTCTTACAGCTTAAAACCCCTAGGTATTCCTTTCAGAAGCTAAAAATCCCTTTTAGCCTGGGTCCAGCCCTTCCTCCCAGTTCAGTCCTTGTTCCTAAGGTGTTTCCAAAAGCCTCCTTGGGGAGGGGAGACAGTGAAGAGCCATGATGATGTCACTCCCCTGCCTTAAATAGCTTTTGCATATGCCGGGAACTCTATCTCAAAGCTTAGTTCTCATGCCAGTCACAGGAAAAATACTGGTATTCCAAGATGGAATACGGTAGCAGGTAACCTGGTTATATGTCTCTGTAGTGCCACAGCAGCCATGAGTCAGAGGCTGTTTGTAGTGTCCTCAGGAAGGCCCTCTGGTGGGAGATAAAGTTCTTCTATTGTTTTCTCTAATGGCTCTTTCCAGCCAGCCATCTATATTTGAGTGCATTCTGTCTAGTGAGTGTTCCCCAGGTGTAAACACATTTATAATACAGATATATAGTCACTATTCCTAACTTCAGATACAAAAATGATACCTGCATACAAATAGGATAATCCTAGTCAGTAAATGATAACCTTTTCAATGATAATTTACATGACTTATCTTGCATAAAATACACCATAGTTATGCCATAAACATATCATAACTCTATGAAGAATATGGGGTGTAGTGTCACAGGGGATTTATCTGCCCTGCAGATAGACTGCAAAAACCATTCACAACTTCAGTTGGATGGCTATGCTTATGTTTGAGAAGCACAATGAAGCTGGCTAGAGTTTTCTAGAGTGCTGCGTCACCAGTCTTAGGCCAGGTCTACGCTGCGACTTTAAATCGGTTTAATGGCCGATATACCGATTTAACGCTGTACCCGTTCACACGACGTCGTCATTAATATCGAGTTAAACGGCTCCTTAAATTTTTCTCTGGGAAAACTAATTTGCGCATTCTTGGCGTGAGCAGCCCAATGTTCGGTAGCTTACAACATAACGGTGTCTCGCAAGGGTCACAGGGAACAGCTCATCCGTCCCTCTTCCCCCCCCAAGGCTATCGAAAGAAATGAAGTTTAAATTAAACCAATCCCTTTGACGTATTAAATGTTCACCTCTTTACTGAATCCTGCTGATTAGAGGCCGATGCTGCAGCCCTGAAGGATTATGCTTCTCTCCCTTCCCCTGTGGTAGATGGACAGAACCCTACGGCGTGGTAGACAGCAGAAACTGTTACCGTTCACCTCTTTTTGGTTACACTCAGGAAATGGGACCACGTAACGATAATAACCTGTGAAAAACTTTTTGAACAGTACTAATTGGCGATGATCTTCACTTGGTACTGAGTCAATCCTGCCTCTTCTATCCGGTTTACTTTAAAATGAGTCAGTCCCGGACAAGAAATAGGATCAAGTGTATGTTAAAGCAGGTACACAGCACCAGCTGCTCCGCATCAGTATTTCACAGAGGGAGGCCGGAAGTTATGACTGCACTGTTGCTTCCCTACGATGATCCTGGCTACCCTGGCAGTGACCCCCCCCCATTGTTTGGCATGAATGTATATGTAGAATGCAGGAATAAGATCACGAGTACTAGTTAGTGAATAAAATGAAGGGGAGCAGCCTCCCATGGGCTATTAAGTCCATGCAGTTCTCATGAATCTCTTCTGTTACTCAGAGAGGTGAAGGGGGTCTGATGAATGCTCAGTTCCCAGCCGTGATAAATAAGACAGTTTACTAGCCATATCTGGTACCGACCACTGTCAGAAAAAGGGAGTCATATCATTTTCACCCAGAGCCCCGGCCAGACTCAGCCAGGAGCACTCACTGGCAAACGCGTCTACCGTGGCGAGGGGCAGAGAGCGGAACTGCTCTTCACCGGCCAGCAGCACGCGTCTGCCAGCAGCATTCAGTACGCAGAGGGTGACATTTACAAAGTACTCAAGGAATTATTTACTTTTACTTTTCTTTCAAGGTCCGGGGGGGGGGGGAAGCAGACTGGACGAGTCTGTTTCACGTGAACACGCAGCACGGTGTATTACGCATACAGACATTGGGCGCTCAGCCACAGCATCGCAAATACGTTTTTCAGAGACTGCTGTGGGGACTGGTACCTGTAGTCTCTCACTTATCCCCCTTCGCCTCCCTCCATGAGCATCCGTTTGAGTCTCTGGCTTCCGTAGCGCGTTTGTTCATGCCACCGCTGTGGTATCTGGAGTTATTTGCAATGCTTACTGGCCATTTCCGTTCTTGAACGAGCTATAAAACAGAGTTGGTGTCCCACCATACAGCGATCAGATCTAGTAATTCCCGTAAGGTAATGGCAGGAGCTACTTTTGCATTTGGAACTGCATCGCCACCACGGTGATCAGAGCTGGACACGTGAAAAGCAGGAAGTCATATGCAAAGGTCTCGGGCTTTCTGTTTACGGCACTCCCGCATCCGAGTTTGGATTGCTGGACCAGAGGCGGTCAGTGGTGCACTGTCTGTCCTGAATAATAGGCAAGTATAATGAGTGAGATCACAGTGTATCAGGAGAGCACAGCTGCCTTCCGTGTCAGTATTCACAGGGGTTGCCACCTGCAAGAAACCGCACCCATTGCTTCCCTCCTCCGCTCGACGTTCTGTCCGGGCTAACCGTGGCAGTGCCCCTCCCCCATTTGTGTCCCATGAAAGTTGTAAGGAATACAAAATAAGAAACAGAGACATTTTGTTAGTGAGATAAGCAGGTCGGGGGAGGCACTGTGAGGGCATGCCTCCGGTGGCTAGTAATTTGACGTCCAGGTCTAGGGAGGACTCTCGTTTTTTAGAAACCGAAGGGAGGAATCTGACTCATTGCCAGCGATGTCATGTTCGCCAAATTTGCTTTCAAAAAATTTTCAGACCCAGTATTCGGGATGTGGGAAAACTGTTTATTAGCCTATTCTGTCTTATCTTAACTGCGAGTAACCAGGAATAATTGCCTCTCGATGTTGAGCAATTATTAGGCATAGGGTTCTCGGATGGGTGGGGCATTCTTACTGCACTGTCTACCCAGGGAGGGGGAGATGGGAGGAGCGGATACTGCTCTTCACTGCTGTAGCATCCCGTCTACAGCAGCATTCAGTACACATAAGGGTGACATAGAAAGTGTCAAGGAATGATTTCTTTCCCTTTTTTTTTTCACGTGGTGGGGGGGGAAAGAAACTGAGGAGCTGTTCCCTGAACCACGCCGGACACTGGTGTTGAACCTACAGACACTGGAGCTCAGCCAAGAATGCAAATAATTTTAAGAGACTGCTGTGGACTGTGGGATAGCTTGAGTCCTCAGTACCCCCTCCATCCATGAGCGTCCATTTGAGTCTCTGGCTTCCCGTTACGCTTGTCACGCAGTGCTGTGTTATCCTGGAGTTTTATTCAAACCTTCTTGGCATTTCGTGTTCTGTAACGGAGCTGGATACAACTGATTTGTCTCCCCATACATGGCGATCAGACCTAGTACCCGTACGGTCTAGTGTCTGAGCTCTTTTCGATTTGAGACTGCATCGCCAGCCGTGCTGATCAGAGCTCCACGCTGGGCAGACAGGAAAATGTATTCAAAAGTTCGCGGGGGGCTTTTCCTGTTCCATGCCCCGCTGCATCCGAGTTCAGATTTGCTGTCCAGAGCGGTCAGTTGCTGCACTCTGGATACCGCGCCGGAGGCCAATAACGTCGATTTCCGTCCACAGTAAACCGTAATCCGAACTGTTAATATCGAATTTAGGTTGCTACTCTCTTCTCGTGGGGAGGAGTTCCGAAATCGA